>NW_028142910.1:1800000-2267195 GCF_977018435.1 Lepisma saccharinum
AAAACGACATACTCAGATCTTCACCAAACTTTGCATGGATACATTGGATGTCAAGACACGTGGAAAAAACATACAAAACATAGGATTGGTGACATCAAGATTTTGGACGAATTTTTTAAGAATTTTCAAATTTTCAGATAGGAGGTTCCATATAAGGTCAAAAACTACATACTCAGATCTTCACCAAACTTTGCAGGGATACATTGGATGTCAAGACACGTGGAAAAAACGTACAAAACAAGAGATTGGAGACATCAAGATTTTCGACGAATTTTTTAAGAATTTTCAAATTTTCAGAAAGGATGTTCCAGATAAGGTCAAAAACGACATACTCAGATCTTCACCAAACTTTGCAGGGATACATTGGAGGTCGAGACACGTGGAAAAAACGTACAAAACAAGAGATTGGAGACATCAAGATTTTGGACGAATTTTTGAAGAATTTTCAAATTTTCAGATAGGAGGTTCCAGATAAGGTCAAAAACTACATACTCAGATCTCAACCAAACATTGCAGGGATACATTGGATGTCAAGACACGTGGAAAAAACGTACAAAACAAGAGATTGGAGACATCAAGATTTTCGACGAATTTTTGAAGAATTTTCAAATTTTCAGATAGGAGGTTCCAGATAAGGTCAAAAACTACATACTCAGATCTTCACCAAACGTTGCAGGGATACTTTGCATGTCAAGACACGTGGAAAAAACGTACAAAACAAGAGATTGGAGACATCAAGATTTTCGACGAATTTTTTAAGAATTTTCAAATTTTCAGATGGGAGGTTCCAGATAAGGTCAAAAACGACATACTCAGATCTTCACCAAACTTTGCATGGATACATTGGATGTCAAGACACGTGGAAAAAACGTACAAAACAAGAGATTGGAGACATCAAGATTTTGGACGAATTTTTTAAGAATTCTCAAATTTTCAGAAAGGAGGTTCCATATAAGGTCAAAAACTAAAAACTCAGATCTTCACCAAACTTTGCAGGGATACATTGGATGTCAAGACACGTGGAAAAAACGTACAAAACAAGAGATTGGGGTCATCAAGATTTTGGACGAATTTTTTAAGAATTTTCAAATTTTCAGAAAGGAGGTTCCATATAAGGTCAAAAACTACATACTCAGATCTTCACCAAACTTTGCAGGGATACATTGAATGTCAAGACACGTGGAAAAAACGTACAAAACAAGAGATTGGGGTCATCAAGATTTTGGACGGATTTTTTAGGAATTTTCAAATTTTCAGATGGGAGGTTCCAGATAAGGTCAAAAACTACATACTCAGATCTTCACCAAACTTTGCAGGGATACATTGGATGTCAAGACACGTGGAAAAAACGTACAAAACAAGAGATTGGAGACATCAAGATTTTGGACGAATTTTTTAAGAATTTTTAAATTTTCAGATAGGAGGTTCCATGTAAGGTCAAAAACTACATTCTCAGATCTTCACCAAACTTTGCATGGATACATTATGTGTCAAGACACGTGGAAAAAACGTACAAAACAAGAGATTGGAGACATCAAGATATTGGTCGAATTTTTTAAGAATTTTCAAATTTTCAGATGGGAGGTTCCAGATAAGGTCAAAAACTACATACTCAGATCTTCACCAAACTTTGCAGGGATACATTGGATGTCAAGACACGTGGAAAAAACGTACAAAACAAGAGATAGGAGACATCAAGATTTTGGACGAATTTTTTAACAATTTTCAAATTTTCAGAAAGGATGTTCCAGATAAGTTCAAAAACGACATACTCAGATCTTCACCAAACTTTGCAGGGATACATTGGATATCAAGACACGTGGAAAAAACGTACAAAACAAGAGATTGGAGACATCAAGATTTTGGACGAATTTTTTAAGAATTTTCAAATTTTCAGATAGGAGGTTCCAGATAAGATCAAAAACTACATACTCAGATCTTCACCAAACTTTGCAGGGATACATTGGATGTCAAGACACGTGGAAAAAACGTACAAAACAAGAGATTGGGGTCATCAAGATTTTGGACGGATTTTTTAGGAATTTTCAAATTTTCAGATGGGAGGTTCCAGATAAGGTCAAAAACTACATACTCAGATCTTCACCAAACATTGCAGGGATACATTGGATGTCAAGACACGTGGAAAAAACGTACAAAACAAGAGATTGGAGACATCAAGATTTTGGACGAATTTTTTAAGAATTTTCAAATTTTCAGATAGGAGGTTCCAGATGAGGTCAAAAACTACATACTCAGATCTTCACCAAACTTTGCAGGAATACTTTGCATGTCAAGACACGTGGAAAAAACGTACAAAACAAGAGATCGGAGACATCAAGATTTTCGACGAATTTTTTAAGAATTTTCAAATTTTCAGATGGGAGGTTCCAGATAAGGTCAAAAACGACATACTCAGATCTTCACCAAACTTTGCAGGGATCCATTGGAGGTCGAGACACGTGGAAAAAACGTACAAAACAAGAGATTGGAGACATCAAGATTTTGGACGAATTTTTTAAGAATTTTCAAATTTTCAGATAGGAGGTTCCATATAAGGTCAAAAACTACATACTCAGATCTTCACCAAACTTTGCATGGATACATTGGATGTCAAGACACGTGGAAAAAACGTACAAAACAAGAGATTGGAGACATCAAGATTTTCGACGAATTTTTTAAGAATTTTCAAATTTTCAGAAAGGATGTTCCAGTTAAGGTCAAAAACGACATACTCAGATCTTCACCAAACTTTGCAGGGATCCATTGGAGGTCGAGACACGTGGAAAAAACGTACAAAACAAGAGATTGGAGACATCAAGATTTTGGACGAATTTTTGAAGAATTTTCAAATTTTCAGATAGGAGGTTCCAGATAAGGTCTAAAACTACATACTCAGATCTCCACCAAACATTGCAGGAATACATTGGATGTCAAGACACGTGGAAAAAACGTACAAAACAAGAGATTGGAGACATCAAGATTTTCGACGAATTTTTTAAGAATTTTTAAATTTTCAGATAGGAGGTTCCATATAAGGTCAAAAACTACATACTCAGATCTTCACCAAACTTTGCATGGATACATTATGTGTCAAGACACGTGGAAAAAACGTACAAAACAAGAGATTGGAGACATCAAGATATTGGTCGAATTTTTTAAGAATTTTCAAATTTTCAGATGGGAGGTTCCAGATAAGGTCAAAAACTACATACTCAGATCTTCACCAAACTTTGCAGGGATACATTGGATGTCAAGACACGTGGAAAAAACGTACAAAACAAGAGATTGGAGACATCAAGATTTTCGACGAATTTTTTAAGAATTTTCAAATTTTCAGAAAGGATGTTCCAGATAAGGTCAAAAACGACATACTCAGATCTTCACCAAACTTTGCAGGGATCCATTGGAGGTCGAGACACGTGGAAAAAACGTACAAAACAAGAGATTGGAGACATCAAGATTTTGGACGAATTTTTGAAGAATTTTCAAATTTTCAGATAGGAGGTTCCAGATAAGGTCTAAAACTACATACTCAGATCTCCACCAAACATTGCAGGAATACATTGGATGTCAAGACACGTGGAAAACACGTACAAAACAAGAGATTGGAGACATCAAGATTTTCGACGAATTTTTGAAGAATTTTCAAATTTTCAGATAGGAGGTTCCAGATAAGGTCAAAAACTACATACTCAGATCTTCACCAAACGTTGCAGGGATACTTTGCATGTCAAGACACGTGGAAAAAACGTACAAAACAAAAGATTGGAGACATCAAGATTTTCGACGAATTTTTTAAGAATTTTCAAATTTTCAGATGGGATGTTCCAGATAAGGTCAAAAACGACATACTCAGATCTTCACCAAACTTTGCATGGATACATTGGATGTCAAGACACGTGGAAAAAACGTACAAAACAAGAGATTGGAGACATCAAGATTTTGGACGAATTTTTTAAGTATTCTCAAATTTTCAGAAAGGAGGTTCCATATAAGGTCAAAAACTACATACTCAGATCTTCACCAAACTTTGCAGGGATACTTTGGATGTCAAGACACGTGGAAAAAACGTACAAAACAAGAGATCGGGGTCATCAAGATTTTGGACGAATTTTTGAGGAATTTTCAAATTTTCAGATGGGAGGTTCCAGATAAGGTCAAAAACTACATACTCAGATCTTCACCAAACTTTGCAGGGATACATTGGATGTCAAGACACGTGGAAAAAACGTACAAAACAAGAGATTGGAGACATCAAGATTTTGGACGAATTTTTTAAGAATTTTCAAATTTTCAGATAGGAGGTTCCATATAAGGTCAAAAACTACATACTCAGATCTTCACCAAACTTTGCATGGATACATTATGTGTCAAGACACGTGGAAAAAACGTACAAAACAAAAGATTGGAGACATCAAGATTTTGGTCGAATTTTTTAAAAATTTTCAAATTTTCAGATGGGAGGTTCCAGATAAGGTCAAAAACTACATACTCAGATCTTCACCAAACTTTGCAGGGATACATTGGATGTCAAGACACGTGGAAAAAACGTACAAAAAAGAGATTGGAGACATCAAGATTTTGGACGAATTTTTTAACAATTTTCAAATTTTCAGAAAGGATGTTCCAGATAAGGTCAAAAACGACATACTCAGATCTTCACCAAACTTTGCAGGGATACATTGGATATCAAGACACGTGGAAAAAACGTACAAAACAAGAGATTGGAGACATCAAGATTTTGGACGAATTTTTTAAGAATTTTCAAATTTTCAGATAGGAGGTTCCAGATAAGGTCAAAAACTACATACTCAGATCTTCACCAAACTTTGCAGGGATACATTGGAGGTCGAGACACGTGGAAAAAAAGTACAAAACAAGAGATTGGGGTCATCAAGATTTTGGACGGATTTTTTAGGAATTTTCAAATTTTCAGATGGGAGGTTCCAGATAAGGTCAAAAACTACATACTCAGATCTTCACCAAACATTGCAGGGATACATTGGATGTCAAGACACGTGGAAAAAACGTACAAAACAAGAAATTGGAGACATCAAGATTTTGGACGAATTTTTTAAGAATTTTCAAATTTTCAGATAGGAGGTTCCAGATGAGGTCAAAAACTACATACTCAGATCTTCACCAAACTTTGCAGGAATACTTTGCATGTCAAGACACGTGGAAAAAACGTACAAAACAAGAGATCGGAGACATCAAGATTTTCGACGAATTTTTTAAGAATTTTCAAATTTTCAGATGGGAGGTTCCAGATAAGGTCAAAAACGACATACTCAGATCTTCACCAAACTTTGCAGGGATCCATTGGAGGTCGAGACACGTGGAAAAAACGTACAAAACAAGAGATTGGAGACATCAAGATTTTGGACGAATTTTTTAAGAATTTTCAAATTTTCAGATGGGAGGTTCAATATAAGGTCAAAAACTACATACTCAGATCTTCACCAAACTTTGCATGGATACATTGGATGTCAAGACACGTGGAAAAAACATACAAAACATAGGATTCGGAACATCAAGATTTTGGTCGAATTTTTTAAGAATTTTCAAATTTTCAGATAGGAGGTTCCATATAAGGTCAAAAACTACATACTCAGATCTTCACCAAACATTGCAGGAATACATTGGATGTCAAGACACGTGGAAAAAACGTACAAAACAAGAGATTGGGGTCATCAAGATTTTGCACGGATTTTTTAGGAATTTTCAAATTTTCAGATGGGAGGTTCCAGATACGGTCAAAAACTACATACTCAGATCTTCACCAAACTTTGCAGGGATACATTGGATGTCAAGACACGTGGAAAAAACGTACAAAACAAGAGATTGGAGACATCAAGATTTTGGACGAATTTTTTAAGAATTTTCAAATTTTCAGATAGGAGGTTCCATATAAGGTCAAAAACTACATACTCAGATCTTCACCAAACTTTGCATGGATACATTATGTGTCAAGACACGTGGAAAAAACGTACAAAACAAAAGATTGGAGACATCAAGATTTTGGTCGAATTTTTTAAGAATTTTCAAATTTTCAGATGGGAGGTTCCAGATAAGGTCAAAAACTACATACTCAGATCTTCACCAAACTTTGCAGGGATACATTGGATGTCAAGACACGTGGAAAAAACGTACAAAACAAGAGATTGGAGACATCAAGATTTTGGACGAATTTTTTAAGAATTTTTAAATTTTCAGATAGGAGGTTCCATATAAGGTCAAAAACTACATACTCAGATCTTCACCAAACTTTGCATGGATACATTATGTGTCAAGACACGTGGAAAAAACGTACGAAACAAGAGATTGGAGACATCAAGATATTGGTCGAATTTTGTTAAGAATTTTCAAATTTTCAGATGGGAGGTTCCAGATAAGGTCAAAAACTACATACTCAGATCTTCACCAAACTTTGCAGGGATACATTGGATGTCAAGACACGTGGAAAAAACGTACAAAACAAGAGATTGGAGACATCAAGATTTTCGACGAATTTTTTAAGAATTTTCAAATTTTCAGAAAGGATGTTCTAGATAAGGTCAAAAACGACATACTCAGATCTTCACCAAACTTGCAGGGATCCATTGGAGGTCGAGACACGTGGAAAAAACGTACAAAACAAGAGATTGGAGACATCAAGATTTTGGACGAATTTTTGAAGAATTTTCAAATTTTCAGATAGGAGGTTCCAGATAAGGTCTAAAACTACATACTCAGATCTCCACCAAACATTGCAGGAATACATTGGATGTCAAGACACGTGGAAAAAACGTACAAAACAAGAGATTGGAGACATCAAGATTTTCGACGAATTTTTGAAGAATTTTCAAATTTTCAGATAGGAGGTTCCAGATAAGGTCAAAAACTACATACTCAGATCTTCACCAAACGTTGCAGGGATACTTTGCATGTCAAGACACGTGGAAAAAACGTACAAAACAAAAGATTGGAGACATCAAGATTTTCGACGAATTTTTTAAGAATTTTCAAATTTTCAGATGGGAGGTTCCAGATAAGGTCAAAAACGACATACTCAGATCTTCACCAAACTTTGCATGGATACATTGGATGTCAAGACACGTGGAAAAAACGTACAAAACAAGAGATTGGAGACATCAAGATTTTGGACGAATTTTTTAAGAATTCTCAAATTTTCAGAAAGGAGGTTCCATATAAGGTCAAAAACTACATACTCAGATCTTCACCAAACTTTGCAGGGATACTTTGGATGTCAAGACACGTGGAAAAAACGTACAAAACAAGAGATTGGGGTCATCAAGATTTTGGACGAATTTTTTAAGAATTTTCAAATTTTCAGAAAGGATGTTCCAGATAAGGTCAAAAACGACATACTCAGATCTTCACCAAACTTTGCAGGGATCCATTGGAGGTCGAGACACGTGGAAAAAACGTACAAAACAAGAGATTGGAGACATCAAGATTTTGGACGAATTTTTGAAGAATTTTCAAATTTTCAGATAGGAGGTTCCAGATAAGGTCTAAAACTACATACTCAGATCTCCACCAAACATTGCAGGAATACATTGGATGTCAAGACACGTGGAAAAAACGTACAAAACAAGAGATTGGAGACATCAAGATTTTCGACGAATTTTTGAAGAATTTTCAAATTTTCAGATAGGAGGTTCCAGATAAGGTCAAAAACTACATACTCAGATCTTCAGCAAACGTTGCAGGGATACTTTGCATGTCAAGACACGTGGAAAAAACGTACAAAACAAAAGATTGGAGACATCAAGATTTTCGACGAATTTTTTAAGAATTTTCAAATTTTCAGATGGGAGGTTCCAGATAAGGTCAAAAACGACATACTCAGATCTTCACCAAACTTTGCATGGATACATTGGATGTCAAGACACGTGGAAAAAACGTACAAAACAAGAGATTGGAGACATCAAGATTTTGGACGAATTTTTTAAGAATTCTCAAATTTTCAGAAAGGAGGTTCCATATAAGGTCAAAAACTACATACTCAGATCTTCACCAAACTTTGCAGGGATACTTTGGATGTCAAGACACGTGGAAAAAACGTACAAAACAAGAGATTGGGGTCATCAAGATTTTGGACGAATTTTTTAAGAATTTTCAAATTTTCAGATGGGAGGTTCAATATAAGGTCAAAAACTACATACTCAGATCTTCACCAAACTTTGCATGGATACATTGGATGTCAAGACACGTGGAAAAAACATACAAAACATAGGATTCGGAACATCAAGATTTTGGTCGAATTTTTTAAGAATTTTCAAATTTTCAGATAGGAGGTTCCATATAAGGTCAAAAACTACATACTCAGATCTTCACCAAACATTGCAGGAATACATTGGATGTCAAGACACGTGGAAAAAACGTACAAAACAAGAAATTGGGGTCATCAAGATTTTGCACGGATTTTTTAGGAATTTTCAAATTTTCAGATGGGAGGTTCCAGATAAGGTCAAAAACTACATACTCAGATCTTCACCAAACTTTGCAGGGATACATTGGATGTCAAGACACGTAGAAAAAACGTACAAAACAAGAGATTGGAGACATCAAGATTTTGGACGAATTTTTTAAGAATTTTCAAATTTTCAGATAGGAGGTTCCATATAAGGTCAAAAACTACATACTCAGATCTTCACCAAACTTTGCATGGATACATTATGTGTCAAGACACGTGGAAAAAACGTACAAAACAAAAGATTGGAGACATCAAGATTTTGGTCGAATTTTTTAAAAATTTTCAAATTTTCAGATGGGAGGTTCCAGATAAGGTCAAAAACTACATACTCAGATCTTCACCAAACTTTGCAGGGATACATTGGATGTCAAGACACGTGGAAAAAACGTACAAAAAAGAGATTGGAGACATCAAGATTTTGGACGAATTTTTTAACAATTTTCAAATTTTCAGAAAGGATGTTCCAGATAAGGTCAAAAACGACATACTCAGATCTTAACCAAACTTTGCAGGGATACATTGGATATCAAGACACGTGGAAAAAAACGTACAAAACAAGAGATTGGAGACATCAAGATTTTGGACGAATTTTTTAAGAATTTTCAAATTTTCAGATAGGAGGTTCCAGATAAGGTCAAAAACTACATACTCAGATCTTCACCAAACTTTGCAGGGATACATTGGAGGTCGAGACACGTGGAAAAAAAGTACAAAACAAGAGATTGGGGTCATCAAGATTTTGGACGGATTTTTTAGGAATTTTCAAATTTTCAGATGGGAGGTTCCAGATAAGGTCAAAAACTACATACTCAGATCTTCACCAAACATTGCAGGGATACATTGGATGTCAAGACACGTGGAAAAAACGTACAAAACAAGAGATTGGAGACATCAAGATTTTGGACGAATTTTTTAAGAATTTTCAAATTTTCAGATAGGAGGTTCCAGATGAGGTCAAAAACTACATACTCAGATCTTCACCAAACTTTGCAGGAATACTTTGCATGTCAAGACACGTGGAAAAAACGTACAAAACAAGAGATCGGAGACATCAAGATTTTCGACGAATTTTTTAAGAATTTTCAAATTTTCAGATGGGAGGTTCCAGATAAGGTCAAAAACGACATACTCAGATCTTCACCAAACTTTGCAGGGATCCATTGGAGGTCGAGACACGTGGAAAAAACGTACAAAACAAGAGATTGGAGACATCAAGATTTTGGACGAATTTTTTAAGAATTTTCAAATTTTCAGATGGGAGGTTCAATATAAGGTCAAAAACTACATACTCAGATCTTCACCAAACTTTGCATGGATACATTGGATGTCAAGACACGTGGAAAAAACATACAAAACATAGGATTCGGAACATCAAGATTTTGGTCGAATTTTTTAAGAATTTTCAAATTTTCAGATAGGAGGTTCCATATAAGGTCAAAAACTACATACTCAGATCTTCACCAAACATTGCAGGAATACATTGGATGTCAAGACACGTGGAAAAAACGTACAAAACAAGAGATTGGGGTCATCAAGATTTTGCACGGATTTTTTAGGAATTTTCAAATTTTCAGATGGGAGGTTCCAGATAAGGTCAAAAACTACATACTCAGATCTTCACCAAACTTTGCAGGGATACATTGGATGTCAAGACACGTGGAAAAAACGTACAAAACAAGAGATTGGAGACATCAAGATTTTGGACGAATTTTTTAAGAATTTTCAAATTTTCAGATAGGAGGTTCCATATAAGGTCAAAAACTACATACTCAGATCTTCACCAAACTTTGCATGGATACATTATGTGTCAAGACACGTGGAAAAAACGTACAAAACAAAAGAATTGGAGACATCAAGATTTTGGACGAATTTTTTAAGAATTTTTAAATTTTCAGATAGGAGGTTCCATATAAGGTCAAAAACTACATACTCAGATCTTCACCAAACTTTGCATGGATACATTATGTGTCAAGACACGTGGAAAAAACGTACAAAACAAGAGATTGGAGACATCAAGATATTGGTCGAATTTTTTAAGAATTTTCAAATTTTCAGATGGGAGGTTCCAGATAAGGTCAAAAACTACATACTCAGATCTTCACCAAACTTTGCAGGGATACATTGGATGTCAAGACACGTGGAAAAAACGTACAAAACAAGAGATTGGAGACATCAAGATTTTCGACGAATTTTTTAAGAATTATCAAATTTTCAGAAAGGATGTTCCAGATAAGGTCAAAAACGACATACTCAGATCTTCACCAAACTTTGCAGGGATCCATTGGAGGTCGAGACACGTGGAAAAAACGTACAAAACAAGAGATTGGAGACATCAAGATTTTGGACGAATTTTTGAAGAATTTTCAAATTTTCAGATAGGAGGTTCCAGATAAAGTCTAAAACTACATACTCAGATCTCCACCAAACATTGCAGGAATACATTGGATGTCAAGACACGTGGAAAAAACGTACAAAACAAGAGATTGGAGACATCAAGATTTTCGACGAATTTTTGAAGAATTTTCAAATTTTCAGATAGGAGGTTCCAGATAAGGTCAAAAACTACATACTCAGATCTTCACCAAACGTCGCAGGGATACTTTGCATGTCAAGACACGTGGAAAAAACGTACAAAACAAAAGATTGGAGACATCAAGATTTTCGACGAATTTTTTAAGAATTTTCAAATTTTCAGATGGGAGGTTCCAGATAAGGTCAAAAACGACATACTCAGATCTTCACCAAACTTTGCATGGATACATTGGATGTCAAGACACGTGGAAAAAACGTACAAAACAAGAGATTGGAGACATCAAGATTTTGGACGAATTTTTTAAGAATTCTCAAATTTTCAGATAGGAGGTTCAATATAAGGTCAAAAACTACATACTCAGATCTTCACCAAACTTTGCATGGATACATTGGATGTCAAGACACGTGGAAAAAACATACAAAACATAGGATTCGGAACATCAAGATTTTGGTCGAATTTTTTAAGAATTTTCAAATTTTCAGATAGGAGGTTCCATATAAGGTCAAAAACTACATACTCAGATCTTCACCAAACATTGCAGGAATACATTGGATGTCAAGACACGTGGAAAAAACGTACAAAACAAGAGATTGGGGTCATCAAGATTTTGCACGGATTTTTTAGGAATTTTCAAATTTTCAGATGGGAGGTTCCAGATAAGGTCAAAAACTACATACTCAGATCTTCACCAAACTTTGCAGGGATACATTGGATGTCAAGACACGTGGAAAAAACGTACAAAACAAGAGATTGGAGACATCAAGATTTTGGACGAATTTTCAAATTTTCAGATAGGAGGTTCCATATAAGGTCAAAAACTACATACTCAGATCTTCACCAAACTTTGCAGGGATACATTATGTGTCAAGACACGTGGAAAAAACGTACAAAACAAAAGATTGGAGACATCAAGATTTTGGTCGAATTTTTTAAGAATTTTCAAATTTTCAGATGGGAGGTTCCAGATAAGGTCAAAAACTACATACTCAGATCTTCACCAAACTTTGCAGGGATACATTGGATGTCAAGACACGTGGAAAAAACGTACAAAAAAGAGATTGGAGACATCAAGATTTTGGACGAATTTTTTAACAATTTTCAAATTTTCAGAAAGGATGTTCCAGATAAGGTCAAAAACGACATACTCAGATCTTCACCAAACTTTGCAGGGATACATTGGATATCAAGACACGTGGAAAAAACGTACAAAACAAGAGATTGGAGACATCAAGATTTTGGACGAATTTTTTAAGAATTTTCAAATTTTCAGATAGGAGGTTCCAGATAAGGTCAAAAACTACATACTCAGATCTTCACCAAACATTGCAGGGATACATTGGATGTCAAGACACGTGGAAAAAACGTACAAAACAAGAGATTGGAGACATCAAAATTTTGGACGAATTTTTTAAGAATTTTCAAATTTTCAGATAGGAGGTTCCAGATGAGGTCAAAAACTACATACTCAGATCTTCACCAAACTTTGCAGGAATACTTTGCATGTCAAGACACGTGGAAAAAACGTACAAAACAAGAGATCGGAGACATCAAGATTTTCGACGAATTTTTTAAGAATTTTCAAATTTTCAGATGGGAGGTTCCAGATAAGGTCAAAAACGACATACTCAGATCTTCACCAAACTTTGCATGGATACATTGGATGTCAAGACACGTGGAAAAAACATACAAAACATAGGATTGGTGACATCAAGATTTTGGACGAATTTTTTAAGAATTTTCAAATTTTCAGATAGGAGGTTCCATATAAGGTCAAAAACTACATACTCAGATCTTCACCAAACTTTGCAGGGATACATTGGATGTCAAGACACGTGGAAAAAACGTACAAAACAAGAGATTGGAGACATCAAGATTATGGACGAATTTTTTGAGAATTTTCAAATTTTCAGAAAGGAGGTTCCATATAAGGTCAAAAACTACATACTCAGATCTTCACCAAACTTTGCAGGGATACATTGGATGTCAAGACACGTGGAAAAAACGTACAAAACAAGAGATTGGAGACATCAAGATTTTCGACGAATTTTTTAAGAATTTTCAAATTTTCAGATGGGAGGTTCCAGATAAGGTCAAAAACGACATACTCAGATCTTCACCAAACTTTGCAGGGATACATTGGATGTCAAGACACGTGGAAAAAACGTACAAAACAAGAGATTGGAGACATCAAGATTTTGGACGAATTTTTTAAGAATTTTCAAATTTTCAGATAGGAGGTTCCATATAAGGTCAAAAACTACATACTCAGATCTTCACCAAACTTTGCATGGATACATTATGTGTCAAGACACGTGGAAAAAACGTACAAAACAAAAGATTGGAGACATCAAGATTTTGGTCGAATTTTTTAAGAATTTTCAAATTTTCAGATGGGAGGTTCCAGATAAGGTCAAAAACTACATACTCAGATCTTCACCAAACTTTGCAGGGATACATTGGATGTCAATACACGTGGAAAAAACGTACAAAAAAGAGATTGGAGACATCAAGATTTTGGACGAATTTTTTAACAATTTTCAAATTTTCAGAAAGGATGTTCCAGATAAGGTCAAAAACGACATACTCAGATCTTCACCAAACTTTGCAGGGATACATTGGATATCAAGACACGTGGAAAAAACGTACAAAACAAGAGATTGGAGACATCAAGATTTTGGACGAATTTTTTAAGAATTTTCAAATTTTCAGATAGGAGGTTCCAGATAAGGTCAAAAACGACATACTCAGATCTTCACCAAACTTTGCAGGGATACATTGGATGTCAAGACACGTGGAAAAAACGTACAAAACAAGAGATTGGGGTCATCAAGATTTTGGACGGATTTTTTAGGAATTTTCGAATTTTCAGATGGGAGGTTCCAGATAAGGTCAAAAACTACATACTCAGATCTTCACCAAACATTGCAGGGATACATTGGATGTCAAGACACGTGGAAAAAACGTACAAAACAAGAGATTGGAGACATCAAAATTTTGGACGAATTTTTTAAGAATTTTCAAATTTTCAGATGGGAGGTTCCAGATGAGGTCAAAAACTACATACTCAGATCTTCACCAAACTTTGCAGGAATACTTTGCATGTCAAGACACGTGGAAAAAACGTACAAAACAAGAGATCGGAGACATCAAGATTTTCGACGAATTTTTTAAGAATTTTCAAATTTTCAGATGGGAGGTTCCAGATAAGGTCAAAAACGACATACTCAGATCTTCACCAAACTTTGCATGGATACATTGGATGTCAAGACACGTGGAAAAAACATACAAAACATAGGATTGGTGACATCAAGATTTTGGACGAATTTTTTAAGAATTTTCAAATTTTCAGATAGGAGGTTCCATATAAGGTCAAAAACTACATACTCAGATCTTCACCAAAATTTGCAGGGATACATTGGATGTCAAGACACGTGGAAAAAACGTACAAAACAAGAGATTGGAGACATCAAGATTATGGACGAATTTTTTGAGAATTTTCAAATTTTCAGAAAGGAGGTTCCATATAAGGTCAAAAACTACATACTCAGATCTTCACCAAACTTTGCAGGGATACATTGGATGTCAAGACACGTGGAAAAAACGTACAAAACAAGAGATTGGAGACATCAAGATTTTCGACGAATTTTTTAAGAATTTTCAAATTTTCAGAAAGGATGTTCCAGATAAGGTCAAAAACGACATACTCAGATCTTCACCAAACTTTGCAGGGATACATTGGAGGTCGAGACACGTGGAAAAAACGTACAAAACAAGAGATTGGAGACATCAAGATTTTGGACGAATTTTTGAAGAATTTTCAAATTTTCTGATAGGAGGTCCCAGATAAGGTCAAAAACTACATACTCAGATCTCCACCAAACATTGCAGGGATACATTGGATGTCAAGACACGTGGAAAAAACGTACAAAACAAGAGATTGGAGACATCAAGATTTTCGACGAATTTTTGAAGAATTTTCAAATTTTCAGATAGGAGGTTCCAGATAAGGTCAAAAACTACATACTCAGATCTTCACCAAACGTTGCAGGGATACTTTGCATGTCAAGACACGTGGAAAAAACGTACAAAACAAGAGATTGGAGACATCAAGATTTTCGACGAATTTTTTAAGAATTTTCAAATTTTCAGATGGGAGGTTCCAGATAAGGTCAAAAACGACATACTCAGATCTTCACCAAACTTTGCATGGATACATTGGATGTCAAGACACGTGGAAAAAACGTACAAAACAAGAGATTGGGGTCATCAAGATTTTGCACGGATTTTTTAGGAATTTTCAAATTTTCAGATGGGAGGTTCCAGATAAGGTCAAAAACTACATACTCAGATCTTCACCAAACTTTGCAGGGATACATTGGATGTCAAGACACGTGGAAAAAACGTACAAAACAAGAGATTGGAGACATCAAGATTTTGGACGAATTTTTTAAGAATTTTCAAATTTTCAGATAGGAGGTTCCATATAAGGTCAAAAACTACATACTCAGATCTTCACCAAACTTTGCATGGATACATTATGTGTCAAGACACGTGGAAAAAACGTACAAAACAAAAGATTGGAGACATCAAGATTTTGGTCGAATTTTTTAAGAATTTTCAAATTTTCAGATGGGAGGTTCCAGATAAGGTCAAAAACTACATACTCAGATCTTCACCAAACTTTGCAGGGATACATTGGATGTCAAGACACGTGGAAAAAACGTACAAAACAAGAGATTGGGGTCATCAAGATTTTGGACGGATTTTTTAGGAATTTTCAAATTTTCAGATGGGAGGTTCCAGATAAGGTCAAAAACGACATACTCAGATCTTCACCAAACTTTGCAGGGATACATTGGATATCAAGACACGTGGAAAAAACGTACAAAACAAGAGATTGGAGACATCAAGATTTTGGACGAATTTTTTAAGAATTTTCAAATTTTCAGATAGGAGGTTCCAGATAAGGTCAAAAACGACATACTCAGATCTTCACCAAACTTTGCAGGGATACATTGGATGTCAAGACACGTGGAAAAAACGTACAAAACAAGAGATTGGAGACATCAAGATTTTGGACGAATTTTTTAAGAATTTTCAAATTTTCAGATAGGAGGTTCCATATAAGGTCAAAAACTACATACTCAGATCTTCACCAAACTTTGCATGGATACATTATGTGTCAAGACACGTGGAAAAAACGTACAAAACAAAAGATTGGAGACATCAAGATTTTGGTCGAATTTTTTAAGAATTTTCAAATTTTCAGATGGGAGGTTCCAGATAAGGTCAAAAACTACATACTCAGATCTTCACCAAACTTTGCAGGGATACATTGGATGTCAAGACACGTGGAAAAAACGTACAAAAAAGAGATTGGAGACATCAAGATTTTGGACGAATTTTTTAACAATTTTCAAATTTTCAGAAAGGATGTTCCAGATAAGGTCAAAAACGACATACTCAGATCTTCACCAAACTTTGCAGGGATACATTGGATATCAAGACACGTGGAAAAAACGTACAAAACAAGAGATTGGAGACATCAAGATTTTGGACGAATTTTTTAAGAATTTTCAAATTTTCAGATAGGAGGTTCCAGATCAGGTCAAAAACGACATACTCAGATCTTCACCAAACTTTGCAGGGATACATTGGATGTCAAGACACGTGGAAAAAACGTACAAAACAAGAGATTGGGGTCATCAAGATTTTGGACGGATTTTTTAGGAATTTTCAAATTTTCAGATGGGAGGTTCCAGATAAGGTCAAAAACTACATACTCAGATCTTCACCAAACATTGCAGGGATACATTGGATGTCAAGACACGTGGAAAAAACGTACAAAACAAGAGATTGGAGACATCAAAATTTTGGACGAATTTTTTAAGAATTTTCAAATTTTCAGATAGGAGGTTCCAGATGAGGTCAAAAACTACATACTCAGATCTTCACCAAACTTTGCAGGAATACTTTGCATGTCAAGACACGTGGAAAAAACGTACAAAACAAGAGATCGGAGACATCAAGATTTTCGACGAATTTTTTAAGAATTTTCAAATTTTCAGATGGGAGGTTCCAGATAAGGTCAAAAACGACATACTCAGATATTCACCAAACTTTGCATGGATACATTGGATGTCAAGACACGTGGAAAAAACATACAAAACATAGGATTGGTGACATCAAGATTTTGGACGAATTTTTTAAGAATTTTCAAATTTTCAGATAGGAGGTTCCATATAAAGTCAAAAACTACATACTCAGATCTTCACCAAACTTTGCAGGGATACATTGGATGTCAAGACACGTGGAAAAAACGTACAAAACAAGAGATTGGAGACATCAAGATTATGGACGAATTTTTTGAGAATTTTCAAATTTTCAGAAAGGAGGTTCCATATAAGGTCAAAAACTACATACTCAGATCTTCACCAAACTTTGCAGGGATACATTGGATGTCAAGACACGTGGAAAAAACGTACAAAACAAGAGATTGGAGACATCAAGATTTTCGACGAATTTTTTAAGAATTTTCAAATTTTCAGAAAGGATGTTCCAGATAAGGTCAAAAACGACATACTCAGATCTTCACCAAACTTTGCAGGGATACATTGGAGGTCGAGACACGTGGAAAAAACGTACAAAACAAGAGATTGGAGACATCAAGATTTTGGACGAATTTTTGAAGAATTTTCAAATTTTCTGATAGGAGGTCCCAGATAAGGTCAAAAACTACATACTCAGATCTCCACCAAACATTGCAGGGATACATTGGATGTCAAGACACGTGGAAAAAACGTACAAAACAAGAGATTGGAGACATCAAGATTTTCGACGAATTTTTGAAGAATTTTCAAATTTTCAGATAGGAGGTTCCAGATAAGGTCAAAAACTACATACTCAGATCTTCACCAAACGTTGCAGGGATACTTTGCATGTCAAGACACGTGGAAAAAACGTACAAAACAAGAGATTGGAGACATCAAGATTTTCGACGAATTTTTTAAGAATTTTCAAATTTTCAGATGGGAGGTTCCAGATAAGGTCAAAAACGACATACTCAGATCTTCACCAAACTTTGCATGGATACATTGGATGTCAAGACACGTGGAAAAAACGTACAAAACAAGAGATTGGGGTCATCAAGATTTTGCACGGATTTTTTAGGAATTTTCAAATTTTCAGATGGGAGGTTCCAGATAAGGTCAAAAACGACATACTCAGATCTTCACCAAACTTTGCAGGGATACATTGGATGTCAAGACACGTGGAAAAAACGTACAAAACAAGAGATTGGAGACATCAAGATTTTGGACGAATTTTTTAAGAATTTTCAAATTTTCAGATAGGAGGTTCCATATAAGGTCAAAAACTACATACTCAGATCTTCACCAAACTTTGCATGGATACATTATGTGTCAAGACACGTGGAAAAAACGTACAAAACAAAAGATTGGAGACATCAAGATTTTGGTCGAATTTTTTAAGAATTTTCAAATTTTCAGATGGGAGGTTCCAGATAAGGTCAAAAACTACATACTCAGATCTTCACCAAACTTTGCAGGGATACATTGGATGTCAATACACGTGGAAAAAACGTACAAAAAAGAGATTGGAGACATCAAGATTTTGGACGAATTTTTTAACAATTTTCAAATTTTCAGAAAGGATGTTCCAGATAAGGTCAAAAACGACATACTCAGATCTTCACCAAACTTTGCAGGGATACATTGGATATCAAGACACGTGGAAAAAACGTACAAAACAAGAGATTGGAGACATCAAGATTTTGGACGAATTTTTTAAGAATTTTCAAATTTTCAGATAGGAGGTTCCAGATAAGGTCAAAAACGACATACTCAGATCTTCACCAAACTTTGCAGGGATACATTGGATGTCAAGACACGTGGAAAAAACGTACAAAACAAGAGATTGGGGTCATCAAGATTTTGGACGGATTTTTTAGGAATTTTCGAATTTTCAGATGGGAGGTTCCAGATAAGGTCAAAAACTACATACTCAGATCTTCACCAAACATTGCAGGGATACATTGGATGTCAAGACACGTGGAAAAAACGTACAAAACAAGAGATTGGAGACATCAAAATTTTGGACGAATTTTTTAAGAATTTTCAAATTTTCAGATGGGAGGTTCCAGATGAGGTCAAAAACTACATACTCAGATCTTCACCAAACTTTGCAGGAATACTTTGCATGTCAAGACACGTGGAAAAAACGTACAAAACAAGAGATCGGAGACATCAAGATTTTCGACGAATTTTTTAAGAATTTTCAAATTTTCAGATGGGAGGTTCCAGATAAGGTCAAAAACGACATACTCAGATCTTCACCAAACTTTGCATGGATACATTGGATGTCAAGACACGTGGAAAAAACATACAAAACATAGGATTGGTGACATCAAGATTTTGGACGAATTTTTTAAGAATTTTCAAATTTTCAGATAGGAGGTTCCATATAAGGTCAAAAACTACATACTCAGATCTTCACCAAACTTTGCAGGGATACATTGGATGTCAAGACACGTGGAAAAAACGTACAAAACAAGAGATTGGAGACATCAAGATTATGGACGAATTTTTTGAGAATTTTCAAATTTTCAGAAAGGAGGTTCCATATAAGGTCAAAAACTACATACTCAGATCTTCACCAAACTTTGCAGGGATACATTGGATGTCAAGACACGTGGAAAAAACGTACAAAACAAGAGATTGGAGACATCAAGATTTTCGACGAATTTTTTAAGAATTTTCAAATTTTCAGAAAGGATGTTCCAGATAAGGTCAAAAACGACATACTCAGATCTTCACCAAACTTTGCAGGGATACATTGGAGGTCGAGACACGTGGAAAAAACGTACAAAACAAGAGATTGGAGACATCAAGATTTTGGACGAATTTTTGAAGAATTTTCAAATTTTCTGATAGGAGGTCCCAGATAAGGTCAAAAACTACATACTCAGATCTCCACCAAACATTGCAGGGATACATTGGATGTCAAGACACGTGGAAAAAACGTACAAAACAAGAGATTGGAGACATCAAGATTTTCGACGAATTTTTGAAGAATTTTCAAATTTTCAGATAGGAGGTTCCAGATAAGGTCAAAAACTACATACTCAGATCTTCACCAAACGTTGCAGGGATACTTTGCATGTCAAGACACGTGGAAAAAACGTACAAAACAAGAGATTGGAGACATCAAGATTTTCGACGAATTTTTTAAGAATTTTCAAATTTTCAGATGGGAGGTTCCAGATAAGGTCAAAAACGACATACTCAGATCTTCACCAAACTTTGCATGGATACATTGGATGTCAAGACACGTGGAAAAAACGTACAAAACAAGAGATTGGGGTCATCAAGATTTTGCACGGATTTTTTAGGAATTTTCAAATTTTCAGATGGGAGGTTCCAGATAAGGTCAAAAACTACATACTCAGATCTTCACCAAACTTTGCAGGGATACATTGGATGTCAAGACACGTGGAAAAAACGTACAAAACAAGAGATTGGAGACATCAAGATTTTGGACGAATTTTTTAAGAATTTTCAAATTTTCAGATAGGAGGTTCCATATAAGGTCAAAAACTACATACTCAGATCTTCACCAAACTTTGCATGGATACATTATGTGTCAAGACACGTGGAAAAAACGTACAAAACAAAAGATTGGAGACATCAAGATTTTGGTCGAATTTTTTAAGAATTTTCAAATTTTCAGATGGGAGGTTCCAGATAAGGTCAAAAACTACATACTCAGATCTTCACCAAACTTTGCAGGGATACATTGGATGTCAAGACACGTGGAAAAAACGTACAAAACAAGAGATTGGGGTCATCAAGATTTTGGACGGATTTTTTAGGAATTTTCAAATTTTCAGATGGGAGGTTCCAGATAAGGTCAAAAACGACATACTCAGATCTTCACCAAACTTTGCAGGGATACATTGGATATCAAGACACGTGGAAAAAACGTACAAAACAAGAGATTGGAGACATCAAGATTTTAGACGAATTTTTTAAGAATTTTCAAATTTTCAGATAGGAGGTTCCAGATAAGGTCAAAAACGACATACTCAGATCTTCACCAAACTTTGCAGGGATACATTGGATGTCAAGACACGTGGAAAAAACGTACAAAACAAGAGATTGGAGACATCAAGATTTTGGACGAATTTTTTAAGAATTTTCAAATTTTCAGATAGGAGGTTCCATATAAGGTCAAAAACTACATACTCAGATCTTCACCAAACTTTGCATGGATACATTATGTGTCAAGACACGTGGAAAAAACGTACAAAACAAAAGATTGGAGACATCAAGATTTTGGTCGAATTTTTTAAGAATTTTCAAATTTTCAGATGGGAGGTTCCAGATAAGGTCAAAAACTACATACTCAGATCTTCACCAAACTTTGCAGGGATACATTGGATGTCAAGACACGTGGAAAAAACGTACAAAAAAGAGATTGGAGACATCAAGATTTTGGACGAATTTTTTAACAATTTTCAAATTTTTAGAAAGGGTCAAAAACGACATACTCAGATCTTCACCAAACTTTGCAGGGATACATTGGATATCAAGACACGTGGAAAAAACGTACAAAACAAGAGATTGGAGACATCAAGATTTTGGACGAATTTTTTAAGAATTTTCAAATTTTCAGATAGGAGGTTCCAGATAAGGTCAAAAACGACATACTCAGATCTTCACCAAACTTTGCAGGGATACATTGGATGTCAAGACACGTGGAAAAAACGTACAAAACAAGAGATTGGGGTCATCAAGATTTTGGACGGATTTTTTAGGAATTTTCAAATTTTCAGATGGGAGGTTCCAGATAAGGTCAAAAACTACATACTCAGATCTTCACCAAACATTGCAGGGATACATTGGATGTCAAGACACGTGGAAAAAACGTACAAAACAAGAGATTGGAGACATCAAAATTTTGGACGAATTTTTTAAGAATTTTCAAATTTTCAGATAGGAGGTTCCAGATGAGGTCAAAAACTACATACTCAGATCTTCACCAAACTTTGCAGGAATACTTTGCATGTCAAGACACGTGGAAAAAACGTACAAAACAAGAGATCGGAGACATCAAGATTTTCGACGAATTTTTTAAGAATTTTCAAATTTTCAGATGGGAGGTTCCAGATAAGGTCAAAAACGACATACTCAGATCTTCACCAAACTTTGCATGGATACATTGGATGTCAAGACACGTGGAAAAAACATACAAAACATAGGATTGGTGACATCAAGATTTTGGACGAATTTTTTAAGAATTTTCAAATTTTCAGATAGGAGGTTCCATATAAGGTCAAAAACTACATACTCAGATCTTCACCAAACTTTGCAGGGATACATTGGATGTCAAGACACGTGGAAAAAACGTACAAAACAAGAGATTGGAGACATCAAGATTATGGACGAATTTTTTGAGAATTTTCAAATTTTCAGAAAGGAGGTTCCATATAAGGTCAAAAACTACATACTCAGATCTTCACCAAACTTTGCAGGGATACATTGGATGTCAAGACACGTGGAAAAAACGTACAAAACAAGAGATTGGAGACATCAAGATTTTCGACGAATTTTTTAAGAATTTTCAAATTTTCAGAAAGGATGTTCCAGATAAGGTCAAAAACGACATACTCAGATCTTCACCAAACTTTGCAGGGATACATTGGAGGTCGAGACACGTGGAAAAAACGTACAAAACAAGAGATTGGGGTCATCAAGATTTTGGACGGATTTTTTAGGAATTTTCGAATTTTCAGATGGGAGGTTCCAGATAAGGTCAAAAACTACATACTCAGATCTTCACCAAACATTGCAGGGATACATTGGATGTCAAGACACGTGGAAAAAACGTACAAAACAAGAGATTGGAGACATCAAAATTTTGGACGAATTTTTTAAGAATTTTCAAATTTTCAGATGGGAGGTTCCAGATGAGGTCAAAAACTACATACTCAGATCTTCACCAAACTTTGCAGGAATACTTTGCATGTCAAGACACGTGGAAAAAACGTACAAAACAAGAGATCGGAGACATCAAGATTTTCGACGAATTTTTTAAGAATTTTCAAATTTTCAGATGGGAGGTTCCAGATAAGGTCAAAAACGACATACTCAGATCTTCACCAAACTTTGCATGGATACATTGGATGTCAAGACACGTGGAAAAAACATACAAAACATAGGATTGGTGACATCAAGATTTTGGACGAATTTTTTAAGAATTTTCAAATTTTCAGATAGGAGGTTCCATATAAGGTCAAAAACTACATACTCAGATCTTCACCAAACTTTGCAGGGATACATTGGATGTCAAGACACGTGGAAAAAACGTACAAAACAAGAGATTGGAGACATCAAGATTATGGACGAATTTTTTGAGAATTTTCAAATTTTCAGAAAGGAGGTTCCATATAAGGTCAAAAACTACATACTCAGATCTTCACCAAACTTTGCAGGGATACATTGGATGTCAAGACACGTGGAAAAAACGTACAAAACAAGAGATTGGAGACATCAAGATTTTCGACGAATTTTTTAAGAATTTTCAAATTTTCAGAAAGGATGTTCCAGATAAGGTCAAAAACGACATACTCAGATCTTCACCAAACTTTGCAGGGATACATTGGAGGTCGAGACACGTGGAAAAAACGTACAAAACAAGAGATTGGAGACATCAAGATTTTGGACGAATTTTTGAAGAATTTTCAAATTTTCTGATAGGAGGTCCCAGATAAGGTCAAAAACTACATACTCAGATCTCCACCAAACATTGCAGGGATACATTGGATGTCAAGACACGTGGAAAAAACGTACAAAACAAGAGATTGGAGACATCAAGATTTTCGACGAATTTTTGAAGAATTTTCAAATTTTCAGATAGGAGGTTCCAGATAAGGTCAAAAACTACATACTCAGATCTTCACCAAACGTTGCAGGGATACTTTGCATGTCAAGACACGTGGAAAAAACGTACAAAACAAGAGATTGGAGACATCAAGATTTTCGACGAATTTTTTAAGAATTTTCAAATTTTCAGATGGGAGGTTCCAGATAAGGTCAAAAACGACATACTCAGATCTTCACCAAACTTTGCATGGATACATTGGATGTCAAGACACGTGGAAAAAACGTACAAAACAAGAGATTGGGGTCATCAAGATTTTGCACGGATTTTTTAGGAATTTTCAAATTTTCAGATGGGAGGTTCCAGATAAGGTCAAAAACTACATACTCAGATCTTCACCAAACTTTGCAGGGATACATTGGATGTCAAGACACGTGGAAAAAACGTACAAAACAAGAGATTGGAGACATCAAGATTTTGGACGAATTTTTTAAGAATTTTCAAATTTTCAGATAGGAGGTTCCATATAAGGTCAAAAACTACATACTCAGATCTTCACCAAACTTTGCATGGATACATTATGTGTCAAGACACGTGGAAAAAACGTACAAAACAAAAGATTGGAGACATCAAGATTTTGGTCGAATTTTTTAAGAATTTTCAAATTTTCAGATGGGAGGTTCCAGATAAGGTCAAAAACTACATACTCAGATCTTCACCAAACTTTGCAGGGATACATTGGATGTCAAGACACGTGGAAAAAACGTACAAAACAAGAGATTGGGGTCATCAAGATTTTGGACGGATTTTTTAGGAATTTTCAAATTTTCAGATGGGAGGTTCCAGATAAGGTCAAAAACGACATACTCAGATCTTCACCAAACTTTGCAGGGATACATTGGATATCAAGACACGTGGAAAAAACGTACAAAACAAGAGATTGGAGACATCAAGATTTTAGACGAATTTTTTAAGAATTTTCAAATTTTCAGATAGGAGGTTCCAGATAAGGTCAAAAACGACATACTCAGATCTTCACCAAACTTTGCAGGGATACATTGGATGTCAAGACACGTGGAAAAAACGTACAAAACAAGAGATTGGAGACATCAAGATTTTGGACGAATTTTTTAAGAATTTTCAAATTTTCAGATAGGAGGTTCCATATAAGGTCAAAAACTACATACTCAGATCTTCACCAAACTTTGCATGGATACATTATGTGTCAAGACACGTGGAAAAAACGTACAAAACAAAAGATTGGAGACATCAAGATTTTGGTCGAATTTTTTAAGAATTTTCAAATTTTCAGATGGGAGGTTCCAGATAAGGTCAAAAACTACATACTCAGATCTTCACCAAACTTTGCAGGGATACATTGGATGTCAAGACACGTGGAAAAAACGTACAAAAAAGAGATTGGAGACATCAAGATTTTGGACGAATTTTTTAACAATTTTCAAATTTTTAGAAAGGGTCAAAAACGACATACTCAGATCTTCACCAAACTTTGCAGGGATACATTGGATATCAAGACACGTGGAAAAAACGTACAAAACAAGAGATTGGAGACATCAAGATTTTGGACGAATTTTTTAAGAATTTTCAAATTTTCAGATAGGAGGTTCCAGATAAGGTCAAAAACGACATACTCAGATCTTCACCAAACTTTGCAGGGATACATTGGATGTCAAGACACGTGGAAAAAACGTACAAAACAAGAGATTGGGGTCATCAAGATTTTGGACGGATTTTTTAGGAATTTTCAAATTTTCAGATGGGAGGTTCCAGATAAGGTCAAAAACTACATACTCAGATCTTCACCAAACATTGCAGGGATACATTGGATGTCAAGACACGTGGAAAAAACGTACAAAACAAGAGATTGGAGACATCAAAATTTTGGACGAATTTTTTAAGAATTTTCAAATTTTCAGATAGGAGGTTCCAGATGAGGTCAAAAACTACATACTCAGATCTTCACCAAACTTTGCAGGAATACTTTGCATGTCAAGACACGTGGAAAAAACGTACAAAACAAGAGATCGGAGACATCAAGATTTTCGACGAATTTTTTAAGAATTTTCAAATTTTCAGATGGGAGGTTCCAGATAAGGTCAAAAACGACATACTCAGATCTTCACCAAACTTTGCATGGATACATTGGATGTCAAGACACGTGGAAAAAACATACAAAACATAGGATTGGTGACATCAAGATTTTGGACGAATTTTTTAAGAATTTTCAAATTTTCAGATAGGAGGTTCCATATAAGGTCAAAAACTACATACTCAGATCTTCACCAAACTTTGCAGGGATACATTGGATGTCAAGACACGTGGAAAAAACGTACAAAACAAGAGATTGGAGACATCAAGATTATGGACGAATTTTTTGAGAATTTTCAAATTTTCAGAAAGGAGGTTCCATATAAGGTCAAAAACTACATACTCAGATCTTCACCAAACTTTGCAGGGATACATTGGATGTCAAGACACGTGGAAAAAACGTACAAAACAAGAGATTGGAGACATCAAGATTTTCGACGAATTTTTTAAGAATTTTCAAATTTTCAGAAAGGATGTTCCAGATAAGGTCAAAAACGACATACTCAGATCTTCACCAAACTTTGCAGGGATACATTGGAGGTCGAGACACGTGGAAAAAACGTACAAAACAAGAGATTGGAGACATCAAGATTTTGGACGAATTTTTGAAGAATTTTCAAATTTTCTGATAGGAGGTCCCAGATAAGGTCAAAAACTACATACTCAGATCTCCACCAAACATTGCAGGGATACATTGGATGTCAAGACACGTGGAAAAAACGTATAAAACAAGAGATTGGAGACATCAAGATTTTCGACGAATTTTTTAAGAATTTTCAAATTTTCAGAAAGGATGTTCCAGTTAAGGTCAAAAACGACATACTCAGATCTTCACCAAACTTTGCAGGGATCCATTGGAGGTCGAGACACGTGGAAAAAACGTACAAAACAAGAGATTGGAGACATCAAGATTTTGGACGAATTTTTGAAGAATTTTCAAATTTTCAGATAGGAGGTTCCAGATAAGGTCTAAAACTACATACTCAGATCTCCACCAAACATTGCAGGAATACATTGGATGTCAAGACACGTGGAAAAAACGTACAAAACAAGAGATTCGAGACATCAAGATTTTCGACGAATTTTTTAAGAATTTTTAAATTTTCAGATAGGAGGTTCCATATAAGGTCAAAAACTACATACTCAGATCTTCACCAAACTTTGCATGGATACATTATGTGTCAAGACACGTGGAAAAAACGTACAAAACAAGAGATTGGAGACATCAAGATATTGGTCGAATTTTTTAAGAATTTTCAAATTTTCAGATGGGAGGTTCCAGATAAGGTCAAAAACTACATACTCAGATCTTCACCAAACTTTGCAGGGATACATTGGATGTCAAGACACGTGGAAAAAACGTACAAAACAAGAGATTGGAGACATCAAGATTTTCGACGAATTTTTTAAGAATTTTCAAATTTTCAGAAAGGATGTTCCAGATAAGGTCAAAAACGACATACTCAGATCTTCACCAAACTTTGCAGGGATCCATTGGAGGTCGAGACACGTGGAAAAAACGTACAAAACAAGAGATTGGAGACATCAAGATTTTGGACGAATTTTTGAAGAATTTTCAAATTTTCAGATAGGAGGTTCCAGATAAGGTCTAAAACTACATACTCAGATCTCCACCAAACATTGCAGGAATACATTGGATGTCAAGACACGTGGAAAAAACGTACAAAACAAGAGATTGGAGACATCAAGATTTTCGACGAATTTTTGAAGAATTTTCAAATTTTCAGATAGGAGGTTCCAGATAAGGTCAAAAACTACATACTCAGATCTTCACCAAACGTTGCAGGGATACTTTGCATGTCAAGACACGTGGAAAAAACGTACAAAACAAAAGATTGGAGACATCAAGATTTTCGACGAATTTTTTAAGAATTTTCAAATTTTCAGATGGGAGGTTCCAGATAAGGTCAAAAACGACATACTCAGATCTTCACCAAACTTTGCATGGATACATTGGATGTCAAGACACGTGGAAAAAACGTACAAAACAAGAGATTGGAGACATCAAGATTTTGGACGAATTTTTTAAGAATTCTCAAATTTTCAGAAAGGAGGTTCCATATAAGGTCAAAAACTACATACTCAGATCTTCACCAAACTTTGCAGGGATACTTTGGATGTCAAGACACGTGGAAAAAACGTACAAAACAAGAGATTGGGGTCATCAAGATTTTGGACGAATTTTTTAAGAATTTTCAAATTTTCAGATGGGAGGTTCAATATAAGGTCAAAAACTACATACTCAGATCTTCACCAAACTTTGCATGGATACATTGGATGTCAAGACACGTGGAAAAAACATACAAAACATAGGATTCGGAACATCAAGATTTTGGTCGAATTTTTTAAGAATTTTCAAATTTTCAGATAGGAGGTTCCATATAAGGTCAAAAACTACATACTCAGATCTTCACCAAACATTGCAGGAATACATTGGATGTCAAGACACGTGGAAAAAACGTACAAAACAAGAGATTGGGGTCATCAAGATTTTGCACGGATTTTTTAGGAATTTTCAAATTTTCAGATGGGAGGTTCCAGATAAGGTCAAAAACTACATACTCAGATCTTCACCAAACTTTGCAGGGATACATTGGATGTCAAGACACGTGGAAAAAACGTACAAAACAAGAGATTGGAGACATCAAGATTTTGGACGAATTTTTTAAGAATTTTCAAATTTTCAGATAGGAGGTTCCATATAAGGTCAAAAACTACATACTCAGATCTTCACCAAACTTTGCATGGATACATTATGTGTCAAGACACGTGGAAAAAACGTACAAAACAAAAGATTGGAGACATCAAGATTTTGGTCGAATTTTTTAAGAATTTTCAAATTTTCAGATGGGAGGTTCCAGATAAGGTCAAAAACTACATACTCAGATCTTCACCAAACTTTGCAGGGATACATTGGATGTCAAGACACGTGGAAAAAACGTACAAAAAAGAGATTGGAGACATCAAGATTTTGGACGAATTTTTTAACAATTTTCAAATTTTCAGAAAGGATGTTCCAGATAAGGTCAAAAACGACATACTCAGATCTTCACCAAACTTTGCAGGGATACATTGGATATCAAGACACGTGGAAAAAACGTACAAAACAAGAGATTGGAGACATCAAGATTTTGGACGAATTTTTTAAGAATTTTCAAATTTTCAGATAGGAGGTTCCAGATAAGGTCATAAACTACATACTCAGATCTTCACCAAACTTTGCAGGGATACATTGGAGGTCGAGACACGTGGAAAAAAAGTACAAAACAAGAGATTGGGGTCATCAAGATTTTGGACGGATTTTTTAGGAATTTTCAAATTTTCAGATGGGAGGTTCCAGATAAGGTCAAAAACTACATACTCAGATCTTCACCAAACATTGCAGGGATACATTGGATGTCAAGACACGTGGAAAAAACGTACAAAACAAGAGATTGGAGACATCAAGATTTTGGACGAATTTTTTAAGAATTTTCAAATTTTCAGATAGGAGGTTCCAGATGAGGTCAAAAACTACATACTCAGATCTTCACCAAACTTTGCAGGAATACTTTGCATGTCAAGACACGTGGAAAAAACGTACAAAACAAGAGATCGGAGACATCAAGATTTTCGACGAATTTTTTAAGAATTTTCAAATTTTCAGATGGGAGGTTCCAGATAAGGTCAAAAACGACATACTCAGATCTTCACCAAACTTTGCAGGGATCCATTGGAGGTCGAGACACGTGGAAAAAACGTACAAAACAAGAGATTGGAGACATCAAGATTTTGGACGAATTTTTTAAGAATTTTCAAATTTTCAGATAGGAGGTTCCATATAAGGTCAAAAACTACATACTCAGATCTTCACCAAACATTGCAGGAATACATTGGATGTCAAGACACGTGGAAAAAACGTACAAAACAAGAGATTGGGGTCATCAAGATTTTGCACGGATTTTTTAGGAATTTTCAAATTTTCAGATGGGAGGTTCCAGATAAGGTCAAAAACTACATACTCAGATCTTCACCAAACTTTGCAGGGATACATTGGATGTCAAGACACGTGGAAAAAACGTACAAAACAAGAGATTGGAGACATCAAGATTTTGGACGAATTTTTTAAGAATTTTCAAATTTTCAGATAGGAGGTTCCATATAAGTTCAAAAACTACATACTCAGATCTTCACCAAACTTTGCATGGATACATTATGTGTCAAGACACGTGGAAAAAACGTACAAAACAAAAGATTGGAGACATCAAGATTTTGGTCGAATTTTTTAAGAATTTTCAAATTTTCAGATGGGAGGTTCCAGATAAGGTCAAAAACTACATACTCAGATCTTCACCAAACTTTGCAGGGATACATTGGATGTCAAGACACGTGGAAAAAACGTACAAAACAAGAGATTGGAGACATCAAGATTTTGGACGAATTTTTTAAGAATTTTTAAATTTTCAGATAGGAGGTTCCATATAAGGTCAAAAACTACATACTCAGATCTTCACCAAACTTTGCATGGATACATTATGTGTCAAGACACGTGGAAAAAACGTACAAAACAAGAGATTGGAGACATCAAGATATTGGTCGAATTTTTTAAGAATTTTCAAATTTTCAGATGGGAGGTTCCAGATAAGGTCAAAAACTACATACTCAGATCTTCACCAAACTTTGCAGGGATACATTGGATGTCAAGACACGTGGAAAAAACGTACAAAACAAGAGATTGGAGACATCAAGATTTTCGACGAATTTTTTAAGAATTTTCAAATTTTCAGAAAGGATGTTCCAGTTAAGGTCAAAAACGACATACTCAGATCTTCACCAAACTTTGCAGGGATCCATTGGAGGTCGAGACACGTGGAAAAAACGTACAAAACAAGAGATTGGAGACATCAAGATTTTGGACGAATTTTTGAAGAATTTTCAAATTTTCAGATAGGAGGTTCCAGATAAGGTCTAAAACTACATACTCAGATCTCCACCAAACATTGCAGGAATACATTGGATGTCAAGACACGTGGAAAAAACGTACAAAACAAGAGATTCGAGACATCAAGATTTTGGACGAATTTTTTAAGAATTTTTAAATTTTCAGATAGGAGGTTCCATATAAGGTCAAAAACTACATACTCAGATCTTCACCAAACTTTGCATGGATACATTATGTGTCAAGACACGTGGAAAAAACGTACAAAACAAGAGATTGGAGACATCAAGATATTGGTCGAATTTTTTAAGAATTTTCAAATTTTCAGATGGGAGGTTCCAGATAAGGTCAAAAACTACATACTCAGATCTTCACCAAACTTTGCAGGGATACATTGGATGTCAAGACACGTGGAAAAAACGTACAAAACAAGAGATTGGAGACATCAAGATTTTCGACGAATTTTTTAAGAATTTTCAAATTTTCAGAAAGGATGTTCCAGATAAGGTCAAAAACGACATACTCAGATCTTCACCAAACTTTGCAGGGATCCATTGGAGGTCGAGACACGTGGAAAAAACGTACAAAACAAGAGATTGGGGACATCAAGATTTTGGACGAATTTTTTAAGAATTTTCAAATTTTCAGATAGGAGGTTCCAGATAAGGTCTAAAACTACATACTCAGATCTCCACCAAACATTGCAGGAATACATTGGATGTCAAGACACGTGGAAAAAACGTACAAAACAAGAGATTGGAGACATCAAGATTTTCGACGAATTTTTGAAGAATTTTCAAATTTTCAGATAGGAGGTTCCAGATAAGGTCAAAAACTACATACTCAGATCTTCACCAAACGTTGCAGGGATACTTTGCATGTCAAGACACGTGGAAAAAACGTACAAAACAAAAGATTGGAGACATCAAGATTTTCGACGAATTTTTTAAGAATTTTCAAATTTTCAGATGGGAGGTTCCAGATAAGGTCAAAAACGACATACTCAGATCTTCACCAAACTTTGCATGGATACATTGGATGTCAAGACACGTGGAAAAAACGTACAAAACAAGAGATTGGAGACATCAAGATTTTGGACGAATTTTTTAAGAATTCTCAAATTTTCAGAAAGGAGGTTCCATATAAGGTCAAAAACTACATACTCAGATCTTCACCAAACTTTGCAGGGATACTTTGGATGTCAAGACACGTGGAAAAAACGTACAAAACAAGAGATTGGGGTCATCAAGATTTTGGACGAATTTTTTAAGAATTTTCAAATTTTCAGATGGGAGGTTCAATATAAGGTCAAAAACTACATACTCAGATCTTCACCAAACTTTGCATGGATACATTGGATGTCAAGACACGTGGAAAAAACATACAAAACATAGGATTCGGAACATCAAGATTTTGGTCGAATTTTTTAAGAATTTTCAAATTTTCAGATAGGAGGTTCCATATAAGGTCAAAAACTACATACTCAGATCTTCACCAAACATTGCAGGAATACATTGGATGTCAAGACACGTGGAAAAAACGTACAAAACAAGAGATTGGGGTCATCAAGATTTTGCACGGATTTTTTAGGAATTTTCAAATTTTCAGAGGGGAGGTTCCAGATAAGGTCAAAAACTACATACTCAGATCTTCACCAAACTTTGCAGGGATACATTGGATGTCAAGACACGTGGAAAAAACGTACAAAACAAGAGATTGGAGACATCAAGATTTTGGACGAATTTTTTAAGAATTTTCAAATTTTCAGATAGGAGGTTCCATATAAGGTCAAAAACTACATACTCAGATCTTCACCAAACTTTGCATGGATACATTATGTGTCAAGACACGTGGAAAAAACGTACAAAACAAAAGATTGGAGACATCAAGATTTTGGTCGAATTTTTTAAGAATTTTCAAATTTTCAGATGGGAGGTTCCAGATAAGGTCAAAAACTACATACTCAGATCTTCACCAAACTTTGCAGGGATACATTGGATGTCAAGACACGTGGAAAAAACGTACAAAACAAGAGATTGGAGACATCAAGATTTTGGACGAATTTTTTAAGAATTTTCAAATTTTCAGATAGGAGGTTCCATATAAGGTCAAAAACTACATACTCAGATCTTCACCAAACTTTGCATGGATACATTATGTGTCAAGACACGTGGAAAAAACGTACAAAACAAGAGATTGGAGACATCAAGATATTGGTCGAATTTTTTAAGAATTTTCAAATTTTCAGATGGGAGGTTCCAGATAAGGTCAAAAACTACATACTCAGATCTTCACCAAACTTTGCAGGGATACATTGGATGTCAAGACACGTGGAAAAAACGTACAAAACAAGAGATAGGAGACATCAAGATTTTGGACGAATTTTTTAACAATTTTCAAATTTTCAGAAAGGATGTTCCAGATAAGGTCAAAAACAACATACTCAGATCTTCACCAAACTTTGCAGGGATACATTGGATATCAAGACACGTGGAAAAAACGTACAAAACAAGAGATTGGAGACATCAAGATTTTGGACGAATTTTTTAACAATTTTCAAATTTTCAGATAGGAGGTTCCAGATAAGATCAAAAACTACAAACTCAGATCTTCACCAAACTTTGCAGGGATACATTGGATGTCAAGACACGTGGAAAAAAAGTACAAAACAAGAGATTGGGGTCATCAAGATTTTGGAAGGATTTTTTAGGAATTTTCAAATTTTCAGATGGGAGGTTCCATATAAGGTCAAAAACTACATACTCAAATCTTCACCAAACTTTGCAGGGATACATTGGATGTCAAGACACGTGGAAAAAACGTACAAAACAAGAGATTGGAGACATCAAGATTTTCGACGAATTTTTTAAGAATTTTCAAATTTTCAGAAAGGATGTTCCAGATAAGGTCAAAAACGACATACTCAGATCTTCACCAAACTTTGCAGGGATACATTGGATATCAAGACACGTGGAAAAAACGTACAAAACAAGAGATTGGAGACATCAAGATTTTGGACGAATTTTTTAAGAATTTTCAAATTTTCAGATAGGAGGTTCCAGATAAGGTCAAAAACTACATACTCAGATCTTCACCAAACTTTGCAGGGATACATTGGATGTCAAGACACGTGGAAAAAACGTACAAAACAAGAGATTGGGGTCATCAAGATTTTGGACGGATTTTTTAGGAATTTTCAAATTTTCAGATGGGAGGTTCCAGATAAGGTCAAAAACTACATACTCAGATCTTCACCAAACATTGCAGGGATACATTGGATGTCAAGACACGTGGAAAAAACGTACAAAACAAGAGATTGGAGACATCAAAATTTTGGACAAATTTTTTAAGAATTTTCAAATTTTCAGATAGGAGGTTCCAGATGAGGTCAAAAACTACATACTCAGATCTTCACCAAACTTTGCAGGAATACTTTGCATGTCAAGACACGTGGAAAAAACGTACAAAACAAGAGATCGGAGACATCAAGATTTTCGACGAATTTTTTAAGAATTTTCAAATTTTCAGATGGGAGGTTCCAGATAAGGTCAAAAACGACATACTCAGATCTTCACCAAACTTTGCATGGATACATTGGATGTCAAGACACGTGGAAAAAACATACAAAACATAGGATTGGTGACATCAAGATTTTGGACGAATTTTTTAAGAATTTTCAAATTTTCAGATAGGAGGTTCCATATAAGGTCAAAAACTACATACTCAGATCTTCACCAAACTTTGCAGGGATACATTGGAGGTCGAGACACGTGGAAAAAAAGTACAAAACAAGAGATTGGGGTCATCAAGATTTTGGACGGATTTTTTAGGAATTTTCAAATTTTCAGATGGGAGGTTCCAGATAAGGTCAAAAACTACATACTCAGATCTTCACCAAACATTGCAGGGATACATTGGATGTCAAGACACGTGGAAAAAACGTACAAAACAAGAGATTGGAGACATCAAGATTTTGGACGAATTTTTTAAGAATTTTCAAATTTTCAGATAGGAGGTTCCAGATGAGGTCAAAAACTACATACTCAGATCTTCACCAAACTTTGCAGGAATACTTTGCATGTCAAGACACGTGGAAAAAACGTACAAAACAAGAGATCGGAGACATCAAGATTTTCGACGAATTTTTTAAGAATTTTCAAATTTTCAGATGGGAGGTTCCAGATAAGGTCAAAAACGACATACTCAGATCTTCACCAAACTTTGCAGGGATCCATTGGAGGTCGAGACACGTGGAAAAAACGTACAAAACAAGAGATTGGAGACATCAAGATTTTGGACGAATTTTTTAAGAATTTTCAAATTTTCAGATAGGAGGTTCCATATAAGGTCAAAAACTACATACTCAGATCTTCACCAAACTTTGCAGGGATACATTGGATGTCAAGACACGTGGAAAAAACGTACAAAACAAGAGATTGGAGACATCAAGATTTTCGACGAATTTTTTAAGAATTTTCAAATTTTCAGAAAGGATGTTCCAGATAAGGTCAAAAACGACATACTCAGATCTTCACCAAACTTTGCAGGGATCCATTGGAGGTCGAGACACGTGGAAAAAACGTACAAAACAAGAGATTGGAGACATCAAGATTTTGGACGAATTTTTGAAGAATTTTCAAATTTTCAGATAGGAGGTTCCAGATAAGGTCTAAAACTACATACTCAGATCTCCACCAAACATTGCAGGAATACATTGGATGTCAAGACACGTGGAAAAAACGTACAAAACAAGAGATTGGAGACATCAAGATTTTCGACGAATTTTTGAAGAATTTTCAAATTTTCAGATAGGAGGTTCCAGATAAGGTCAAAAACTACATACTCAGATCTTCACCAAACGTTGCAGGGATACTTTGCATGTCAAGACACGTGGAAAAAACTTACAAAACAAAAGATTGGAGACATCAAGATTTTCGACGAATTTTTTAAGAATTTTCAAATTTTCAGATGGGAGGTTCCAGATAAGGTCAAAAACGACATACTCAGATCTTCACCAAACTTTGCATGGATACATTGGATGTCAAGACACGTGGAAAAAACGTACAAAACAAGAGATTGGAGACATCAAGATTTTGGACGAATTTTTTAAGAATTCTCAAATTTTCAGAAAGGAGGTTCCATATAAGGTCAAAAACTACATACTCAGATCTTCACCAAACTTTGCAGGGATACTTTGGATGTCAAGACACGTGGAAAAAACGTACAAAACAAGAGATTGGGGTCATCAAGATTTTGGACGAATTTTTTAAGAATTTTCAAATTTTCAGATGGGAGGTTCAATATAAGGTCAAAAACTACATACTCAGATCTTCACCAAACTTTGCATGGATACATTGGATGTCAAGACACGTGGAAAAAACATACAAAACATAGGATTCGGAACATCAAGATTTTGGTCGAATTTTTTAAGAATTTTCAAATTTTCAGATAGGACTTTCCATATAAGGTCAAAAACTACATACTCAGATCTTCACCAAACATTGCAGGAATACATTGGATGTCAAGACACGTGGAAAAAACGAACAAAACAAGAGATTGGGGTCATCAAGATTTTGCACGGATTTTTTAGGAATTTTCAAATTTTCAGATGGGAGGTTCCAGATAAGGTCAAAAACTACATACTCAGATCTTCACCAAACTTTGCAGGGATACATTGGATGTCAAGACACGTGGAAAAAACGTACAAAACAAGAGATTGGAGACATCAAGATTTTGGACGAATTTTTTAAGAATTTTCAAATTTTCAGATAGGAGGTTCCATATAAGGTCAAAAACTACATACTCAGATCTTCACCAAACTTTGCATGGATACATTATGTGTCAAGACACGTGGAAAAAACGTACAAAACAAAAGATTGGAGACATCAAGATTTTGGTCGAATTTTTTAAGAATTTTCAAATTTTCAGATGGGAGGTTCCAGATAAGGTCAAAAACTACATACTCAGATCTTCACCAAACTTTGCAGGGATACATTGGATGTCAAGACACGTGGAAAAAACGTACAAAAAAGAGATTGGAGACATCAAGATTTTGGACGAATTTTTTAACAATTTTCAAATTTTCAGAAAGGATGTTCCAGATAAGGTCAAAAACGACATACTCAGTTCTTCACCAAACTTTGCAGGGATACATTGGATATCAAGACACGTGGAAAAAACGTACAAAACAAGAGATTGGAGACATCAAGATTTTGGACGAATTTTTTAAGAATTTTCAAATTTTCAGATAGGAGGTTCCAGATAAGGTCAAAAACTACATACTCAGATCTTCACCAAACTTTGCAGGGATACATTGGATGTCAAGACACGTGGAAAAAACGTACAAAACAAGAGATTGGGGTCATCAAGATTTTGGACGGATTTTTTAGGAATTTTCAAATTTTCAGATGGGAGGTTCCAGATAAGGTCAAAAACTACATACTCAGATCTTCACCAAACATTGCAGGGATACATTGGATGTCAAGACACGTGGAAAAAACGTACAAAACAAGAGATTGGAGACATCAAAATTTTGGACGAATTTTTTAAGAATTTTCAAATTTTCAGATAGGAGGTTCCAGATGAGGTCAAAAACTACATACTCAGATCTTCACCAAACTTTGCAGGAATACTTTGCATGTCAAGACACGAGAAAAAACGTACAAAACAAGAGATCGGAGACATCAAGATTTTCGACGAATTTTTTAAAAATTTTCAAATTTTCAGATGGGAGGTTCCAGATAAGGTCAAAAACGACATACTCAGATCTTCACCAAACTTTGCATGGATACATTGGATATCAAGACACGTGGAAAAAACATACAAAACATAGGATTGGTGACATCAAGATTTTGGACGAATTTTTTAAGAATTTTCAAATTTTCAGATAGGAGGTTCCATATAAGGTCAAAAACTACATACTCAGATCTTCACCAAACTTTGCAGGGATACATTGGATGTCAAGACACGTGGAAAAAACGTACAAAACAAGAGATTGGAGACATCAAGATTATGGACGAATTTTTTGAGAATTTTCAAATTTTCATTAAGGAGGTTCCATATAAGGTCAAAAACTACATACTCAGATCTTCACCAAACTTTGCAGGGATACATTGGATGTCAAGACACGTGGAAAAAACGTACAAAACAAGAGATTGGAGACATCAAGATTTTCGACGAATTTTTTAAGAATTTTCAAATTTTCAGAAAGGATGTTCCAGATAAGGTCAAAAACGACATACTCAGATCTTCACCAAACTTTGCAGGGATACATTGGAGGTCGAGACACGTGGAAAAAACGTACAAAACAAGAGATTGGAGACATCAAGATTTTGGACGAATTTTTGAAGAATTTTCAAATTTTCTGATAGGAGGTCCCAGATAAGGTCAAAAACTACATACTCAGATCTCCACCAAACATTGCAGGGATACATTGGATGTCAAGACACGTGGAAAAAACGTACAAAACAAGAGATTGGAGACATCAAGATTTTCGACGAATTTTTGAAGAATTTTCAAATTTTCAGATAGGAGGTTCCAGATAAGGTCAAAAACTACATACTCAGATCTTCACCAAACGTTGCAGGGATACTTTGCATGTCAAGACACGTGGAAAAAACGTACAAAACAAGAGATTGGAGACATCAAGATTTTCGACGAATTTTTTAAGAATTTTCAAATTTTCAGATGGGAGGTTCCAGATAAGGTCAAAAACGACATACTCAGATCTTCACCAAACTTTGCATGGATACATTGGATGTCAAGACACGTGGAAAAAACGTACAAAACAAGAGATTGGGGTCATCAAGATTTTGCACGAATTTTTTAGGAATTTTCAAATTTTCAGATGGGAGGTTCCAGATAAGGTCAAAAACTACATACTCAGATCTTCACCAAACTTTGCAGGGATACATTGGATGTCAAGACACGTGGAAAAAACGTACAAAACAAGAGATTGGAGACATCAAGATTTTGGACGAATTTTTTAAGAATTTTCAAATTTTCAGATAGGAGGTTCCATATAAGGTCAAAAACTACATACTCAGATCTTCACCAAACTTTGCATGGATACATTATGTGTCAAGACACGTGGAAAAAACGTACAAAACAAAAGATTGGAGACATCAAGATTTTGGTCGAATTTTTTAAGAATTTTCAAATTTTCAGATGGGAGGTTCCAGATAAGGTCAAAAACTACATACTCAGATCTTCACCAAACTTTGCAGGGATACATTGGATGTCAAGACACGTGGAAAAAACGTACAAAAAAGAGATTGGAGACATCAAGATTTTGGACGAATTTTTTAACAATTTTCAAATTTTCAGAAAGGATGTTCCAGATAAGGTCAAAAACGACATACTCAGATCTTCACCAAACTTTGCAGGGATACATTGGATATCAAGACACGTGGAAAAAACGTACAAAACAAGAGATTGGAGACATCAAGATTTTGGACGAATTTTTTAAGAATTTTCAAATTTTCAGATAGGAGGTTCCAGATAAGGTCAAAAACGACATACTCAGATCTTCACCAAACTTTGCAGGGATACATTGGATGTCAAGACACGTGGAAAAAACGTACAAAACAAGAGATTGGGGTCATCAAGATTTTGGACGGATTTTTTAGGAATTTTCAAATTTTCAGATGGGAGGTTCCAGATAAGGTCAAAAACTACATACTCAGATCTTCACCAAACATTGCAGGGATACATTGGATGTCAAGACACGTGGAAAAAACGTACAAAACAAGAGATTGGAGACATCAAAATTTTGGACGAATTTTTTAAGAATTTTCAAATTTTCAGATAGGAGGTTCCAGATGAGGTCAAAAACTACATACTCAGATCTTCACCAAACTTTGCAGGAATACTTTGCATGTCAAGACACGTGGAAAAAACGTACAAAACAAGAGATCGGAGACATCAAGATTTTCGACGAATTTTTTAAGAATTTTCAAATTTTCAGATGGGAGGTTCCAGATAAGGTCAAAAACGACATACTCAGATCTTCACCAAACTTTGCATGGATACATTGGATGTCAAGACACGTGGAAAAAACATACAAAACATAGGATTGGTGACATCAAGATTTTGGACGAATTTTTTAAGAATTTTCAAATTTTCAGATAGGAGGTTCCATATAAGGTCAAAAACTACATACTCAGATCTTCACCAAACTTTGCAGGGATACATTGGATGTCAAGACACGTGGAAAAAACGTACAAAACAAGAGATTGGAGACATCAAGATTATGGACGAATTTTTTGAGAATTTTCAAATTTTCAGAAAGGAGGTTCCATATAAGGTCAAAAACTACATACTCAGATCTTCACCAAACTTTGCAGGGATACATTGGATGTCAAGACACGTGGAAAAAACGTACAAAACAAGAGATTGGAGACATCAAGATGTTCGACGAATTTTTTAAGAATTTTCAAATTTTCAGAAAGGATGTTCCAGATAAGGTCAAAAACGACATACTCAGATCTTCACCAAACTTTGCAGGGATACATTGGAGGTCGAGACACGTGGAAAAAACGTACAAAACAAGAGATTGGAGACATCAAGATTTTGGACGAATTTTTGAAGAATTTTCAAATTTTCTGATAGGAGGTCCCAGATAAGGTCAAAAACTACATACTCAGATCTCCACCAAACATTGCAGGGATACATTGGATGTCAATACACGTGGAAAAAACGTACAAAACAAGAGATTGGAGACATCAAGATTTTCGACGAATTTTTGAAGAATTTTCAAATTTTCAGATAGGAGGTTCCAGATAAGGTCAAAAACTGCATACTCAGATCTTCACCAAACGTTGCAGGGATACATTGGATGTCAAGACACGTGGAAAAAACGTACAAAAAAGAGATTGGAGACATCAAGATTTTGGACGAAGTTTTTAACAATTTTCAAATTTTCAGAAAGGATGTTCCAGATAAGGTCAAAAACGACATACTCAGATCTTCACCAAACTTTGCAGGGATACATTGGATATCAAGACACGTGGAAAAAACGTACAAAACAAGAGATTGGAGACATCAAGATTTTGGACGAATTTTTTAAGAATTTTCAAATTTTCAGATAGGAGGTTCCAGATAAGGTCAAAAACTACATACTCAGATCTTCACCAAACTTTGCAGGGATACATTGGATGTCAAGACACGTGGAAAAAACGTACAAAACAAGAGATTGGGGTCATCAAGATTTTGGACGGATTTTTTAGGAATTTTCAAATTTTCAGATGGGAGGTTCCAGATAAGGTCAAAAACTACATACTCAGATCTTCACCAAACATTGCAGGGATACATTGGATGTCAAGACACGTGGAAAAAACGTACAAAACAAGAGATTGGAGACATCAAAATTTTGGACAAATTTTTTAAGAATTTTCAAATTTTCAGATAGGAGGTTCCAGATGAGGTCAAAAACTACATACTCAGATCTTCACCAAACTTTGCAGGAATACTTTGCATGTCAAGACACGTGGAAAAAACGTACAAAACAAGAGATCGGAGACATCAAGATTTTCGACGAATTTTTTAAGAATTTTCAAATTTTCAGATGGGAGGTTCCAGATAAGGTCAAAAACGACATACTCAGATCTTCACCAAACTTTGCATGGATACATTGGATGTCAAGACACGTGGAAAAAACATACAAAACATAGGATTGGTGACATCAAGATTTTGGACGAATTTTTTAAGAATTTTCAAATTTTCAGATAGGAGGTTCCATATAAGGTCAAAAACTACATACTCAGATCTTCACCAAACTTTGCAGGGATACATTGGAGGTCGAGACACGTGGAAAAAAAGTACAAAACAAGAGATTGGGGTCATCAAGATTTTGGACGGATTTTTTAGGAATTTTCAAATTTTCAGATGGGAGGTTCCAGATAAGGTCAAAAACTACATACTCAGATCTTCACCAAACATTGCAGGGATACATTGGATGTCAAGACACGTGGAAAAAACGTACAAAACAAGAGATTGGAGACATCAAGATTTTGGACGAATTTTTTAAGAATTTTCAAATTTTCAGATAGGAGGTTCCAGATGAGGTCAAAAACTACATACTCAGATCTTCACCAAACTTTGCAGGAATACTTTGCATGTCAAGACACGTGGAAAAAACGTACAAAACAAGAGATCGGAGACATCAAGATTTTCGACGAATTTTTTAAGAATTTTCAAATTTTCAGATGGGAGGTTCCAGATAAGGTCAAAAACGACATACTCAGATCTTCAACAAACTTTGCAGGGATCCATTGGAGGTCGAGACACGTGGAAAAAACGTACAAAACAAGAGATTGGAGACATCAAGATTTTGGACGAATTTTTTAAGAATTTTCAAATTTTCAGATAGGAGGTTCCATATAAGGTCAAAAACTACATACTCAGATCTTCACCAAACTTTGCAGGGATACATTGGATGTCAAGACACGTGGAAAAAACGTACAAAACAAGAGATTGGAGACATCAAGATTTTCGACGAATTTTTTAAGAATTTTCAAATTTTCAGAAAGGATGTTCCAGATAAGGTCAAAAACGACATACTCAGATCTTCACCAAACTTTGCAGGGATCCATTGGAGGTCGAGACACGTGGAAAAAACGTACAAAACAAGAGATTGGAGACATCAAGATTTTGGACGAATTTTTGAAGAATTTTCAAATTTTCAGATAGGAGGTTCCAGATAAGGTCTAAAACTACATACTCAGATCTCCACCAAACATTGCAGGAATACATTGGATGTCAAGACACGTGGAAAAAACGTACAAAACAAGAGATTGGAGACATCAAGATTTTCGACGAATTTTTGAAGAATTTTCAAATTTTCAGATAGGAGGTTCCAGATAAGGTCAAAAACTACATACTCAGATCTTCACCAAACGTTGCAGGGATACTTTGCATGTCAAGACACGTGGAAAAAACTTACAAAACAAAAGATTGGAGACATCAAGATTTTCGACGAATTTTTTAAGAATTTTCAAATTTTCAGATGGGAGGTTCCAGATAAGGTCAAAAACGACATACTCAGATCTTCACCAAACTTTGCATGGATACATTGGATGTCAAGACACGTGGAAAAACGTACAAAACAAGAGATTGGAGACATCAAGATTTTGGACGAATTTTTTAAGAATTCTCAAATTTTCAGAAAGGAGGTTCCATATAAGGTCAAAAACTACATACTCAGATCTTCACCAAACTTTGCAGGGATACTTTGGATGTCAAGACACGTGGAAAAAACGTACAAAACAAGAGATTGGGGTCATCAAGATTTTGGACGAATTTTTTAAGAATTTTCAAATTTTCAGATGGGAGGTTCAATATAAGGTCAAAAACTACATACTCAGATCTTCACCAAACTTTGCATGGATACATTGGATGTCAAGACACGTGGAAAAAACATACAAAACATAGGATTCGGAACATCAAGATTTTGGTCGAATTTTTTAAGAATTTTCAAATTTTCAGATAGGAGGTTCCATATAAGGTCAAAAACTACATACTCAGATCTTCACCAAACATTGCAGGAATACATTGGATGTCAAGACACGTGGAAAAAACGTACAAAACAAGAGATTGGGGTCATCAAGATTTTGCACGGATTTTTTAGGAATTTTCAAATTTTCAGATGGGAGGTTCCAGATAAGGTCAAAAACTACATACTCAGATCTTCACCAAACTTTGCAGGGATACATTGGATGTCAAGACACGTGGAAAAAACGTACAAAACAAGAGATTGGAGACATCAAGATTTTGGACGAATTTTTTAAGAATTTTCAAATTTTCAGATAGGAGGTTCCATATAAGGTCAAAAACTACATACTCAGATCTTCACCAAACTTTGCATGGATACATTATGTGTCAAGACACGTGGAAAAAACGTACAAAACAAAAGATTGGAGACATCAAGATTTTGGTCGAATTTTTTAAGAATTTTCAAATTTTCAGATGGGAGGTTCCAGATAAGGTCAATAACTACATACTCAGATCTTCACCAAACTTTGCAGGGATACATTGGATGTCAAGACACGTGGAAAAAACGTACAAAACAAGAGATTGGAGACATCAAGATTTTGGACGAATTTTTTAAGAATTTTCAAATTTTCAGATAGGAGGTTCCATATAAGGTCAAAAACTACATACTCAGATCTTCACCAAACTTTGCATGGATACATTATGTGTCAAGACACGTGGAAAAAACGTACAAAACAAGAGATTGGAGACATCAAGATATTGGTCGAATTTTTTAAGAATTTTCAAATTTTCAGATGGGAGGTTCCAGATAAGGTCAAAAACTACATACTCAGATCTTCACCAAACTTTGCAGGGATACATTGGATGTCAAGACACGTGGAAAAAACGTACAAAACAAGAGATAGGAGACATCAAGATTTTGGACGAATTTTTTAACAATTTTCAAATTTTCAGAAAGGATGTTCCAGATAAGGTCAAAAACAACATACTCAGATCTTCACCAAACTTTGCAGGGATACATTGGATATCAAGACACGTGGAAAAAACGTACAAAACAAGAGATTGGAGACATCAAGATTTTGGACGAATTTTTTAACAATTTTCAAATTTTCAGATAGGAGGTTCCAGATAAGATCAAAAACTACAAACTCAGATCTTCACCAAACTTTGCAGGGATACATTGGATGTCAAGACACGTGGAAAAAAAGTACAAAACAAGAGATTGGGGTCATCAAGATTTTGGAAGGATTTTTTAGGAATTTTCAAATTTTCAGATGGGAGGTTCCATATAAGGTCAAAAACTACATACTCAAATCTTCACCAAACTTTGCAGGGATACATTGGATGTCAAGACACGTGGAAAAAACGTACAAAACAAGAGATTGGAGACATCAAGATTTTCGACGAATTTTTTAAGAATTTTCAAATTTTCAGAAAGGATGTTCCAGATAAGGTCAAAAACGACATACTCAGATCTTCACCAAACTTTGCAGGGATACATTGGAGGTCGAGACACGTGGAAAAAACGTACAAAACAAGAGATTGGAGACATCAAGATTTTGGACGAATTTTTGAAGAATTTTCAAATTTTCTGATAGGAGGTCCCAGATAAGGTCAAAAACTACATACTCAGATCTCCACCAAACATTGCAGGGATACATTGGATGTCAAGACACGTGGAAAAAACGTACAAAACAAGAGATTGGAGACATCAAGATTTTCGACGAATTTTTGAAGAATTTTCAAATTTTCAGATAGGAGGTTCCAGATAAGGTCAAAAACTACATACTCAGATCTTCACCAAACGTTGCAGGGATACTTTGCATGTCAAGACACGTGGAAAAAACGTACAAAACAAGAGATTGGAGACATCAAGATTTTCGACGAATTTTTTAAGAATTTTCAAATTTTCAGATGGGAGGTTCCAGATAAGGTCAAAAACGACATACTCAGATCTTCACCAAACTTTGCATGGATACATTGGATGTCAAGACACGTGGAAAAAACGTACAAAACAAGAGATTGGGGTCATCAAGATTTTGCACGGATTTTTTAGGAATTTTCAAATTTTCAGATGGGAGGTTCCAGATAAGGTCAAAAACTACATACTCAGATCTTCACCAAACTTTGCAGGGATACATTGGATGTCAAGACACGTGGAAAAAACGTACAAAACAAGAGATTGGAGACATCAAGATTTTGGACGAATTTTTTAAGAATTTTCAAATTTTCAGATAGGAGGTTCCATATAAGGTCAAAAACTACATACTCAGATCTTCACCAAACTTTGCATGGATACATTATGTGTCAAGACACGTGGAAAAAACGTACAAAACAAAAGATTGGAGACATCAAGATTTTGGTCGAATTTTTTAAGATTTTTCAAATTTTCAGATGGGAGGTTCCAGATAAGGTCAAAAACTACATACTCAGATCTTCACCAAACTTTGCAGGGATACATTGGATGTCAAGACACGTGGAAAAAACGTACAAAAAAGAGATTGGAGACATCAAGATTTTGGACGAATTTTTTAACAATTTTCAAATTTTCAGAAAGGATGTTCCAGATAAGGTCAAAAACGACATACTCAGATCTTCACCAAACTTTGCAGGGATACATTGGATATCAAGACACGTGGAAAAAACGTACAAAACAAGAGATTGGAGACATCAAGATTTTGGACGAATTTTTTAAGAATTTTCAAATTTTCAGATAGGAGGTTCCAGATAAGGTCAAAAACTACATACTCAGATCTTCACCAAACTTTGCAGGGATACATTGGATGTCAAGACACGTGGAAAAAACGTACAAAACAAGAGATTGGGGTCATCAAGATTTTGGACGGATTTTTTAGGAATTTTCAAATTTTCAGATGGGAGGTTCCAGATAAGGTCAAAAACTACATACTCAGATCTTCACCAAACATTGCAGGGATACATTGGATGTCAAGACACGTGGAAAAAACGTACAAAACAAGAGATTGGAGACATCAATATTTTGGACGAATTTTTAAAGAATTTTCAAATTTTCAGATAGGAGGTTCCAGATGAGGTCAAAAACTACATAGTCAGATCTTCACCAAACTTTGCAGGAATACTTTGCATGTCAAGACACGTGGAAAAAACGTACAAAACAAGAGATCGGAGACATCAAGATTTTCGACGAATTTTTTAAGAATTTTCAAATTTTCAGATGGGAGGTTCCAGATAAGGTCAAAAACGACATACTCAGATCTTCACCAAACTTTGCATGGATACATTGGATGTCAAGACACGTGGAAAAAACATACAAAACATAGGATTGGTGACATCAAGATTTTGGACGAATTTTTTAAGAATTTTCAAATTTTCAGATAGGAGGTTCCATATAATGTCAAAAACTACATACTCAGATCTTCACCAAACTTTGCAGGGATACATTGGATGTCAAGACACGTGGAAAAAACGTACAAAACAAGAGATTGGAGACATCAAGATTTTCGACGAATTTTTTAAGAATTTTCAAATTTTCAGATGGGAGGTTCCAGATAAGGTCAAAAACGACATACTCAGATCTTCACCAAACTTTGCATGGATACATTGGATGTCAAGACACGTGGAAAAAACATACAAAACATAGGATTGGTGACATCAAGATTTTGGACGAATTTTTTAAGAATTTTCAAATTTTCAGATAGGAGGTTCCATATAAGGTCAAAAACTACATACTCAGATCTTCACCAAACTTTGCAGGGATACATTGGATGTCAAGACACGTGGAAAAAACGTACAAAACAAGAGATTGGAGACATCAAGATTATGGACGAATTTTTTGAGAATTTTCAAATTTTCAGAAAGGAGGTTCCATATAAGGTCAAAAACTACATACTCAGATCTTCACCAAACTTTGCAGGGATACATTGGATGTCAAGACACGTGGAAAAAACGTACAAAACAAGAGATTGGAGACATCAAGATTTTCGACGAATTTTTTAAGAATTTTCAAATTTTCAGAAAGGATGTTCCAGATAAGGTCAAAAACGACATACTCAGATCTTCACCAAACTTTGCAGGGATACATTGGAGGTCGAGACACGTGGAAAAAACGTACAAAACAAGAGATTGGAGACATCAAGATTTTGGACGAATTTTTGAAGAATTTTCAAATTTTCTGATAGGAGGTCCCAGATAAGGTCAAAAACTACATACTCAGATCTCCACCAAACATTGCAGGGATACATTGGATGTCAAGACACGTGGAAAAAACGTACAAAACAAGAGATTGGAGACATCAAGATTTTCGACGAATTTTTGAAGAATTTTCAAATTTTCAGATAGGAGGTTCCAGATAAGGTCAAAAACTACATACTGAGATCTTCACCAAACGTTGCAGGGATACTTTGCATGTCAAGACACGTGGAAAAAACGTACAAAACAAGAGATTGGAGACATCAAGATTTTCGACGAATTTTTTAAGAATTTTCAAATTTTCAGATGGGAGGTTCCAGATAAGGTCAAAAACGACATACTCAGATCTTCACCAAACTTTGCATGGATACATTGGATGTCAAGACACGTGGAAAAAACGTACAAAACAAGAGATTGGGGTCATCAAGATTTTGCACGGATTTTTTAGGAATTTTCAAATTTTCAGATGGGAGGTTCCAGTTAAGGTCAAAAACTACATACTCAGATCTTCACCAAACTTTGCAGGGATACATTGGATGTCAAGACACGTGGAAAAAACGTACAAAACAAGAGATTGGAGACATCAAGATTTTGGACGAATTTTTTAAGAATTTTCAAATTTTCAGATAGGAGGTTCCATATAAGGTCAAAAACTACATACTCAGATCTTCACCAAACTTTGCATGGATACATTATGTGTCAAGACACGTGGAAAAAACGTACAAAACAAAAGATTTTAGACATCAAGATTTTGGTCGAATTTTTTAAGAATTTTCAAATTTTCAGATGGGAGGTTCCAGATAAGATCAAAAACTACATACTCAGATCTTCACCAAACTTTGCAGGGATACATTGGATGTCAAGACACGTGGAAAAAACGTACAAAAAAGAGATTGGAGACATCAAGATTTTGGACGAATTTTTTAACAATTTTCAAATTTTCAGAAAGGATGTTCCAGATAAGGTCAAAAACGACATACTCAGATCTTCACCAAACTTTGCAGGGATACATTGGATATCAAGACACGTGGAAAAAACGTACAAAACAAGAGATTGGAGACATCAAGATTTTCGACGAATTTTTTAAGAATTTTCAAATTTTCAGATAGGAGGTTCCAGATAAGGTCAAAAACTACATACTCAGATCTTCACCAAACTTTGCAGGGATACATTGGATGTCAAGACACGTGGAAAAAACGTACAAAACAAGAGATTGGGGTCATCAAGATTTTGGACGGATTTTTTAGGAATTTTCAAATTTTCAGATGGGAGGTTCCAGATAAGGTCAAAAACTACATACTCAGATCTTCACCAAACATTGCAGGGATACATTGGATGTCAAGACACGTGGAAAAAACGTACAAAACAAGAGATTGGAGACATCAAAATTTTGGACAAATTTTTTAAGAATTTTCAAATTTTCAGATAGGAGGTTCCAGATGAGGTCAAAAACTACATACTCAGATCTTCACCAAACTTTGCAGGGATACATTGGATGTCAAGACACGTGGAAAAAACGTACAAAACAAGAGATTGGAGACATCAAGATTTTCGACGAATTTTTTAAGAATTTTCAAATTTTCAGAAAGGATGTTCCAGATAAGGTCAAAAACGACATACTCAGATCTTCACCAAACTTTGCAGGGATCCATTGGAGGTCGAGACACGTGGAAAAAACGTACAAAACAAGAGATTGGAGACATCAAGATTTTGGACGAATTTTTGAAGAATTTTCAAATTTTCAGATAGGAGGTTCCAGATAAGGTCTAAAACTACATACTCAGATCTCCACCAAACATTGCAGGAATACATTGGATGTCAAGACACGTGGAAAAAACGTACAAAACAAGAGATTGGAGACATCAAGATTTTCGACGAATTTTTGAAGAATTTTCAAATTTTCAGATAGGAGGTTCCAGATAAGGTCAAAAACTACATACTCAGATCTTCACCAAACGTTGCAGGGATACTTTGCATGTCAAGACACGTGGAAAAAACTTACAAAACAAAAGATTGGAGACATCAAGATTTTCGACGAATTTTTTAAGAATTTTCAAATTTTCAGATGGGAGGTTCCAGATAAGGTCAAAAACGACATACTCAGATCTTCACCAAACTTTGCATGGATACATTGGATGTCAAGACACGTGGAAAAAACGTACAAAACAAGAGATTGGAGACATCAAGATTTTGGACGAATTTTTTAAGAATTCTCAAATTTTCAGAAAGGAGGTTCCATATAAGGTCAAAAACTACATACTCAGATCTTCACCAAACTTTGCAGTGATACTTTGGATGTCAAGACACGTGGAAAAAACGTACAAAACAAGAGATTGGGGTCATCAAGATTTTGGACGAATTTTTTAAGAATTTTCAAATTTTCAGATGGGAGGTTCAATATAAGGTCAAAAACTACATACTCAGATCTTCACCAAACTTTGCATGGATACATTGGATGTCAAGACACGTGGAAAAAACATACAAAACATAGGATTCGGAACATCAAGATTTTGGTCGAATTTTTTAAGAATTTTCAAATTTTCAGATAGGAGGTTCCATATAAGGTCAAAAACTACATACTCAGATCTTCACCAAACATTGCAGGAATACATAGGATGTCAAGACACGTGGAAAAAACGTACAAAACAAGAGATTGGGGTCATCAAGATTTTGCACGGATTTTTTAGGAATTTTCAAATTTTCAGATGGGAGGTTCCAGATAAGGTCAAAAACTACATACTCAGATCTTCACCAAACTTTGCAGGGATACATTGGATGTCAAGACACGTGGAAAAAACGTACAAAACAAGAGATTGGAGACATCAAGATTTTGGACGAATTTTTTAAGAATTTTCAAATTTTCAGATAGGAGGTTCCATATAAGGTCAAAAACTACATACTCAGATCTTCACCAAACTTTGCATGGATACATTATGTGTCAAGACACGTGGAAAAAACGTACAAAACAAAAGATTGGAGACATCAAGATTTTGGTCGAATTTTTTAAGAATTTTCAAATTTTCAGATGGGAGGTTCCAGATAAGGTCAAAAACTACATACTCAGATCTTCACCAAACTTTGCAGGGATACATTGGATGTCAAGACACGTGGAAAAAACGTACAAAACAAGAGATTGGAGACATCAAGATTTTGGACGAATTTTTTAAGAATTTTCAAATTTTCAGATAGGAGGTTCCATATAAGGTCAAAAACTACATACTCAGATCTTCACCAAACTTTGCATGGATACATTATGTGTCAAGACACGTGGAAAAAACGTACAAAACAAGAGATTGGAGACATCAAGATATTGGTCGAATTTTTTAAGAATTTTCAAATTTTCAGATGGGAGGTTCCAGATAAGGTCAAAAACTACATACTCAGATCTTCACCAAACTTTGCAGGGATACATTGGATGTCAAGACACGTGGAAAAAACGTACAAAACAAGAGATAGGAGACATCAAGATTTTGGACGAATTTTTTAACAATTTTCAAATTTTCAGAAAGGATGTTCCAGATAAGGTCAAAAACAACATACTCAGATCTTCACCAAACTTTGCAGGGATACATTGGATATCAAGACACGTGGAAAAAACGTACAAAACAAGAGATTGGAGACATCAAGATTTTGGACGAATTTTTTAACAATTTTCAAATTTTCAGATAGGAGGTTCCAGATAAGATCAAAAACTACAAACTCAGATCTTCACCAAACTTTGCAGGGATACATTGGATGTCAAGACACGTGGAAAAAAAGTACAAAACAAGAGATTGGGGTCATCAAGATTTTGGAAGGATTTTTTAGGAATTTTCAAATTTTCAGATGGGAGGTTCCATATAAGGTCAAAAACTACATACTCAAATCTTCACCAAACTTTGCAGGGATACATTGGATGTCAAGACACGTGGAAAAAACGTACAAAACAAGAGATTGGAGACATCAAGATTTTCGACGAATTTTTTAAGAATTTTCAAATTTTCAGAAAGGATGTTCCAGATAAGGTCAAAAACGACATACTCAGATCTTCACCAAACTTTGCAGGGATACATTGGAGGTCGAGACACGTGGAAAAAACGTACAAAACAAGAGATTGGAGACATCAAGATTTTGGACGAATTTTTGAAGAATTTTCAAATTTTCTGATAGGAGGTCCCAGATAAGGTCAAAAACTACATACTCAGATCTCCACCAAACATTGCAGGGATACATTGGATGTCAAGACACGTGGAAAAAACGTACAAAACAAGAGATTGGAGACATCAAGATTTTCGACGAATTTTTGAAGAATTTTCAAATTTTCAGATAGGAGGTTCCAGATAAGGTCAAAAACTACATACTCAGATCTTCACCAAACGTTGCAGGGATACTTTGCATGTCAAGACACGTGGAAAAAACGTACAAAACAAGAGATTGGAGACATCAAGATTTTCGACGAATTTTTTAAGAATTTTCAAATTTTCAGATGGGAGGTTCCAGATAAGGTCAAAAACGACATACTCAGATCTTCACCAAACTTTGCATGGATACATTGGATGTCAAGACACGTGGAAAAAACGTACAAAACAAGAGATTGGGGTCATCAAGATTTTGCACGGATTTTTTAGGAATTTTCAAATTTTCAGATGGGAGGTTCCAGATAAGGTCAAAAACTACATACTCAGATCTTCACCAAACTTTGCAGGGATACATTGGATGTCAAGACACGTGGAAAAAACGTACAAAACAAGAGATTGGAGACATCAAGATTTTGGACGAATTTTTTAAGAATTTTCAAATTTTCAGATAGGAGGTTCCATATAAGGTCAAAAACTACATACTCAGATCTTCACCAAACTTTGCATGGATACATTATGTGTCAAGACACGTGGAAAAAACGTACAAAACAAAAGATTGGAGACATCAAGATTTTGGTAGAATTTTTTAAGATTTTTCAAATTTTCAGATGGGAGGTTCCAGATAAGGTCAAAAACTACATACTCACATCTTCACCAAACTTTGCAGGGATACATTGGATGTCAAGACACGTGGAAAAAACGTACAAAAAAGAGATTGGAGACATCAAGATTTTGGACGAATTTTTTAACAATTTTCAAATTTTCAGAAAGGATGTTCCAGATAAGGTCAAAAACGACATACTCAGATCTTCACCAAACTTTGCAGGGATACATTGGATATCAAGACACGTGGAAAAAACGTACAAAACAAGAGATTGGAGACATCAAGATTTTGGACGAATTTTTTAAGAATTTTCAAATTTTCAGATAGGAGGTTCCAGATAAGGTCAAAAACTACATACTCAGATCTTCACCAAACTTTGCAGGGATACATTGGATGTCAAGACACGTGGAAAAAACGTACAAAACAAGAGATTGGGGTCATCAAGATTTTGGACGGATTTTTTAGGAATTTTCAAATTTTCAGATGGGAGGTTCCAGATAAGGTCAAAAACTACATACTCAGATCTTCACCAAACATTGCAGGGATACATTGGATGTCAAGACACGTGGAAAAAACGTACAAAACAAGAGATTGGAGACATCAATATTTTGGACGAATTTTTAAAGAATTTTCAAATTTTCAGATAGGAGGTTCCAGATGAGGTCAAAAACTACATAGTCAGATCTTCACCAAACTTTGCAGGAATACTTTGCATGTCAAGACACGTGGAAAAAACGTACAAAACAAGAGATCGGAGACATCAAGATTTTCGACGAATTTTTTAAGAATTTTCAAATTTTCAGATGGGAGGTTCCAGATAAGGTCAAAAACGACATACTCAGATCTTCACCAAACTTTGCATGGATACATTGGATGTCAAGACACGTGGAAAAAACATACAAAACATAGGATTGGTGACATCAAGATTTTGGACGAATTTTTTAAGAATTTTCAAATTTTCAGATAGGAGGTTCCATATAAGGTCAAAAACTACATACTCAGATCTTCACCAAACTTTGCAGGGATACATTGGATGTCAAGACACGTGGAAAAAACGTACAAAACAAGAGATTGGAGACATCAAGATTTTCGACGAATTTTTTAAGAATTTTCAAATTTTCAGATGGGAGGTTCCAGATAAGGTCAAAAACGACATACTCAGATCTTCACCAAACTTTGCATGGATACATTGGATGTCAAGACACGTGGAAAAAACATACAAAACATAGGATTGGTGACATCAAGATTTTGGACGAATTTTTTAAGAATTTTCAAATTTTCAGATAGGAGGTTCCATATAAGGTCAAAAACTACATACTCAGATCTTCACCAAACTTTGCAGGGATACATTGGATGTCAAGACACGTGGAAAAAACGTACAAAACAAGAGATTGGAGACATCAAGATTATGGACGAATTTTTTGAGAATTTTCAAATTTTCAGAAAGGAGGTTCCATATAAGGTCAAAAACTACATACTCAGATCTTCACCAAACTTTGCAGGGATACATTGGATGTCAAGACACGTGGAAAAAACGTACAAAACAAGAGATTGGAGACATCAAGATTTTCGACGAATTTTTTAAGAATTTTCAAATTTTCAGAAAGGATGTTCCAGATAAGGTCAAAAACGACATACTCAGATCTTCACCAAACTTTGCAGGGATACATTGGAGGTCGAGACACGTGGAAAAAACGTACAAAACAAGAGATTGGAGACATCAAGATTTTGGACGAATTTTTGAAGAATTTTCAAATTTTCTGATAGGAGGTCCCAGATAAGGTCAAAAACTACATACTCAGATCTCCACCAAACATTGCAGGGATACATTGGATGTCAAGACACGTGGAAAAAACGTACAAAACAAGAGATTGGAGACATCAAGATTTTCGACGAATTTTTGAAGAATTTTCAAATTTTCAGATAGGAGGTTCCAGATAAGGTCAAAAACTACATACTGAGATCTTCACCAAACGTTGCAGGGATACTTTGCATGTCAAGACACGTGGAAAAAACGTACAAAACAAGAGATTGGAGACATCAAGATTTTCGACGAATTTTTTAAGAATTTTCAAATTTTCAGATGGGAGGTTCCAGATAAGGTCAAAAACGACATACTCAGATCTTCACCAAACTTTGCATGGATACATTGGATGTCAAGACACGTGGAAAAAACGTACAAAACAAGAGATTGGGGTCATCAAGATTTTGCACGGATTTTTTAGGAATTTTCAAATTTTCAGATGGGAGGTTCCAGTTAAGGTCAAAAACTACATACTCAGATCTTCACCAAACTTTGCAGGGATACATTGGATGTCAAGACACGTGGAAAAAACGTACAAAACAAGAGATTGGAGACATCAAGATTTTGGACGAATTTTTTAAGAATTTTCAAATTTTCAGATAGGAGGTTCCATATAAGGTCAAAAACTACATACTCAGATCTTCACCAAACTTTGCATGGATACATTATGTGTCAAGACACGTGGAAAAAACGTACAAAACAAAAGATTTTAGACATCAAGATTTTGGTCGAATTTTTTAAGAATTTTCAAATTTTCAGATGGGAGGTTCCAGATAAGATCAAAAACTACATACTCAGATCTTCACCAAACTTTGCAGGGATACATTGGATGTCAAGACACGTGGAAAAAACGTACAAAAAAGAGATTGGAGACATCAAGATTTTGGACGAATTTTTTAACAATTTTCAAATTTTCAGAAAGGATGTTCCAGATAAGGTCAAAAACGACATACTCAGATCTTCACCAAACTTTGCAGGGATACATTGGATATCAAGACACGTGGAAAAAACGTACAAAACAAGAGATTGGAGACATCAAGATTTTGGACGAATTTTTTAAGAATTTTCAAATTTTCAGATAGGAGGTTCCAGATAAGGTCAAAAACTACATACTCAGATCTTCACCAAACTTTGCAGGGATACATTGGATGTCAAGACACGTGGAAAAAACGTACAAAACAAGAGATTGGGGTCATCAAGATTTTGGACGGATTTTTTAGGAATTTTCAAATTTTCAGATGGGAGGTTCCAGATAAGGTCAAAAACTACATACTCAGATCTTCACCAAACATTGCAGGGATACATTGGATGTCAAGACACGTGGAAAAAACGTACAAAACAAGAGATTGGAGACATCAAAATTTTGGACAAATTTTTTAAGAATTTTCAAATTTTCAGATAGGAGGTTCCAGATGAGGTCAAAAACTACATACTCAGATCTTCACCAAACTTTGCAGGAATACTTTGCATGTCAAGACACGTGGAAAAAACGTACAAAACAAGAGATCGGAGACATCAAGATTTTCGACGAATTTTTTAAGAATTTTCAAATTTTCAGATGGGAGGTTCCAGATAAGGTCAAAAACGACATACTCAGATCTTCACCAAACTTTGCATGGATACATTGGATGTCAAGACACGTGGAAAAAACATACAAAACATAGGATTGGTGACATCAAGATTTTGGACGAATTTTTTAAGAATTTTCAAATTTTCAGATAGGAGGTTCCATATAAGGTCAAAAACTACATACTCAGATCTTCACCAAACTTTGCAGGGATTCATTGGAGGTCGAGACACGTGGAAAAAACGTACAAAACAAGAGATTGGGGTCATCAAGATTTTGGACGGATTTTTTAGGAATTTTCAAATTTTCAGATGGGAGGTTCCAGATAAGGTCAAAAACTACATACTCAGATCTTCACCAAACATTGCAGGGATACATTGGATGTCAAGACACGTGGAAAAAACGTACAAAACAAGAGATTGGAGACATCAAGATTTTGGACGAATTTTTTAAGAATTTTCAAATTTTCAGATAGGAGGTTCCAGATGAGGTCAAAAACTACATACTCAGATCTTCACCAAACTTTGCAGGAATACTTTGCATGTCAAGACACGTGGAAAAAACGTACAAAACAAGAGATCGGAGACATCAAGATTTTCGACGAATTTTTTAAGAATTTTCAAATTTTCAGATGGGAGGTTCCAGATAAGGTCAAAAACGACATACTCAGATCTTCACCAAACTTTGCAGGGATCCATTGGAGGTCGAGACACGTGGAAAAAACGTACAAAACAAGAGATTGCAGACATCAAGATTTTGGACGAATTTTTTAAGAATTTTCAAATTTTCAGATAGGAGGTTCCATATAAGGTCAAAAACTACATACTCAGATCTTCACCAAACTTTGCAGGGATACATTGGATGTCAAGACACGTGGAAAAAACGTACAAAACAAGAGATTGGAGACATCAAGATTTTCGACGAATTTTTTAAGAATTTTCAAATTTTCAGAAAGGATGTTCCAGATAAGGTCAAAAACGACATACTCAGATCTTCACCAAACTTTGCAGGGATCCATTGGAGGTCGAGACACGTGGAAAAAACGTACAAAACAAGAGATTGGAGACATCAAGATTTTGGACGAATTTTTGAAGAATTTTCAAATTTTCAGATAGGAGGTTCCAGATAAGGTCTAAAACTACATACTCAGATCTCCACCAAACATTGCAGGAATACATTGGATGTCAAGACACGTGGAAAAAACGTACAAAACAAGAGATTGGAGACATCAAGATTTTCGACGAATTTTTGAAGAATTTTCAAATTTTCAGATAGGAGGTTCCAGATAAGGTCAAAAACTACATACTCAGATCTTCACCAAACGTTGCAGGGATACTTTGCATGTCAAGACACGTGGAAAAAACTTACAAAACAAAAGATTGGAGACATCAAGATTTTCGACGAATTTTTTAAGAATTTTCAAATTTTCAGATGGGAGGTTCCAGATAAGGTCAAAAACGACATACTCAGATCTTCACCAAACTTTGCATGGATACATTGGATGTCAAGACACGTGGAAAAAACGTACAAAACAAGAGATTGGAGACATCAAGATTTTGGACGAATTTTTTAAGAATTCTCAAATTTTCAGAAAGGAGGTTCCATATAAGGTCAAAAACTACATACTCAGATCTTCACCAAACTTTGCAGGGATACTTTGGATGTCAAGACACGTGGAAAAAACGTACAAAACAAGAGATTGGGGTCATCAAGATTTTGGACGAATTTTTTAAGAATTTTCAAATTTTCAGATGGGAGGTTCAATATAAGGTCAAAAACTACATACTCAGATCTTCACCAAACTTTGCATGGATACATTGGATGTCAAGACACGTGGAAAAAACATACAAAACATAGGATTCGGAACATCAAGATTTTGGTCGAATTTTTTAAGAATTTTCAAATTTTCAGATAGGAGGTTCCATATAAGGTCAAAAACTACATACTCAGATCTTCACCAAACATTGCAGGAATACATTGGATGTCAAGACACGTGGAAAAAACGTACAAAACAAGAGATTGGGGTCATCAAGATTTTGCACGGATTTTTTAGGAATTTTCAAATTTTCAGATGGGAGGTTCCAGATAAGGTCAAAAACTACATACTCAGATCTTCACCAAACTTTGCAGGGATACATTGGATGTCAAGACACGTGGAAAAAACGTACAAAACAAGAGATTGGAGACATCAAGATTTTGGACGAATTTTTTAAGAATTTTTAAATTTTCAGATAGGAGGTTCCATATAAGGTCAAAAACTACATACTCAGATCTTCACCAAACTTTGCATGGATACATTATGTGTCAAGACACGTGGAAAAAACGTACAAAACAAGAGATTGGAGACATCAAGATATTGGTCGAATTTTTTAAGAATTTTCAAATTTTCAGATAGGAGGTTCCAGATAAGGTCAAAAACTACATACTCAGATCTTCACCAAACTTTGCAGGGATACATTGGATGTCAAGACACGTGGAAAAAACGTACAAAACAAGAGATAGGAGACATCAAGATTTTGGACGAATTTTTTAACAATTTTCAAATTTTCAGAAAGGATGTTCCAGATAAGGTCAAAAACAACATACTCAGATCTTCACCAAACTTTGCAGGGATACATTGGATATCAAGACACGTGGAAAAAACGTACAAAACAAGAGATTGGAGACATCAAGATTTTGGACGAATTTTTTAAGAATTTTCAAATTTTCAGATAGGAGGTTCCAGATAAGATCAAAAACTACATACTCAGATCTTCACCAAACTTTGCAGGGATACATTGGATGTCAAGACACGTGGAAAAAAAGTACAAAACAAGAGATTGGGGTCATCAAGATTTTGGACGGATTTTTTAGGAATTTTCAAATTTTCAGATGGGAGGTTCCATATAAGGTCAAAAACTACATACTCAAATCTTCACCAAACTTTGCAGGGATACATTGGATGTCAAGACACGTGGAAAAAACGTACAAAACAAGAGATTGGAGACATCAAGATTTTCGACGAATTTTTTAAGAATTTTCAAATTTTCAGAAAGGATGTTCCAGATAAGGTCAAAAACGACATACTCAGATCTTCACCAAACTTTGCAGGGATACATTGGAGGTCGAGACACGTGGAAAAAACGTACAAAACAAGAGATTGGAGACATCAAGATTTTGGACGAATTTTTGAAGAATTTTCAAATTTTCTGATAGGAGGTCCCAGATAAGGTCAAAAACTACATACTCAGATCTCCACCAAACATTGCAGGGATACATTGGATGTCAAGACACGTGGAAAAAACGTACAAAACAAGAGATTGGAGACATCAAGATTTTCGACGAATTTTTGAAGAATTTTCAAATTTTCAGATAGGAGGTTCCAGATAAGGTCAAAAACTACATACTCAGATCTTCACCAAACGTTGCAGGGATACTTTGCATGTCAAGACACGTGGAAAAAACGTACAAAACAAGAGATTGGAGACATCAAGATTTTCGACGAATTATTTAAGAATTTTCAAATTTTCAGATGGGAGGTTCCAGATAAGGTCAAAAACGACATACTCAGATCTTCACCAAACTTTGCATGGATACATTGGATGTCAAGACACGTGGAAAAAACGTACAAAACAAGAGATTGGGGTCATCAAGATTTTGCACGGATTTTTTAGGAATTTTCAAATTTTCAGATGGGAGGTTCCAGATAAGGTCAAAAACTACATACTCAGATCTTCACCAAACTTTGCAGGGATACATTGGATGTCAAGACACGTGGAAAAAACGTACAAAACAAGAGATTGGAGACATCAAGATTTTGGACGAATTTTTTAAGAATTTTCAAATTTTCAGATAGGAGGTTCCATATAAGGTCAAAAACTACATACTCAGATCTTCACCAAACTTTGCATGGATACATTATGTGTCAAGACACGTGGAAAAAACGTACAAAACAAAAGATTGGAGACATCAAGATTTTGGTCGAATTTTTTAAGAATTTTCAAATTTTCAGATGGGAGGTTCCAGATAAGGTCAAAAACTACATACTCAGATCTTCACCAAACTTTGCAGGGATACATTGGATGTCAAGACACGTGGAAAAAACGTACAAAAAAGAGATTGGAGACATCAAGATTTTGGACGAATTTTTTAACAATTTTCAAATTTTCAGAAAGGATGTTCCAGATAAGGTCAAAAACGACATACTCAGATCTTCACCAAACTTTGCAGGGATACATTGGATATCAAGACACGTGGAAAAAACGTACAAAACAAGAGATTGGAGACATCAAGATTTTGGACGAATTTTTTAAGAATTTTCAAATTTTCAGATAGGAGGTTCCAGATAAGGTCAAAAACTACATACTCAGATCTTCACCAAACTTTGCAGGGATACATTGGATGTCAAGACACGTGGAAAAAACGTACAAAACAAGAGATTGGGGTCATCAAGATTTTGGACGGATTTTTTAGGAATTTTCAAATTTTCAGATGGGAGGTTCCAGATAAGGTCAAAAACTACATACTCAGATCTTCACCAAACATTGCAGGGATACATTGGATGTCAAGACACGTGGAAAAAACGTACAAAACAAGAGATTGGAGACATCAATATTTTCGACGAATTTTTAAAGAATTTTCAAATTTTCAGATAGGAGGTTCCAGATGAGGTCAAAAACTACATAGTCAGATCTTCACCAAACTTTGCAGGAATACTTTGCATGTCAAGACACGTGGAAAAAACGTACAAAACAAGAGATCGGAGACATCAAGATTTTCGACGAATTTTTTAAGAATTTTCAAATTTTCAGATGGGAGGTTCCAGATAAGGTCAAAAACGACATACTCAGATCTTCACCAAACTTTGCATGGATACATTGGATGTCAAGACACGTGGAAAAAACATACAAAACATAGGATTGGTGACATCAAGATTTTGGACGAATTTTTTAAGAATTTTCAAATTTTCAGATAGGAGGTTCCATATAAGGTCAAAAACTACATACTCAGATCTTCACCAAACTTTGCAGGGATACATTGGATGTCAAGACACGTGGAAAAAACGTACAAAACAAGAGATTGGAGACATCAAGATTTTCGACGAATTTTTTAAGAATTTTCAAATTTTCAGAAAGGATGTTCCAGATAAGGTCAAAAACGACATACTCAGATCTTCACCAAACTTTGCAGGGATACATTGGAGGTCGAGACACGTGGAAAAAACGTACAAAACAAGAGATTGGAGACATCAAGATTTTGGACGAATTTTTGAAGAATTTTCAAATTTTCAGATAGGAGGTTCCAGATAAGGTCAAAAACTACATACTCAGATCTTCACCAAACGTTGCAGGGATACTTTGCATGTCAAGACACGTGGAAAAAACGTACAAAACAAGAGATTGGAGACATCAAGATTTTCGACGAATTTTTTAAGAATTTTCAAATTTTCAGATGGGAGGTTCCAGATAAGGTCAAAAACGACATACTCGGATCTTCACCAAACTTCGCATGGATACATTGGATGTCAAGACACGTGGAAAAAACGTACAAAACAAGAGATTGGAGACATCAAGATTTTGGACGAATTTTTTAAGAATTCTCAAATTTTCAGAAAGGAGGTTCCATATAAGGTCAAAAACTACAAACTCAGATCTTCACCAAACTTTGCAGGGATACATTGGATGTCAAGACACGTGGAAAAAACGTACAAAACAAGAGATTGGGGTCATCAAGATTTTGGACGAATTTTTTAAGAATTTTCAAATTTTCAGAAAGGAGGTTCCATATAAGGTCAAAAACTACATACTCAGATCTTCACCAAACTTTGCAGGGATACATTGAATGTCAAGACACGTGGAAAAAACGTACAAAACAAGAGATTGGGGTCATCAAGATTTTGGACGGATTTTTTAGGAATTTTCAAATTTTCAGATGGGAGGTTCCAGATAAGGTCAAAAACTACATACTCAAATCTTCACCAAACTTTGCAGGGATACATTGGATGTCAAGACACGTGGAAAAAACGTACAAAACAAGAGATTGGAGACATCAAGATTTTGGACGAATTTTTTAAGAATTTTTAAATTTTCAGATAGGAGGTTCCATATAAGGTCAAAAACTACATACTCAGATCTTCACCAAAATTTGCATGGATACATTATGTGTCAAGACACGTGGAAAAAACGTACAAAACAAGAGATTGGAGACATCAAGATATTGGTCGAATTTTTTAAGAATTTTCAAATTTTCAGATGGGAGGTTCCAGATAAGGTCAAAAACTACATACTCAGATCTTCACCAAACTTTGCAGGGATACATTGGATGTCAAGACACGTGGAAAAAACGTACAAAACAAGAGATAGGAGACATCAAGATTTTGGACGAATTTTTTAACAATTTTCAAATTTTCAGAAAGGATGTTCCAGATAAGGTCAAAAACGACATACTCAGATCTTCACCAAACTTTGCAGGGATACATTGGATATCAAGACACGTGGAAAAAACGTACAAAACAAGAGATTGGAGACATCAAGATTTTGGACGAATTTTTTAAGAATTTTCAAATTTTCAGATAGGAGGTTCCAGATAAGATCAAAAACTACATACTCAGATCTTCACCAAACTTTGCATGGATACATTGGATGTCAAGACACGTGGAAAAAACGTACAAAACAAGAGATTGGGGTCATCAAGATTTTGGACGGATTTTTTAGGAATTTTCAAATTTTCAGATGGGAGGTTCCAGATAAGGTCAAAAACTACATACTCAGATCTTCACCAAACATTGCAGGGATACATTGGATGTCAAGACACGTGGAAAAAACGTACAAAACAAGAGATTGGAGACATCAAGATTTTCGACGAATTTTTTAAGAATTTTCAAATTTTCAGATAGGAGGTTCCAGATGAGGTCAAAAACTACATACTCAGATCTTCACCAAACTTTGCAGGAATACTTTGCATGTCAAGACACGTGGAAAAAACGTACAAAACAAGAGATCGGAGACATCAAGATTTTCGACGAATTTTTTAAGAATTTTCAAATTTTCAGGTGGGAGGTTCCAGATAAGGTCAAAAACGACATACTCAGATCTTCACCAAACTTTGCAGGGATCCATTGGAGGTCGAGACACGTGGAAAAAACGTACAAAACAAGAGATTGGAGACATCAAGATTTTGGACGAATTTTTTAAGAATTTTCAAATTTTCAGATAGGAGGTTCCATATAAGGTCAAAAACTACATACTCAGATCTTCACCAAACTTTGCAGGAATACTTTGCATGTCAAGACACGTGGAAAAAACGTACAAAACAAGAGATCGGAGACATCAAGATTTTCGACGAATTTTTTAAGAATTTTCAAATTTTCAGATGGGAGGTTCCAGATAAGGTCAAAAACTACATACTCAGATCTTCACCAAACATTGCAGGGATACATTGGATGTCAAGACACGTGGAAAAAACGTACAAAACAAGAGATTGGAGACATCAAGATTTTGGACGAATTTTTTAAGAATTTTCAAATTTTCAGATAGGAGGTTCCAGATGAGGTCAAAAACTACATACTCAGATCTTCACCAAACTTTGCAGGAATACTTTGCATGTCAAGACACGTGGAAAAAACGTACAAAACAAGAGATCGGAGACATCAAGATTTTCGACGAATTTTTTAAGAATTTTCAAATTTTCAGATGGGAGGTTCCAGATAAGGTCAAAAACGACATACTCAGATCTTCACCAAACTTTGCAGGGATCCATTGGAGGTCGAGACACGTGGAAAAAACGTACAAAACAAGAGATTGCAGACATCAAGATTTTGGACGAATTTTTTAAGAATTTTCAAATTTTCAGATAGGAGGTTCCATATAAGGTCAAAAACTACATACTCAGATCTTCACCAAACTTTGCAGGGATACATTGGATGTCAAGACACGTGGAAAAAACGTACAAAACAAGAGATTGGAGACATCAAGATTTTGGACGAATTTTTTAAGAATTTTTAAATTTTCAGATAGGAGGTTCCATATAAGGTCAAAAACTACATACTCAGATCTTCACCAAAATTTGCATTGATACATTATGTGTCAAGACACGTGGAAAAAACGTACAAAACAAGAGATTGGAGACATCAAGATATTGGTCGAATTTTTTAAGAATTTTCAAATTTTCAGATGGGAGGTTCCAGATAAGGTCAAAAACTACATACTCAGATCTTCACCAAACTTTGCAGGGATACATTGGATGTCAAGACACGTGGAAAAAACGTACAAAACAAGAGATAGGAGACATCAAGATTTTGGACGAATTTTTTAACAATTTTCAAATTTTCAGAAAGGATGTTCCAGATAAGGTCAAAAACGACATACTCAGATCTTCACCAAACTTTGCAGGGATACATTGGATATCAAGACACGTGGAAAAAACGTACAAAACAAGAGATTGGAGACATCAAGATTTTGGACGAATTTTTTAAGAATTTTCAAATTTTCAGATAGGAGGTTCCAGATAAGATGAAAAACTACATACTCAGATCTTCACCAAACTTTGCAGGGATACATTGGATGTCAAGACACGTGGAAAAAACGTACAAAACAAGAGATTGGGGTCATCAAGATTTTGGACGGATTTTTTAGGAATTTTCAAATTTTCAGATGGGAGGTTCCAGATAAGGTCAAAAACTACATACTCAGATCTTCACCAAACATTGCAGAGATACATTGGATGTCAAGACACGTGGAAAAAACGTACAAAACAAGAGATTGGAGACATCAAGATTTTCGACGAATTTTTTAAGAATTTTCAAATTTTCAGATAGGAGGTTCCAGATGAGGTCAAAAACTACATACTCAGATCTTCACCAAACTTTGCAGGAATACTTTGCATGTCAAGACACGTGGAAAAAACGTACAAAACAAGAGATCGGAGACATCAAGATTTTCGACGATTTTTTTAAGAATTTTCAAATTTTCAGGTGGGAGGTTCCAGATAAGGTCAAAAACGACATACTCAGATCTTCACCAAACTTTGCAGGGATCCATTGGAGGTCGAGACACGTGGAAAAAACGTACAAAACAAGAGATTGGAGACATCAAGATTTTGGACGAATTTTTTAAGAATTTTCAAATTTTCAGATAGGAGGTTCCATATAAGGTCAAAAACTACATACTCAGATCTTCACCAAACTTTGCAGGAATACTTTGCATGTCAAGACACGTGGAAAAAACGTACAAAACAAGAGATCGGAGACATCAAGATTTTCGACGAATTTTTTAAGAATTTTCAAATTTTCAGATGGGAGGTTCCAGATAAGGTCAAAAACTACATACTCAGATCTTCACCAAACATTGCAGGGATACATTGGATGTCAAGACACGTGGAAAAAACGTACAAAACAAGAGATTGGAGACATCAAGATTTTGGACGAATTTTTTAAGAATTTTCAAATTTTCAGATAGGAGGTTCCAGATGAGGTCAAAAACTACATACTCAGATCTTCACCAAACTTTGCAGGAATACTTTGCATGTCAAGACACGTGGAAAAAACGTACAAAACAAGAGATCGGAGACATCAAGATTTTGGACGAATTTTTTAAGAATTTTCAAATTTTCAGATGGGAGGTTCCAGATAAGGTCAAAAACGACATACTCAGATCTTCACCAAACTTTGCAGGGATCCATTGGAGGTCGAGACACGTGGAAAAAACGTACAAAACAAGAGATTGCAGACATCAAGATTTTGGACGAATTTTTTAAGAATTTTCAAATTTTCAGATAGGAGGTTCCATATAAGGTCAAAAACTACATACTCAGATCTTCACCAAACTTTGCAGGGATACATTGGATGTCAAGACACGTGGAAAAAACGTACAAAACAAGAGATTGGAGACATCAAGATTTTCGACGAATTTTTTAAGAATTTTCAAATTTTCAGAAAGGATGTTCCAGATAAGGTCAAAAACGACATACTCAGATCTTCACCAAACTTTGCAGGGATCCATTGGAGGTCGAGACACGTGGAAAAAACGTACAAAACAAGAGATTGGAGACATCAAGATTTTGGACGAATTTTTGAAGAATTTTCAAATTTTCAGATAGGAGGTTCCAGATAAGGTCTAAAACTACATACTCAGATCTCCACCAAACATTGCAGGAATACATTGGATGTCAAGACACGTGGAAAAAACGTACAAAACAAGAGATTGGAGACATCAAGATTTTCGACGAATTTTTTGAAGAATTTTCAAATTTTCAGATAGGAGGTTCCAGATAAGGTCAAAAACTACATACTCAGATCTTCACCAAACGTTGCAGGGATACTTTGCATGTCAAGACACGTGGAAAAAACTTACAAAACAAAAGATTGGAGACATCAAGATTTTCGACGAATTTTTTAAGAATTTTCAAATTTTCAGATGGGAGGTTCCAGATAAGGTCAAAAACGACATACTCAGATCTTCACCAAACTTTGCATGGATACATTGGATGTCAAGACACGTGGAAAAAACGTACAAAACAAGAGATTGGAGACATCAAGATTTTGGACGAATTTTTTAAGAATTCTCAAATTTTCAGAAAGGAGGTTCCATATAAGGTCAAAAACTACATACTCAGATCTTCACCAAACTTTGCAGGGATACTTTGGATGTCAAGACACGTGGAAAAAAAGTACAAAACAAGAGATTGGGGTCATCAAGATTTTGGACGAATTTTTTAAGAATTTTCAAATTTTCAGATGGGAGGTTCAATATAAGGTCAAAAACTACATACTCAGATCTTCACCAAACTTTGCATGGATACATTGGATGTCAAGACACGTGGAAAAAACATACAAAACATAGGATTCGGAACATCAAGATTTTGGTCGAATTTTTTAAGAATTTTCAAATTTTCAGATAGGAGGTTCCATATAAGGTCAAAAACTACATACTCAGATCTTCACCAAACATTGCAGGAATACATTGGATGTCAAGACACGTGGAAAAAACGTACAAAACAAGAGATTGGGGTCATCAAGATTTTGCACGGATTTTTTAGGAATTTTCAAATTTTCAGATGGGAGGTTCCAGATAAGGTCAAAAACTACATACTCAGATCTTCACCAAACTTTGCAGGGATACATTGGATGTCAAGACACGTGGAAAAAACGTACAAAACAAGAGATTGGAGACATCAAGATTTTGGACGAATTTTTTAAGAATTTTCAAATTTTCAGATAGGAGGTTCCATATAAGGTCAAAAACTACATACTCAGATCTTCACCAAACTTTGCATGGATACATTATGTGTCAAGACACGTGGAAAAAACGTACAAAACAAAAGATTGGAGACATCAAGATTTTGGTCGAATTTTTTAAGAATTTTCAAATTTTCAGATGGGAGGTTCCAGATAAGGTCAAAAACTACATACTCAGATCTTCACCAAACTTTGCAGGGATACATTGGATGTCAAGACACGTGGAAAAAACGTACAAAACAAGAGATTGGAGACATCAAGATTTTGGACGAATTTTTTAAGAATTTTTAAATTTTCAGATAGGAGGTTCCATATAAGGTCAAAAACTACATACTCAGATCTTCACCAAACTTTGCATGGATACATTATGTGTCAAGACACGTGGAAAAAACGTACAAAACAAGAGATTGGAGACATCAAGATATTGGTCGAATTTTTTAAGAATTTTCAAATTTTCAGATGGGAGGTTCCAGATAAGGTCAAAAACTACATACTCAGATCTTCACCAAACTTTGCAGGGATACATTGGATGTCAAGACACGTGGAAAAAACGTACAAAACAAGAGATAGGAGACATCAAGATTTTGGACGAATTTTTTAACAATTTTCAAATTTTCAGAAAGGATGTTCCAGATAAGGTCAAAAACAACATACTCAGATCTTCACCAAACTTTGCAGGGATACATTGGATATCAAGACACGTGGAAAAAACGTACAAAACAAGAGATTGGAGACATCAAGATTTTGGACGAATTTTTTAAGAATTTTCAAATTTTCAGATAGGAGGTTCCAGATAAGATCAAAAACTACATACTCAGATCTTCACCAAACTTTGCAGGGATACATTGGATGTCAAGACACGTGGAAAAAAAGTACAAAACAAGAGATTGGGGTCATCAAGATTTTGGACGGATTTTTTAGGAATTTTCAAATTTTCAGATGGGAGGTTCCATATAAGGTCAAAAACTACATACTCAAATCTTCACCAAACTTTGCAGGGATACATTGGATGTCAAGACACGTGGAAAAAACGTACAAAACAAGAGATTGGAGACATCAAGATTTTCGACGAATTTTTTAAGAATTTTCAAATTTTCAGAAAGGATGTTCCAGATAAGGTCAAAAACGACATACTCAGATCTTCACCAAACTTTGCAGGGATACATTGGAGGTCGAGACACGTGGAAAAAACGTACAAAACAAGAGATTGGAGACATCAAGATTTTGGACGAATTTTTGAAGAATTTTCAAATTTTCTGATAGGAGGTCCCAGATAAGGTCAAAAACTACATACTCAGATCTCCACCAAACATTGCAGGGATACATTGGATGTCAAGACACGTGGAAAAAACGTACAAAACAAGAGATTGGAGACATCAAGATTTTCGACGAATTTTTGAAGAATTTTCAAATTTTCAGATAGGAGGTTCCAGATAAGGTCAAAAACTACATACTCAGATCTTCACCAAACGTTGCAGGGATACTTTGCATGTCAAGACACGTGGAAAAAACGTACAAAACAAGAGATTGGAGACATCAAGATTTTCGACGAATTATTTAAGAATTTTCAAATTTTCAGATGGGAGGTTCCAGATAAGGTCAAAAACGACATACTCAGATCTTCACCAAACTTTGCATGGATACATTGGATGTCAAGACACGTGGAAAAAACGTACAAAACAAGAGATTGGGGTCATCAAGATTTTGCACGGATTTTTTAGGAATTTTCAAATTTTCAGATGGGAGGTTCCAGATAAGGTCAAAAACTACATACTCAGATCTTCACCAAACTTTGCAGGGATACATTGGATGTCAAGACACGTGGAAAAAACGTACAAAACAAGAGATTGGAGACATCAAGATTTTGGACGAATTTTTTAAGAATTTTCAAATTTTCAGATAGGAGGTTCCATATAAGGTCAAAAACTACATACTCAGATCTTCACCAAACTTTGCATGGATACATTATGTGTCAAGACACGTGGAAAAAACGTACAAAACAAAAGATTGGAGACATCAAGATTTTGGTCGAATTTTTTAAGAATTTTCAAATTTTCAGATGGGAGGTTCCAGATAAGGTCAAAAACTACATACTCAGATCTTCACCAAACTTTGCAGGGATACATTGGATGTCAAGACACGTGGAAAAAACGTACAAAAAAGAGATTGGAGACATCAAGATTTTGGACGAATTTTTTAACAATTTTCAAATTTTCAGAAAGGATGTTCCAGATAAGGTCAAAAACGACATACTCAGATCTTCACCAAACTTTGCAGGGATACATTGGATATCAAGACACGTGGAAAAAACGTACAAAACAAGAGATTGGAGACATCAAGATTTTGGACGAATTTTTTAAGAATTTTCAAATTTTCAGATAGGAGGTTCCAGATAAGGTCAAAAACTACATACTCAGATCTTCACCAAACTTTGCAGGGATACATTGGATGTCAAGACACGTGGAAAAAACGTACAAAACAAGAGATTGGGGTCATCAAGATTTTGGACGGATTTTTTAGGAATTTTCAAATTTTCAGATGGGAGGTTCCAGATAAGGTCAAAAACTACATACTCAGATCTTCACCAAACATTGCAGGGATACATTGGATGTCAAGACACGTGGGAAAAACGTACAAAACAAGAGATTGGAGACATCAATATTTTCGACGAATTTTTAAAGAATTTTCAAATTTTCAGATAGGAGGTTCCAGATGAGGTCAAAAACTACATAGTCAGATCTTCACCAAACTTTGCAGGAATACTTTGCATGTCAAGACACGTGGAAAAAACGTACAGAACAAGAGATCGGAGACATCAAGATTTTCGACGAATTTTTTAAGAATTTTCAAATTTTCAGATGGGAGGTTCCAGATAAGGTCAAAAACGACATACTCAGATCTTCACCAAACTTTGCATGGATACATTGGATGTCAAGACACGTGGAAAAAACATACAAAACATAGGATTGGTGACATCAAGATTTTGGACGAATTTTTTAAGAATTTTCAAATTTTCAGATAGGAGGTTCCATATAAGGTCAAAAACTACATACTCAGATCTTCACCAAACTTTGCAGGGATACATTGGATGTCAAGACACGTGGAAAAAACGTACAAAACAAGAGATTGGAGACATCAAGATTTTCGACGAATTTTTTAAGAATTTTCAAATTTTCAGAAAGGATGTTCCAGATAAGGTCAAAAACGACATACTCAGATCTTCACCAAACTTTGCAGGGATACATTGGAGGTCGAGACACGTGGAAAAAACGTACAAAACAAGAGATTGGAGACATCAAGATTTTGGACGAATTTTTGAAGAATTTTCAAATTTTCAGATAGGAGGTTCCAGATAAGGTCAAAAACTACATACTCAGATCTTCACCAAACGTTGCAGGGATACTTTGCATGTCAAGACACGTGGAAAAAACGTACAAAACAAGAGATTGGAGACATCAAGATTTTCGACGAATTTTTTAAGAATTTTCAAATTTTCAGATGGGAGGTTCCAGATAAGGTCAAAAACGACATACTCGGATCTTCACCAAACTTCGCATGGATACATTGGATGTCAAGACACGTGGAAAAAACGTACAAAACAAGAGATTGGAGACATCAAGATTTTGGACGAATTTTTTAAGAATTCTCAAATTTTCAGAAAGGAGGTTCCATATAAGGTCAAAAACTACAAACTCAGATCTTCACCAAACTTTGCAGGGATACATTGGATGTCAAGACACGTGGAAAAAACGTACAAAACAAGAGATTGGGGTCATCAAGATTTTGGACGAATTTTTTAAGAATTTTCAAATTTTCAGAAAGGAGGTTCCATATAAGGTCAAAAACTACATACTCAGATCTTCACCAAACTTTGCAGGGATACATTGAATGTCAAGACACGTGGAAAAAACGTACAAAACAAGAGATTGGGGTCATCAAGATTTTGGACGGATTTTTTAGGAATTTTCAAATTTTCAGATGGGAGGTTCCAGATAAGGTCAAAAACTACATACTCAGATCTTCACCAAACTTTGCAGGGATACATTGGATGTCAAGACACGTGGAAAAAACGTACAAAACAAGAGATTGGAGACATCAAGATTTTGGACGAATTTTTTAAGAATTTTTAAATTTTCAGATAGGAGGTTCCATATAAGGTCAAAAACTACATACTCAGATCTTCACCAAAATTTGCATGGATACATTATGTGTCAAGACACGTGGAAAAAACGTACAAAACAAGAGATTGGAGACATCAAGATATTGGTCGAATTTTTTAAGAATTTTCAAATTTTCAGATGGGAGGTTCCAGATAAGGTCAAAAACTACATACTCAGATCTTCACCAAACTTTGCAGGGATACATTGGATGTCAAGACACGTGGAAAAAACGTACAAAACAAGAGATAGGAGACATCAAGATTTTGGACGAATTTTTTAACAATTTTCAAATTTTCAGAAAGGATGTTCCAGATAAGGTCAAAAACGACATACTCAGATCTTCACCAAACTTTGCAGGGATACATTGGATATCAAGACACGTGGAAAAAACGTACAAAACAAGAGATTGGAGACATCAAGATTTTGGACGAATTTTTTAAGAATTTTCAAATTTTCAGATAGGAGGTTCCAGATAAGATCAAAAACTACATACTCAGATCTTCACCAAACTTTGCAGGGATACATTGGATGTCAAGACACGTGGAAAAAACGTACAAAACAAGAGATTGGGGTCATCAAGATTTTGGACGGATTTTTTAGGAATTTTCAAATTTTCAGATGGGAGGTTCCAGATAAGGTCAAAAACTACATACTCAGATCTTCACCAAACATTGCAGGGATACATTGGATGTCAAGACACGTGGAAAAAACGTACAAAACAAGAGATTGGAGACATCAAGATTTTCGACGAATTTTTTAAGAATTTTCAAATTTTCAGATAGGAGGTTCCAGATGAGGTCAAAAACTACATACTCAGATCTTCACCAAACTTTGCAGGAATACTTTGCATGTCAAGACACGTGGAAAAAACGTACAAAACAAGAGATCGGAGACATCAAGATTTTCGACGAATTTTTTAAGAATTTTCAAATTTTCAGGTGGGAGGTTCCAGATAAGGTCAAAAACGACATACTCAGATCTTCACCAAACTTTGCAGGGATCCATTGGAGGTCGAGACACGTGGAAAAAACGTACAAAACAAGAGATTGGAGACATCAAGATTTTGGACGAATTTTTTAAGAATTTTCAAATTTTCAGATAGGAGGTTCCATATAAGGTCAAAAACTACATACTCAGATCTTCACCAAACTTTGCAGGAATACTTTGCATGTCAAGACACGTGGAAAAAACGTACAAAACAAGAGATCGGAGACATCAAGTTTTTCGACGAATTTTTTAAGAATTTTCAAATTTTCAGATGGGAGGTTCCAGATAAGGTCAAAAACGACATACTCAGATCTTCACCAAACTTTGCAGGGATCCATTGGAGGTCGAGACACGTGGAAAAAACGTACAAAACAAGAGATTGGAGACATCAAGATTTTGGACGAATTTTTTAAGAATTTTCAAATTTTCAGATAGGAGGTTCCATATAAGGTCAAAAACTACATACTCAGATCTTCACCAAACTTTGCAGTAATACATTGGATGTCAAGACACGTGGAAAAAACGTACAAAACAAGAGATTGGAGACATCAAGATTTTCGACGAATTTTTTAAGAATTTTCAAATTTTCAGAAAGGATGTTCCAGATAAGGTCAAAAACGACATACTCAGATCTTCACCAAACTTTGCAGGGATCCATTGGAGGTCGAGACACGTGGAAAAAACGTACAAAACAAGAGATTGGAGACATCAAGATATTGGACGAATTTTTGAAGAATTTTCAAATTTTCAGATAGGAGGTTCCATATAAGGTCTAAAACTACATACTCAGATCTCCACCAAACATTGCAGGAATACATTGGATGTCAAGACACGTGGAAAAAACGTACAAAACAAGAGATTGGAGACATCAAGATTTTGGACGAATTTTTTAAGAATTTTCAAATTTTCAGATAGGAGGTTCCAGATAAGATCAAAAACTACATACTCAGATCTTCACCAAACTTTGCAGGGATACATTGGATATCAAGACACGTGGAAAAAACGTACAAAACAAGAGATTGGAGACATCAAGATTTTGGACGAATTTTTTAAGAATTTTCAAATTTTCAGATAGGAGGTTCCAGATAAGATCAAAAACTACATACTCAGATCTTCACCAAACTTTGCAGGGATACATTGGATGTCAAGACACGTGGAAAAAAAGTACAAAACAAGAGATTGGGGTCATCAAGATTTTGGACGGATTTTTTAGGAATTTTCAAATTTTCAGATGGGAGGTTCCAGATAAGGTCAAAAACTACATACTCAGATCTTCACCAAACATTGCAGGGATACATTGGATGTCAAGACACGTGGAAAAAACGTACAAAACAAGAGATTGGAGACATCAAGATTTTCGACGAATTTTTGAAGAATTTTCAAATTTTCAGATAGGAGGTTCCAGATAAGGTCAAAAACTACATACTCAGATCTTCACCAAACGTTGCAGGGATACTTTGCATGTCAAGACACGTGGAAAAAACGTACAAAACAAAAGATTGGAGACATCAAGATTTTCGACGAATTTTTTAAGAATTTTCAAATTTTCAGATGGGAGGTTCCAGATAAGGTCAAAAACGACATACTCAGATCTTCACCAAACTTTGCATGGATACATTGGATGTCAAGACACGTGGAAAAAACGTACAAAACAAGAGATTGGAGACATCAAGATTTTGGACGAATTTTTTAAGAATTCTCAAATTTTCAGAAAGGAGGTTCCATATAAGGTCAAAAACTACATACTCAGATCTTCACCAAACTTTGCAGGGATACTTTGGATGTCAAGACACGTGGAAAAAACGTACAAAACAAGAGATTGGGGTCATCAAGATTTTGGACGAATTTTTTAAGAATTTTCAAATTTTCAGATGGGAGGTTCAATATAAGGTCAAAAACTACATACTCAGATCTTCACCAAACTTTGCATGGATACATTGGATGTCAAGACACGTGGAAAAAACATACAAAACATAGGATTCGGAACATCAAGATTTTGGTCGAATTTTTTAAGAATTTTCAAATTTTCAGATAAGAGGTTCCATATAAGGTCAAAAACTACATACTCAGATCTTCACCAAACATTGCAGGAATACATTGGATGTCAAGACACGTGGAAAAAACGTACAAAACAAGAGATTGGGGTCATCAAGATTTTGCACGGATTTTTTAGGAATTTTCAAATTTTCAGATGGGAGGTTCCAGATAAGGTCAAAAACTACATACTCAGATCTTCACCAAACTTTGCAGGGATACATTGGATGTCAAGACACGTGGAAAAAACGTACAAAACAAGAGATTGGAGACATCAAGATTTTGGACGAATTTTTTAAGAATTTTCAAATTTTCAGATAGGAGGTTCCATATAAGGTCAAAAACTACATACTCAGATCTTCACCAAACTTTGCATGGATACATTATGTGTCAAGACACGTGGAAAAAACGTACAAAACAAAAGATTGGAGACATCAAGATTTTGGTCGAATTTTTTAAGAATTTTCAAATTTTCAGATGGGAGGTTCCAGATAAGGTCAAAAACTACATACTCAGATCTTCACCAAACTTTGCAGGGATACATTGGATGTCAAGACACGTGGAAAAAACGTACAAAACAAGAGATTGGAGACATCAAGATTTTGGACGAATTTTTTAAGAATTTTTAAATTTTCAGATAGGAGGTTCCATATAAGGTCAAAAACTACATACTCAGATCTTCACCAAACTTTGCATGGATACATTATGTGTCAAGACACGTGGAAAAAACGTACAAAACAAGAGATTGGAGACATCAAGATATTGGTCGAATTTTTTAAGAATTTTCAAATTTTCAGATGGGAGGTTCCAGATAAGGTCAAAAACTACATACTCAGATCTTCACCAAACTTTGCAGGGATACATTGGATGTCAAGACACGTGGAAAAAACGTACAAAACAAGAGATAGGAGACATCAAGATTTTGGACGAATTTTTTAACAATTTTCAAATTTTCAGAAAGGATGTTCCAGATAAGGTCAAAAACAACATACTCAGATCTTCACCAAACTTTGCAGGGATACATTGGATATCAAGACACGTGGAAAAAACGTACAAAACAAGAGATTGGAGACATCAAGATTTTGGACGAATTTTTTAAGAATTTTCAAATTTTCAGATAGGATGTTCCAGATAAGATCAAAAACTACATACTCAGATCTTCACCAAACTTTGCAGGGATACATTGGATGTCAAGACACGTGGAAAAAAAGTACAAAACAAGAGATTGGGGTCATCAAGATTTTGGACGGATTTTTTAGGAATTTTCAAATTTTCAGATGGGAGGTTCCAGATAAGGTCAAAAACTACATACTCAGATCTTCACCAAACATTGCAGGGATACATTGGATGTCAAGACACGTGGAAAAAACGTACAAAACAAGAGATTGGAGAAATCAAGATTTTGGACGAATTTTTTAAGAATTTTCAAATTTTCAGATAGGAGGTTCCAGATGAGGTCAAAAACTACATACTCAGATCTTCACCAAACTTTGCAGGAATACTTTGCATGTCAAGACACGTGGAAAAAACGTACAAAACAAGAGATCGGAGACATCAAGATTTTCGACGAATTTTTTAAGAATTTTCATATTTTCAGATGGGAGGTTCCAGATAAGGTCAAAAACGACATACTCAGATCTTCACCAAACTTTGCAGGGATCCATTGGAGGTCGAGACACGTGGAAAAAACGTACAAAACAAGAGATTGGAGACATCAAGATTTTGGACGAATTTTTTAAGAATTTTCAAATTTTCAGATAGGAGGTTCCATATAAGGTCAAAAACTACATACTCAGATCTTCACCAAACTTTGCAGGGATACATTGGATGTCAAGACACGTGGAAAAAACGTACAAAACAAGAGATTGGAGACATCAAGATTTTCGACGAATTTTTTAAGAATTTTCAAATTTTCAGAAAGGATGTTCCAGATAAGGTCAAAAACGACATACTCAGATCTTCACCAAACTTTGCAGGGATCCATTGGAGGTCGAGACACGTGGAAAAAACGTACAAAACAAGAGATTGGAGACATCAAGATTTTGGACGAATTTTTGAAGAATTTTCAAATTTTCAGATAGGAGGTTCCAGATAAGGTCTAAAACTACATACTCAGATCTCCACCAAACATTGCAGGAATACATTGGATGTCAAGACACGTGGAAAAAACGTACAAAACAAGAGATTGGAGACATCAAGATTTTCGACGAATTTTTGAAGAATTTTCAAATTTTCAGATAGGAGGTTCCAGATAAGGTCAAAAACTACATACTCAGATCTTCACCAAACGTTGCAGGGATACTTTGCATGTCAAGACACGTGGAAAAAACGTACAAAACAAAAGATTGGAGACATCAAGATTTTCGACGAATTTTTTAAGAATTTTCAAATTTTCAGATGGGAGGTTCCAGATAAGGTCAAAAACGACATACTCAGATCTTCACCAAACTTTGCATGGATACATTGGATGTCAAGACACGTGGAAAAAACGTACAAAACAAGAGATTGGAGACATCAAGATTTTGGACGAATTTTTTAAGAATTCTCAAATTTTCAGAAAGGAGGTTCCATATAAGGTCAAAAACTACATACTCAGATCTTCACCAAACTTTGCAGGGATACTTTGGATGTCAAGACACGTGGAAAAAACGTACAAAACAAGAGATTGGGGTCATCAAGATTTTGGACGAATTTTTTAAGAATTTTCAAATTTTCAGATGGGAGGTTCAATATAAGGTCAAAAACTACATACTCAGATCTTCACCAAACTTTGCATGGATACATTGGATGTCAAGACACGTGGAAAAAACATACAAAACATAGGATTCGGAACATCAAGATTTTGGTCGAATTTTTTAAGAATTTTCAAATTTTCAGATAGGAGTTTCCATATAAGGTCAAAAACTACATACTCAGATCTTCACCAAACATTGCAGGAATACATTGGATGTCAAGACACGTGGAAAAAACGTACAAAACAAGAGATTGGGGTCATCAAGATTTTGCACGGATTTTTTAGGAATTTTCAAATTTTCAGATGGGAGGTTCCAGATAAGGTCAAAAACTACATACTCAGATCTTCACCAAACTTTGCAGGGATACATTGGATGTCAAGACATGTGGAAAAAACGTACAAAACAAGAGATTGGAGACATCAAGTTTTTGGACGAATTTTTTAAGAATTTTCAAATTTTCAGATAGGAGGTTCCATATAAGGTCAAAAACTACATACTCAGATCTTCACCAAACTTTGCATGGATACATTATGTGTCAAGACACGTGGAAAAAACGTACAAAACAAAAGATTGGAGACATCAAGATTTTGGTCGAATTTTTTAAGAATTTTCAAATTTTCAGATGGGAGGTTCCAGATAAGGTCAAAAACTACATACTCAGATCTTCACCAAACTTTGCAGGGATACATTGGATGTCAAGACACGTGGAAAAAACGTACAAAAAAGAGATTGGAGACATCAAGATTTTGGACGAATTTTTTAACAATTTTCAAATTTTCAGATGGGATATTCCAGATAAGGTCAAAAACGACATACTCAGATCTTCACCAAACTTTGCAGGGATACATTGGATATCAAGACACGTGGAAAAAACGTACAAAACAAGAGATTGGAGACATCAAGATTTTGGACGAATTTTTTAAGAATTTTCAAATTTTCAGATAGGAGGTTCCAGATAAGGTCAAAAACTACATACTCAGATCTTCACCAAACTTTGCAGGGATACATTGGATGTCAAGACACGTGGAAAAAACGTACAAAACAAGAGATTGGGGTCATCAAGATTTTGGACGGATTTTTTAGGAATTTTCAAATTTTCAGATGGGAGGTTCCAGATAAGATCAAAAACTACAGACTCAGATCTTCACCAAACATTGCAGGGATACATTGGATGTCAAGACACGTGGAAAAAACGTACAAAACAAGAGATTGGAGACATCAAAATTTTGGACGAATTTTTTAAGAATTTTCAAATTTTCAGATAGGAGGTTCCAGATGAGGTCAAAAACTACATACTCAGATCTTCACCAAACTTTGCAGGAATACTTTGCATGTCAAGACACGTGGAAAAAACGTACAAAACAAGAGATCGGAGACATCAAGATTTTCGACGAATTTTTTAAGAATTTTCAAATTTTCAGATGGGAGGTTCCAGATAAGGTCAAAAACGACATACTCAGATCTTCACCAAACTTTGCATGGATACATTGGATGTCAAGACACGTGGAAAAAACATACAAAACATAGGATTGGTGACATCAAGATTTTGGACGAATTTTTTAAGAATTTTCAAATTTTCAGATAGGAGGTTCCATATAAGGTCAAAAACTACATACTCAGATCTTCACCAAACTTTGCAGGGATACATTGGATGTCAAGACACGTGGAAAAAACGTACAAAACAAGAGATTGGAGACATCAAGATTATGGACGAATTTTTTGAGAATTTTCAAATTTTCAGATGGGAGGTTCCATATAAGGTCAAAAACTACATACTCAGATCTTCACCAAACTTTGCAGGGATACATTGGATGTCAAGACACGTGGAAAAAACGTACAAAACAAGAGATTGGAGACATCAAGATTTTCGACGAATTTTTTAAGAATTTTCAAATTTTCAGAAAGGATGTTCCAGATAAGGTCAAAAACGACATACTCAGATCTTCACCAAACTTTGCAGGGATACATTGGAGGTCGAGACACGTGGAAAAAACGTACAAAACAAGAGATTGGAGACATCAAGATTTTGGACGAATTTTTGAAGAATTTTCAAATTTTCTGATAGGAGGTCCCAGATAAGGTCAAAAACTACATACTCAGATCTCCACCAAACATTGCAGGGATACATTGGATGTCAAGACACGTGGAAAAAACGTACAAAACAAGAGATTGGAGACATCAAGATTTTCGACGAATTTTTGAAGAATTTTCAAATTTTCAGATAGGAGGTTCCAGATAAGGTCAAAAACTACATACTCAGATCTTCACCAAACGTTGCAGGGATACTTTGCATGTCAAGACACGTGGAAAAAACGTACAAAACAAGAGATTGGAGACATCAAGATTTTCGACGAATTTTTTAAGAATTTTCAAATTTTCAGATGGGAGGTTCCAGATAAGGTCAAAAACGACATACTCAGATCTTCACCAAACTTTGCATGGATACATTGGATGTCAAGACACGTGGAAAAAACGTACAAAACAAGAGATTGGGGTCATCAAGATTTTGCACGGATTTTTTAGGAATTTTCAAATTTTCAGATGGGAGGTTCCAGATAAGGTCAAAAACTACATACTCAGATCTTCACCAAACTTTGCAGGGATACATTGGATGTCAAGACACGTGGAAAAAACGTACAAAACAAGAGATTGGAGACATCAAGATTTTGGACGAATTTTTTAAGAATTTTCAAATTTTCAGATAGGAGGTTCCATATAAGGTCAAAAACTACATACTCAGATCTTCACCAAACTTTGCATGGATACATTATGTGTCAAGACACGTGGAAAAAACGTACAAAACAAAAGATTGGAGACATCAAGATTTTGGTCGAATTTTTTAAGAATTTTCAAATTTTCAGATGGGAGGTTCCAGATAAGGTCAAAAACTACATACTCAGATCTTCACCAAACTTTGCAGGGATACATTGGATGTCAAGACACGTGGAAAAAACATACAAAACATAGGATTGGTGACATCAAGATTTTGGACGAATTTTTTAAGAATTTTCAAATTTTCAGATAGGAGGTTCCATATAAGGTCAAAAACTACATACTCAGATCTTCACCAAACTTTGCAGGGATACATTGGATGTCAAGACACGTGGAAAAAACGTACAAAACAAGAGATTGGAGACATCAAGATTATGGACGAATTTTTTGAGAATTTTCAAATTTTCAGAAAGGAGGTTCCATATAAGGTCAAAAACTACATACTCAGATCTTCACCAAACTTTGCAGGGATACATTGGATGTCAAGACACGTGGAAAAAACGTACAAAACAAGAGATTGGAGACATCAAGATTTTCGACGAATTTTTTAAGAATTTTCAAATTTTCAGAAAGGATGTTCCAGATAAGGTCAAAAACGACATACTCAGATCTTCACCAAACTTTGCAGGGATACATTGGAGGTCGAGACACGTGGAAAAAACGTACAAAACAAGAGATTGGAGACATCAAGATTTTGGACGAATTTTTGAAGAATTTTCAAATTTTCTGATAGGAGGTCCCAGATAAGGTCAAAAACTACATACTCAGATCTCCACCAAACATTGCAGGGATACATTGGATGTCAAGACACGTGGAAAAAACGTACAAAACAAGAGATTGGAGACATCAAGATTTTCGACGAATTTTTGAAGAATTTTCAAATTTTCAGATAGGAGGTTCCAGATAAGGTCAAAAACTACATACTCAGATCTTCACCAAACGTTGCAGGGATACTTTGCATGTCAAGACACGTGGAAAAAACGTACAAAACAAGAGATTGGAGACATCAAGATTTTCGACGAATTTTTTAAGAATTTTCAAATTTTCAGATGGGAGGTTCCAGATAACGTCAAAAACGACATACTCAGATCTTCACCAAACTTTGCATGGATACATTGGATATCAAGACACGTGGAAAAAACGTACAAAACAAGAGATTGGGGTCATCAAGATTTTGCACGGATTTTTTAGGAATTTTCAAATTTTCAGATGGGAGGTTCCAGATAAGGTCAAAAACTACATACTCAGATCTTCACCAAACTTTGCAGGGATACATTGGATGTCAAGACACGTGGAAAAAACGTACAAAACAAGAGATTGGAGACATCAAGATTTTGGACGAATTTTTTAAGAATTTTCAAATTTTCAGATAGGAGGTTCCATATAAGGTCAAAAACTACATACTCAGATCTTCACCAAACTTTGCATGGATACATTATGTGTCAAGACACGTGGAAAAAACGTACAAAACAAAAGATTGGAGACATCAAGATTTTGGTCGAATTTTTTAAGAATTTTCAAATTTTCAGATGGGAGGTTCCAGATAAGGTCAAAAACTACATACTCAGATCTTCACCAAACTTTGCAGGGATACATTGGATGTCAAGACACGTGGAAAAAACGTACAAAAAAGAGATTGGAGACATCAAGATTTTGGACGAATTTTTTAACAATTTTCAAATTTTCAGAAAGGATGTTCCAGATAAGGTCAAAAACGACATACTCAGATCTTCACCAAACTTTGCAGGGATACATTGGATATCAAGACACGTGGAAAAAACGTACAAAACAAGAGATTGGAGACATCAAGATTTTGGACGAATTTTTTAAGAATTTTCAAATTTTCAGATAGGAGGTTCCAGATAAGGTCAAAAACTACATACTCAGATCTTCACCAAACTTTGCAGGGATACATTGGATGTCAAGACACGTGGAAAGAACGTACAAAACAAGAGATTGTGGTCATCAAGATTTTGGACGGATTTTTTAGGAATTTTCAAATTTTCAGATGGGAGGTTCCAGATAAGGTCAAAAACTACATACTCAGATCTTCACCAAACATTGCAGGGATACATTGGATGTCAAGACACGTGGAAAAAACGTACAAAACAAGAGATTGGAGACATCAAAATTTTGGACGAATTTTTGAAGAATTTTCAAATTTTCAGATAGGAGGTTCCAGATGAGGTCAAAAACTACATACTCAGATCTTCACCAAACTTTGCAGGAATACTTTGCATGTCAAGACACGTGGAAAAAACGTACAAAACAAGAGATCGGAGACATCAAGATTTTCGACGAATTTTTTAAGAATTTTCAAATTTTCAGATGGGAGGTTCCAGATAAGGTCAAAAACGACATACTCAGATCTTCACCAAACTTTGCATGGATACATTGGATGTCAAGACACGTGGAAAAAACATACAAAACATAGGATTGGTGACATCAAGATTTTTAACGAATTTTTTAAGAATTTTCAAATTTTCAGATAGGAGGTTCCATATAAGGTCAAAAACTACATACTCAGATCTTCACCAAACTTTGCAAGGATACATTGGAGGTCGAGACACGTGGATTAAAAGTACAAAACAAGAGATTGGGGTCATCAAGATTTTGGACGGATTTTTTAGGAATTTTCAAATTTTCAGATGGGAGGTTCCAGATAAGGTCAAAAACTACATACTCAGATCTTCACCAAACATTGCAGGGATACATTGGATGTCAAGACACGTGGAAAAAACGTACAAAACAAGAGATTGGAGACATCAAGATTTTGGACGAATTTTTTAAGAATTTTCAAATTTTCAGATAGGAGGTTCCAGATGAGGTCAAAAACTACATACTCAGATCTTCACCAAACTTTGCAGGAATACTTTGCATGTCAAGACACGTGGAAAAAACGTACAAAACAAGAGATCGGAGACATCAAGATTTTCGACGAATTTTTTAAGAATTTTCAAATTTTCAGATGGGAGGTTCCAGATAAGGTCAAAAACGACATACTCAGATCTTCACCAAACTTTGCAGGGATCCATTGGAGGTCGAGACACGTGGAAAAAACGTACAAAACAAGAGATTGGAGACATCAAGATTTTGGACGAATTTTTTAAGAATTTTCAAATTTTCAGATAGGAGGTTCCATATAAGGTCAAAAACTACATACTCAGATCTTCACCAAACTTTGCAGGGATACATTGGATGTCAAGACACGTGGAAAAAACGTACAAAACAAGAGATTGGAGACATCAAGATTTTCGACGAATTTTTTAAGAATTTTCAAATTTTCAGAAAGGATGTTCCAGATAAGGTCAAAAACGACATACTCAGATCTTCACCAAACTTTGCAGGGATCCATTGGAGGTCGAGACACGTGGAAAAAACGTACAAAACAAGAGATTGGAGACATCAAGATTTTGGACGAATTTTTGAAGAATTTTCAAATTTTCAGATAGGAGGTTCCAGATAAAGTCTAAAACTACATACTCAGATCTCCACCAAACATTGCAGGAATACATTGGATGTCAAGACACGTGGAAAAAACGTACAAAACAAGAGATTGGAGACATCAAGATTTTCGACGAATTTTTGAAGAATTTTCAAATTTTCAGATAGGAGGTTCCAGATAAGGTCAAAAACTACATACTCAGATCTTCACCAAACGTTGCAGGGATACTTTGCATGTCAAGACACGTGGAAAAAACGTACAAAACAAAAGATTGGAGACATCAAGATTTTCGACGAATTTTTTAAGAATTTTCAAATTTTCAGATGGGAGGTTCCAGATAAGGTCAAAAACGAAATACTCAGATCTTCACCAAACTTTGCATGGATACATTGGATGTCAAGACACGTGGAAAAAACGTACAAAACAAGAGATTGGAGACATCAAGATTTTGGACGAATTTTTTAAGAATTCTCAAATTTTCAGAAAGGAGGTTCCATATAAGGTCAAAAACTACATACTCAGATCTTCACCAAACTTTGCAGGGATACTTTGGATGTCAAGACACGTGGAAAAAACGTACAAAACAAGAGATTGGGGTCATCAAGGTTTTGGACGAATTTTTTAAGAATTTTCAAATTTTCAGATGGGAGGTTCAATATAAGGTCAAAAACTACATACTCAGATCTTCACCAAACTTTGCATGGATACATTGGATGTCAAGACACGTGGAAAAAACATACAAAACATAGGATTCGGAACATCAAGATTTTGGTCGAATTTTTTAAGAATTTTCAAATTTTCAGATAGGAGGTTCCATATAAGGTCAAAAACTACATACTCAGATCTTCACCAAACATTGCAGGAATACATTGGATGTCAAGACACGTGGAAAAAACGTACAAAACAAGAGATTGGGGTCATCAAGATTTTGCACGGATTTTTTAGGAATTTTCAAATTTTCAGATGGGAGGTTCCAGATAAGGTCAAAAACTACATACTCAGATCTTCACCAAACTTTGCAGGGATACATTGGATGTCAAGACACGTGGAAAAAACGTACAAAACAAGAGATTGGAGACATCAAGATTTTGGACGAATTTTTTAAGAATTTTCAAATTTTCAGATAGGAGGTTCCATATAAGGTCAAAAACTACATACTCAGATCTTCACCAAACTTTGCATGGATACATTATGTGTCAAGACACGTGGAAAAAACGTACAAAACAAAAGATTGGAGACATCAAGATTTTGGTCGAATTTTTTAAGAATTTTCAAATTTTCAGATGGGAGGTTCCAGATTAGGTCAAAAACTACATACTCAGATCTTCACCAAACTTTGCAGGGATACATTGGATGTCAAGACACGTGGAAAAAACGTACAAAACAAGAGATTGGAGACATCAAGATTTTGGACGAATTTTTTAAGAATTTTTAAATTTTCAGATAGGAGGTTCCATATAAGGTCAAAAACTACATACTCAGATCTTCACCAAACTTTGCATGGATACATTATGTGTCAAGACACGTGGAAAAAACGTACAAAACAAGAGATTGGAGACATCAAGATATTGGTCGAATTTTTTAAGAATTTTCAAATTTTCAGATGGGAGGTTCCAGATAAGGTCAAAAACTACATACTCAGATCTTCACCAAACTTTGCAGGGATACATTGGATGTCAAGACACGTGGAAAAAACGTACAAAACAACAGATAGGAGACATCAAGATTTTGGACGAATTTTTTAACAATTTTCAAATTTTCAGAAAGGATGTTCCAGATAAGGTCAAAAACAACATACTCAGATCTTCACCAAACTTTGCAGGGATACATTGGATATCAAGACACGTGGAAAAAACGTACAAAACAAGAGATTGGAGACATCAAGATTTTGGACGAATTTTTTAAGAATTTTCAAATTTTCAGATAGGAGGTTCCAGATAAGATCAAAAACTACATACTCAGATCTTCACCAAACTTTGCAGGGATACATTGGATGTCAAGACACGTGGAAAAAAAGTACAAAACAAGAGATTGGGGTCATCAAGATTTTGGACGGATTTTTTAGGAATTTTCAAATTTTCAGATGGGAGGTTCCATATAAGGTCAAAAACTACATACTCAGATCTTCACCAAACTTTGCAGGGATACATTGGAGGTCGAGACACGTGGAAAAAACGTACAAAACAAGAGATTGGAGACATCAAGATTTTGGACGAATTTTTGAAGAATTTTCAAATTTTCTGATAGGAGGTCCCAGATAAGGTCAAAAACTACATACTCAGATCTCCACCAAACATTGCAGGGATACATTGGATGTCAAGACACGTGGAAAAAACGTACAAAACAAGAGATTGGAGACATCAAGATTTTCGACGAATTTTTGAAGAATTTTCAAATTTTCAGATAGGAGGTTCCAGATAAGGTCAAAAACTACATACTCAGATCTTCACCAAACGTTGCAGGGATACTTTGCATGTCAAGACACGTGGAAAAAACGTACAAAACAAGAGATTGGAGACATCAAGATTTTCGACGAATTTTTTAAGAATTTTCAAATTTTCAGATGGGAGGTTCCAGATAAGGTCAAAAACGACATACTCAGATCTTCACCAAACTTTGCATGGATACATTGGATGTCAAGACACGTGGAAAAAACGTACAAAACAAGAGATTGGGGTCATCAAGATTTTGCACGGATTTTTTAGGAATTTTCAAATTTTCAGATGGGAGGTTCCAGATAAGGTCAAAAACTACATACTCAGATCTTCACCAAACTTTGCAGGGATACATTGGATGTCAAGACACGTGGAAAAAACGTACAAAACAAGAGATTGGAGACATCAAGATTTTGGACGAATTTTTTAAGAATTTTCAAATTTTCAGATAGGAGGTTCCATATAAGGTCAAAAACTACATACTCAGATCTTCACCAAACTTTGCATGGATACATTATGTGTCAAGACACGTGGAAAAAACGTACAAAACAAAAGATTGGAGACATCAAGATTTTGGTCGAATTTTTTAAGAATTTTCAAATTTTCAGATGGGAGGTTCCAGATAAGGTCAAAAACTACATACTCAGATCTTCACCAAACTTTGCAGGGATACATTGGATGTCAAGACACGTGGAAAAAACGTACAAAAAAGAGATTGGAGACATCAAGATTTTGGACGAATTTTTTAACAATTTTCAAATTTTCAGAAAGGATGTTCCAGATAAGGTCAAAAACGACATACTCAGATCTTCACCAAACTTTGCAGGGATACATTGGATATCAAGACACGTGGAAAAAACGTACAAAACAAGAGATTGGAGACATCAAGATTTTGGACGAATTTTTTAAGAATTTTCAAATTTTCAGATAGGAGGTTCCAGATAAGGTCAAAAACTACATACTCAGATCTTCACCAAACTTTGCAGGGATACATTGGATGTCAAGACACGTGGAAAAAACGTACAAAACAAGAGATTGGGGTCATCAAGATTTTGGACGGATTTTTTAGGAATTTTCAAATTTTCAGATGGGAGGTTCCAGATAAGGTCAAAAACTACATACTCAGATCTTCACCAAACATTGCAGGGATACATTGGATGTCAAGACACGTGGAAAAAACGTACAAAACAAGAGATTGGAGACATCAATATTTTGGACGAATTTTTAAAGAATTTTCAAATTTTCAGATAGGAGGTTCCAGATGAGGTCAAAAACTACATAGTCAGATCTTCACCAAACTTTGCAGGAATACTTTGCATGTTAAGACACGTGGAAAAAACGTACAAAACAAGAGATCGGAGACATCAAGATTTTCGACGAATTTTTTAAGAATTTTCAAATTTTCAGATGGGAGGTTCCAGATAAGGTCAAAAACGACATACTCAGATCTTCACCAAACTTTGCATGGATACATTGGATGTCAAGACACGTGGAAAAAACATACAAAACATAGGATTGGTGACATCAAAATTTTGGACGAATTTTTTAAGAATTTTCAAATTTTCAGATAGGAGGTTCCATATAAGGTCAAAAACTACATACTCAGATCTTCACCAAACTTTGCAGGGATACATTGGATGTCAAGACACGTGGAAAAAACGTACAAAACAAGAGATTGGAGACATCAAGATTTTCGACGAATTTTTTAAGAATTTTCAAATTTTCAGAAAGGATGTTCCAGATAAGGTCAAAAACGACATACTCAGATCTTCACCAAACTTTGCAGGGATACATTGGAGGTCGAGACACGTGGAAAAAACGTACAAAACAAGAGATTGGAGACATCAAGATTTTGGACGAATTTTTGAAGAATTTTCAAATTTTCAGATAGGAGGTTCCAGATAAGGTCAAAAACTACATACTCAGATCTCAACCAAACATTGCAGGGATACATTGGATGTCAAGACACGTGGAAAAAACGTACAAAACAAGAGATTTTAGACATCAAGATTTTCGACGAATTTTTGAAGAATTTTCAAATTTTCAGATAGGAGGTTCCAGATAAGGTCAAAAACTACATACTCAGATCTTCCCCAAACGTTGCAGGGATACTATGCATGTCAAGACACGTGGAAAAAACGTACAAAACAAGAGATTGGAGACATCAAGATTTTCGACGAATTTTTTAAGAATTTTCAAATTTTCAGATGGGAGGTTCCAGATAAGGTCAAAAACGACATACTCAGATCTTCACCAAACTTTGCATGGATACATTGGATGTCAAGACACGTGGAAAAAACGTACAAAACAAGAGATTGGAGACATCAAGATTTTGGACGAATTTTTTAAGAATTCTCAAATTTTCAGAAAGGAGGTTCCATATAAGGTCAAAAACTACAAACTCAGATCTTCACCAAACTTTGCAGGGATACATTGGATGTCAAGACACGTGGAAAAAACGTACAAAACAAGAGATTGGGGTCATCAAGATTTTGGACGAATTTTTTAAGAATTTTCAAATTTTCAGAAAGGAGGTTCCATATAAGGTCAAAAACTACATACTCAGATCTTCACCAAACTTTGCAGGGATACATTGAATGTCAAGACACGTGGAAAAAACGTACAAAACAAGAGATTGGGGTCATCAAGATTTTGGACGGATTTTTTAGGAATTTTCAAATTTTCAGATGGGAGGTTCCAGATAAGGTCAAAAACTACATACTCAGATCTTCACCAAACTTTGCAGGGATACATTGGATGTCAAGACACGTGGAAAAAACGTACAAAACAAGAGATTGGAGACATCAAGATTTTGGACGAATTTTTTAAGAATTTTTAAATTTTCAGATAGGAGGTTCCATATAAGGTCAAAAACTACATACTCAGATCTTCACCAAACTTTGCATGGATACATTATGTGTCAAGACACGTGGAAAAAACGTACAAAACAAGAGATTGGAGACATCAAGATATTGGTCGAATTTTTTAAGAATTTTCAAATTTTCAGATGGGAGGTTCCAGATAAGGTCAAAAACTACATACTCAGATCTTCACCAAACTTTGCAGGGATACATTGGATGTCAAGACACGTGGAAAAAACGTACAAAACAAGAGATAGGAGACATCAAGATTTTGGAAGAATTTTTTAACAATTTTCAAATTTTCAGAAAGGATGTTCCAGATAAGGTCAAAAACGACATACTCAGATCTTCACCAAACTTTGCAGGGATACATTGGATATCAAGACACGTGGAAAAAACGTACAAAACAAGAGATTGGAGACATCAAGATTTTGGACGATTTTTTTAAGAATTTTCAAATTTTCAGATAGGAGGTTCCAGATAAGATCAAAAACTACATACTCAGATCTTCACCAAACTTTGCAGGGATACATTGGATGTCAAGACACGTGGAAAAAACGTACAAAACAAGAGATTGGGGTCATCAAGATTTTGGACGGATTTTTTAGGAATTTTCAAATTTTCAGATGGGAGGTTCCAGATAAGGTCAAAAACTACATACTCAGATCTTCACCAAACATTGCAGGGATACATTGGATGTCAAGACACGTGGAAAAAACGTACAAAACAAGAGATTGGAGACATCAAGATTTTGGACGAATTTTTTAAGAATTTTCAAATTTTCAGATAGGAGGTTCCAGATGAGGTCAAAAACTACATACTCAGATCTTCACCAAACTTTGCAGGAATACTTTGCATGTCAAGACACGTGGAAAAAACGTACAAAACAAGAGATCGGAGACATCAAGATTTTCGACGAATTTTTTAAGAATTTTCAAATTTTCAGATGGGAGGTTCAAGATAAGGTCAAAAACGACATACTCAGATCTTCACCAAACTTTGCTGGGATCCATTGGAGGTCGAGACACGTGGAAAAAACGTACAAAACAAGAGATTGGAGACATCAAGATTTTGGACGAATTTTTTAAGAATTTTCAAATTTTCAGATAGGAGGTTCCATATAAGGTCAAAAACTACATACTCAGATCTTCACCAAACTTTGCAGGGATACATTGGATGTCAAGACACGTGGAAAAAACGTACAAAACAAGAGATTGGAGACATCAAGGTTTTCGACGAATTTTTTAAGAATTTTCAAATTTTCAGAAAGGATGTTCCAGATAAGGTCAAAAACGACATACTCAGATCTTCACCAAACTTTGCAGGGATCCATTGGAGGTCGAGACACGTGGAAAAAACGTACAAAACAAGAGATTGGAGACATCAAGATTTTGGACGAATTTTTGAAGAATTTTCAAATTTTCAGATAGGAGGTTCCAGATAAGGTCTAAAACTACATACTCAGATCTCCACCAAACATTGCAGGAATACATTGGATGTCAAGACACGTGGAAAAAACGTACAAAACAAGAGATTGGAGACATCAAGATTTTCGACGAATTTTTTAAGAATTTTCAAATTTTCAGATAGGAGGTTCCAGATAAGGTCAAAAACTACATACTCAGATCTTCACCAAACGTTGCAGGGATACTTTGCATGTCAAGACACGTGGAAAAAACGTACAAAACAAAAGATTGGAGACATCAAGATTTTCGACGAATTTTTTAAGAATTTTCAAATTTTCAGATGGGAGGTTCCAGATAAGGTCAAAAACGACATACTCAGATCTTCACCAAACTTTGCATGGATACATTGGATGTCAAGACACGTGGAAAAAACGTACAAAACAAGAGATTGGAGACATCAAGATTTTGGACGAATTTTTTAAGAATTCTCAAATTTTCAGAAAGGAGGTTCCATATAAGGTCAAAAACTACATACTCAGATCTTCACCAAACTTTGCAGGGATACTTTGGATGTCAAGACACGTGGAAAAAACGTACAAAACAAGAGATTGGGGTCATCAAGATTTTGGACGAATTTTTTAAGAATTTTCAAATTTTCAGATGGGAGGTTCAATATAAGGACAAAAACTACATACTCAGATCTTCACCAAACTTTGCATGGATACATTGGATGTCAAGACACGTGGAAAAAACATACAAAACATAGGATTCGGAACATCAAGATTTTGGTCGAATTTTTTAAGAATTTTCAAATTTTCAGATAGGAGGTTCCATATAAGGTCAAAAACTACATACTCAGATCTTCACCAAACATTGCAGGAATACATTGGATGTCAAGACACGTGGAAAAAACGTACAAAACAAGAGATTGGAGACATCAAGATTTTGGACGAATTTTTTAAGAATTTTCAAATTTTCAGATAGGAGGTTCCATATAAGGTCAAAAACTACATACTCAGATCTTCACCAAACTTTGCATGGATACATTATGTGTCAAGACACGTGGAAAAAACGTACAAAACAAAAGATTGGAGACATCAAGATTTTGGTCGAATTTTTTAAGAATTTTCAAATTTTCAGATGGGAGGTTCCAGATAAGGTCAAAAACTACATACTCAGATCTTCACCAAACTTTGCAGGGATACATTGGATGTCAAGACACGTGGAAAAAACGTACAAAAAAGAGATTGGAGACATCAAGATTTTGGACGAATTTTTTAACAATTTTCAAATTTTCAGAAAGGATGTTCCAGATAAGGTCAAAAACGACATACTCAGATCTTCACCAAACTTTGCAGGGATACATTGGATATCAAGACACGTGGAAAAAACGTACAAAACAAGAGATTGGAGACATCAAGATTTTGGACGAATTTTTTAAGAATTTTCAAATTTTCAGATAGGAGGTTCCAGATAAGGTCAAAAACTACATACTCAGATCTTCACCAAACTTTGCAGGGATACATTGGATGTCAAGACACGTGGAAAAAACGTACAAAACAAGAGATTGGAGACATCAAGATTTTCGACGAATTTTTTAAGAATTTTCAAATTTTCAGAAAGGATGTTCCAGATAAGGTCAAAAACGACATACTCAGATCTTCACCAAACTTTGCAGGGATCCATTGGAGGTCGAGACACGTGGAAAAAACGTACAAAACAAGAGATTGGAGACATCAAGATTTTGGACGAATTTTTGAAGAATTTTCAAATTTTCAGATAGGAGGTTCCAGATAAGGTCTAAAACTACATACTCAGATCTCCACCAAACATTGCAGGAATACATTGGATGTCAAGACACGTGGAAAAAACGTACAAAACAAGAGATTGGAGACATCAAGATTTTCGACGAATTTTTGAAGAATTTTCAAATTTTCAGATAGGAGGTTCCAGATAAGGTCAAAAACTACATACTCAGATCTTCACCAAACGTTGCAGGGATACTTTGCATGTCAAGACACGTGGAAAAAACGTACAAAACAAAAGATTGGAGACATCAAGATTTTCGACGAATTTTTTAAGAATTTTCAAATTTTCAGATGGGAGGTTCCAGATAAGGTCAAAAACGACATACTCAGATCTTCACCAAACTTTGCATGGATACATTGGATGTCAAGACACGTGGAAAAAACGTACAAAACAAGAGATTGGAGACATCAAGATTTTCGACGAATTTTTTAAGAATTTTCAAATTTTCAGATGGGAGGTTCCAGATAAGGTCAAAAACGACATACTCAGATCTTCACCAAACTTTGCATGGATACATTGGATGTCAAGACACGTGGAAAAAACGTACAAAACAAGAGATTGGAGACATCAAGATTTTGGACGAATTTTTTAAGAATTCTCAAATTTTCAGAAAGGAGGTTCCATATAAGGTCAAAAACTACAAACTCAGATCTTCACCAAACTTTGCAGGGATACATTGGATGTCAAGACACGTGGAAAAAACGTACAAAACAAGAGATTGGGGTCATCAAGATTTTGGACGAATTTTTTAAGAATTTTCAAATTTTCAGAAAGGAGGTTCCATATAAGGTCAAAAACTACATACTCAGATCTTCACCAAACTTTGCAGGGATACATTGAATGTCAAGACACGTGGAAAAAACGTACAAAACAAGAGATTGGGGTCATCAAGATTTTGGACGGATTTTTTAGGAATTTTCAAATTTTCAGATGGGAGGTTCCAGATAAGGTCAAAAACTACATACTCAGATCTTCACCAAACTTTGCAGGGATACATTGGATGTCAAGACACGTGGAAAAAACGTACAAAACAAGAGATTGGAGACATCAAGATTTTGGACGAATTTTTTAAGAATTTTAAATTTTCAGATAGGAGGTTCCATATAAGGTCAAAAACTACATACTCAGATCTTCACCAAACTTTGCATGGATACATTATGTGTCAAGACACTTGGAAAAAACGTACAAAACAAGAGATTGGAGACATCAAGATATTGGTCGAATTTTTTAAGAATTTTCAAATTTTCAGATGGGAGGTTCCAGATAAGGTCAAAAACTACATACTCAGATCTTCACCAAACTTTGCAGGGATACATTGGATGTCAAGACACGTGGAAAAAACGTACAAAACAAGAGATAGGAGACATCAAGATTTTGGACGAATTTTTTAACAATTTTCAAATTTTCAGAAAGGATGTTCCAGATAAGGTCAAAAACGACATACTCAGATCTTCACCAAACTTTGCAGGGATACATTGGATATCAAGACACGTGGAAAAAACGTACAAAACAAGAGATTGGAGACATCAAGATTTTGGACGAATTTTTTAAGAATTTTCAAATTTTCAGATAGGAGGTTCCAGATAAGATCAAAAACTAAATACTCAGATCTTCACCAAACTTTGCAGGGATACATTGGATGTCAAGACACGTGGAAAAAACGTACAAAACAAGAGATTGGGGTCATCAAGATTTTGGACGGATTTTTTAGGAATTTTCAAATTTTCAGATGGGAGGTTCCAGATAAGGTCAAAAACTACATACTCAGATCTTCACCAAACATTGCAGGGATACATTGGATGTCAAGACACGTGGAAAAAACGTACAAAACAAGAGATTGGAGACATCAAGATTTTGGACGAATTTTTTAAGAATTTTCAAATTTTCAGATAGGAGGTTCCAGATGAGGTCAAAAACTACATACTCAGATCTTGACCAAACTTTGCAGGAATACTTTGCATGTCAAGACACGTGGAAAAAACGTACAAAACAAGAGATCGGAGACATCAAGATTTTCGACGAATTTTTTAAGAATTTTCAAATTTTCAGATGGGAGGTTCCAGATAAGGTCAAAAACGACATACTCAGATCTTCACCAAACTTTGCAGGGATCCATTGGAGGTCGAGACACGTGGAAAAAACGTACAAAACAAGAGATTGGAGACATCAAGATTTTGGACGAATTTTTGAAGAATTTTCAAATTTTCAGATAGGAGGTTCCAGATAAGGTCTAAAACTACATACTCAGATCTCCACCAAACATTGCAGGAATACATTGGATGTCAAGACACGTGGAAAAAACGTACAAAACAAGAGATTGGAGACATCAAGATTTTCGACGAATTTTTGAAGAATTTTCAAATTTTCAGATAGGAGGTTCCAGATAAGGTCAAAAACTACATACTCAGATCTTCACCAAACGTTGCAGGGATACTTTGCATGTCAAGACACGTGGAAAAAACGTACAAAACAAAAGATTGGAGACATCAAGATTTTCGACGATTTTTTTAAGAATTTTCAAATTTTCAGATGGGAGGTTCCAGATAAGGTCAAAAACGACATACTCAGATCTTCACCAAACTTTGCATGGATACATTGGATGTCAAGACACGTGGAAAAAACGTACAAAACAAGAGATTGGAGACATCAAGATTTTGGACGAATTTTTTAAGAATTTTCAAATTTTCAGATAGGAGGTTCCATATAAGGTCAAAAACTACATACTCAGATCTTCACCAAACTTTGCAGGGATACTTTGGATGTCAAGACACGTGGAAAAAACGTACAAAACAAGAGATTGGGGTCATCAAGATTTTGGACGAATTTTTTAAGAATTTTCAAATTTTCAGATGGGAGGTTCAATATAAGGTCAAAAACTACATACTCAGATCTTCACCAAACTTTGCATGGATACATTGGATGTCAAGACACGTGGAAAAAACATACAAAACATAGGATTCGGAACATCAAGATTTTGGTCGAATTTTCAAGAATTTTCAAATTTTCAGATAGGAGGTTCCATATAAGGTCAAAAACTACATACTCAGATCTTCACCAAACATTGCAGGAATACATTGGATGTCAAGACACGTGGAAAAAACGTACAAAACAAGAGATTGGAGACATCAAGATTTTGGACGAATTTTTTAAGAATTTTCAAATTTTCAGATAGGAGGTTCCATATAAGGTCAAAAACTACATACTCAGATCTTCACCAAACTTTGCATGGATACATTATGTGTCAAGACACGTGGAAAAAACGTACAAAACAAAAGATTGGAGACATCAAGATTTTGGTCGAATTTTTTAAGAATTTTCAAATTTTCAGATGGGAGGTTCCAGATAAGGTCAAAAACTACATACTCAGATCTTCACCAAACTTTGCAGGGATACATTGGATGTCAAGACACGTGGAAAAAACGTACAAAAAAGAGATTGGAGACATCAAGATTTTGGACGAATTTTTTAACAATTTTCAAATTTTCAGAAAGGATGTTCCAGATAAGGTCAAAAACGACATACTCAGATCTTCACCAAACTTTGCAGGGATACATTGGATATCAAGACACGTGGAAAAAACGTACAAAACAAGAGATTGGAGACATCAAGATTTTGGACGAATTTTTTAAGAATTTTCAAATTTTCAGATAGGAGGTTCCAGATAAGGTCAAAAACTACATACTCAGATCTTCACCAAACTTTGCAGGGATACATTGGATGTCAAGACACGTGGAAAAAACGTACAAAACAAGAGATTGGAGACATCAAGATTTTCGACGAATTTTTTAAGAATTTTCAAATTTTCAGAAAGGATGTTCCAGATAAGGTCAAAAACGACATACTCAGATCTTCACCAAACTTTGCAGGGATCCATTGGAGGTCGAGACACGTGGAAAAAACGTACAAAACAAGAGATTGGAGACATCAAGATTTTGGACGAATTTTTGAAGAATTTTCAAATTTTCAGATAGGAGGTTCCAGATAAGGTCTAAAACTACATACTCAGATCTCCACCAAACATTGCAGGAATACATTGGATGTCAAGACACGTGGAAAAAACGTACAAAACAAGAGATTGGAGACATCAAGATTTTCGACGAATTTTTGAAGAATTTTCAAATTTTCAGATAGGAGGTTCCAGATAAGGTCAAAAACTACATACTCAGATCTTCACCAAACGTTGCAGGGATACTTTGCATGTCAAGACACGTGGAAAAAACGTACAAAACAAAAGATTGGAGACATCAAGATTTTCGACGAATTTTTTAAGAATTTTCAAATTTTCAGATGGGAGGTTCCAGATAAGGTCAAAAACGACATACTCAGATCTTCACCAAACTTTGCATGGATACATTGGATGTCAAGACACGTGGAAAAAACGTACAAAACAAGAGATTGGAGACATCAAGATTTTGGACGAATTTTTTAAGAATTCTCAAATTTTCAGAAAGGAGGTTCCATATAAGGTCAAAAACTACATACTCAGATCTTCACCAAACTTTGCAGGGATACTTTGGATGTCAAGACACGTGGAAAAAACGTACAAAACAAGAGATTGGGGTCATCAAGATTTTGGACGAATTTTTTAAGAATTTTCAAATTTTCAGATGGGAGGTTCAATATAAGGTCAAAAACTACATACTCAGATCTTCACCAAACTTTGCATGGATACATTGGATGTCAAGACACGTGGAAAAAACATACAAAACATAGGATTCGGAACATCAAGATTTTGGTCGAATTTTTTAAGAATTTTCAAATTTTCAGATAGGAGGTTCCATATAAGGTCAAAAACTACATACTCAGATCTTCACCAAACATTGCAGGAATACATTGGATGTCAAGACACGTGGAAAAAACGTACAAAACAAGAGATTGGGGTCATCAAGATTTTGCACGGATTTTTTAGGAATTTTCAAATTTTCAGATGGGAGGTTCCATATAAGGTCAAAAACTACATACTCAGATTTTCACCAAACTTTGCAGGGATACATTGGATGTCAAGACACGTGGAAAAAACGTACAAAACAAGAGATTGGAGACATCAAGATTTTGGACGAATTTTTTAAGAATTTTCAAATTTTCAGATAGGAGGTTCCATATAAGGTCAAAAACTACATACTCAGATCTTCACCAAACTTTGCATGGATACATTATGTGTCAAGACACGTGGAAAAAACGTACAAAACAAAAGATTGGAGACATCAAGATTTTGGTCGAATTTTTTAAGAATTTTCAAATTTTCAGATGGGAGGTTCCAGATAAGGTCAAAAACTACATACTCAGATCTTCACCAAACTTTGCAGGGATACATTGGATGTCAAGACACGTGGAAAAAACGTACAAAAAAGAGATTGGAGACATCAAGATTTTGGACGAATTTTTTAACAATTTTCAAATTTTCAGAAAGGATGTTCCAGATAAGGTCAAAAACGACATACTCAGATCTTCAACAAACTTTGCAGGGATACATTGGATATCAAGACACGTGGAAAAAACGTACAAAACAAGAGATTGGAGACATCAAGATTTTGGACGAATTTTTTAAGAATTTTCAAATTTTCAGATAGGAGGTTCCAGATAAGGTCAAAAACTACATACTCAGATCTTCACCAAACTTTGCAGGGATACATTGGATGTCAAGACACGTGGAAAAAACGTACAAAACAAGAGATTGGGGTCATCAAGATTTTGGACGGATTTTTTAGGAATTTTCAAATTTTCAGATGGGAGGTTCCAGATAAGGTCAAAAACTACATACTCAGATCTTCACCAAACATTGCAGGGATACATTGGATGTCAAGACACGTGGAAAAAACGTACAAAACAAGAGATTGGAGACATCAAAATTTTGGACGAATTTTTTAAGAATTTTCAAATTTTCAGATAGGAGGTTCCAGATGAGGTCAAAAACTACATACTCAGATCTTCACCAAACTTTGCAGGAATACTTTGCATGTCAAGACACGTGGAAAAAACGTACAAAACAAGAGATCGGAGACATCAAGATTTTCGACGAATTTTTTAAGAATTTTCAAATTTTCAGATGGGAGGTTCCAGATAAGGTCAAAAACGACATACTCAGATCTTCACCAAACTTTGCATGGATACATTGGATGTCAAGACACGTGGAAAAAACATACAAAACATAGGATTGGTGACATCAAGATTTTGGACGAATTTTTTAAGAATTTTCAAATTTTCAGATAGGAGGTTCCATATAAGGTCAAAAACTACATACTCAGATCTTCACCAAACTTTGCAGGGATACATTGGATGTCAAGACACGTGGAAAAAACGTACAAAACAAGAGATTGGAGACATCAAGATTATGGACGAATTTTTTGAGAATTTTCAAATTTTCAGAAAGGAGGTTCCATATAAGGTCAAAAACTACATACTCAGATCTTCACCAAACTTTGCAGGGATACATTGGATGTCAAGACACGTGGAAAAAACGTACAAAACAAGAGATTGGAGACATCAAGATTTTCGACGAATTTTTTAAGAATTTTCAAATTTTCAGAAAGGATGTTCCAGATAAGGTCAAAAACGACATACTCAGATCTTCACCAAACTTTGCAGGGATACATTGGAGGTCGAGACACGTGGAAAAAACGTACAAAACAAGAGATTGGAGACATCAAGATTTTGGACGAATTTTTGAAGAATTTTCAAATTTTCTGATAGGAGGTCCCAGATAAGGTCAAAAACTACATACTCAGATCTCCACCAAACATTGCAGGGATACATTGGATGTCAAGACACGTGGAAAAAACGTACAAAACAAGAGATTGGAGACATCAAGATTTTCGACGAATTTTTGAAGAATTTTCAAATTTTCAGATAGGAGGTTCCAGATAAGGTCAAAAACTACATACTCAGATCTTCACCAAACGTTGCAGGGATACTTTGCATGTCAAGACACGTGGAAAAAACGTACAAAACAAGAGATTGGAGACATCAAGATTTTCGACGAATTTTTTAAGAATTTTCAAATTTTCAGATGGGAGGTTCCAGAAAAGGTCAAAAACGACATACTCAGATCTTCACCAAACTTTGCATGGATACATTGGATGTCAAGACACGGGGAAAAAACGTACAAAACAAGAGATTGGGGTCATCAAGATTTTGCACGGATTTTTTAGGAATTTTCAAATTTTCAGATGGGAGGTTCCAGATAAGGTCAAAAACTACATACTCAGATCTTCACCAAACTTTGCAGGGATACATTGGATGTCAAGACACGTGGAAAAAACGTACAAAACAAGAGATTGGAGACATCAAGATTTTGGACGAATTTTTTAAGAATTTTCAAATTTTCAGATAGGAGGTTCCATATAAGGTCAAAAACTACATACTCAGATCTTCACCAAACTTTGCATGGATACATTATGTGTCAAGACACGTGGAAAAAACGTACAAAACAAAAGATTGGAGACATCAAGATTTTGGTCGAATTTTTTAAGAATTTTCAAATTTTCAGATGGGAGGTTCCAGATAAGGTCAAAAACTACATACTCAGATCTTCACCAAACTTTGCAGGGATACATTGGATGTCAAGACACGTGGAAAAAACGTACAAAAAAGAGATTGGAGACATCAAGATTTTGGACGAATTTTTTAACAATTTTCAAATTTTCAGAAAGGTTGTTCCAGATAAGGTCAAAAACGACATACTCAGATCTTCACCAAACTTTGCAGAGATACATTGGATATCAAGACACGTGGAAAAAACGTACAAAACAAGAGATTGGAGACATCAAGATTTTGGACGAATTTTTTAAGAATTTTCAAATTTTCAGATAGGAGGTTCCAGATAAGGTCAAAAAATAAATACATACTCAGATCTTCACCAAACTTTGCAGGGATACATTGGATGTCAAGACACGTGGAAAAAACGTACAAAACAAGAGATTGGGGTCATCAAGATTTTGGACGGATTTTTTAGGAATTTTCAAATTTTCAGATGGGAGGTTCCAGATAAGGTCAAAAACTACATACTCAGATCTTCACCAAACATTGCAGGGATACATTGGATGTCAAGACACGTGGAAAAAACGTACAAAACAAGAGATTGGAGACATCAATATTTTGGACGAATTTTTAAAGAATTTTCAAATTTTCAGATGGGAGGTTCCATATAAGGTCAAAAACTACATACTCAGATCTTCACCAAACTTTGCTGGGATACATTGGATGTCAAGACACGTGGAAAAAACGTACAAAACAAGAGATTGGAGACATCAAGATTTTCGACGAATTTTTTAAGAATTTTCAAATTTTCAGAAAGGATGTTCCAGATAAGGTCAAAAACGACATACTCAGATCTTCACCAAACTTTGCAGGGATACATTGGAGGTCGAGACACGTGGAAAAAACGTACAAAACAAGAGATTGGAGACATCAAGATTTTGGACGAATTTTTGAAGAATTTTCAAATTTTCAGATAGGAGGTTCCAGATAAGGTCAAAAACTACATACTCAGATCTCAACCAAACATTGCAGGGATACATTGGATGTCAAGACACGTGGAAAAAACGTACAAAACAAGAGATTGGAGACATCAAGATTTTCGACGAATTTTTGAAGAATTTTCAAATTTTCAGATGGGAGGTTCCAGATAAGGTCAAAAACTACATACTCAGATCTTCACCAAACGTTGCAGGGATACTTTGCATGTCAAGACACGTGGAAAAAACGTACAAAACAAGAGATTGGAGACATCAAGATTTTCGACGAATTTTTTAAGAATTTTCAAATTTTCAGATGGGAGGTTCCAGATAAGGTCAAAAACGACATACTCAGATCTTCACCAAACTTTGCATGGATACATTGGATGTCAAGACACGTGGAAAAAACGTACAAAACAAGAGATTGGAGACATCAAGATTTTGGACGAATTTTTTAAGAATTCTCAAATTTTCAGAAAGGAGGTTCCATATAAGGTCAAAAACTACAAACTCAGATCTTCACCAAACTTTGCAGGGATACATTGGATGTCAAGACACGTGGAAAAAACGTACAAAACAAGAGATTGGGGTCATCAAGATTTTGGACGAATTTTTTAAGAATTTTCAAATTTTCAGAAAGGAGGTTCCATATAAGGTCAAAAACTACATACTCAGATCTTCACCAAACTTTGCAGGGATACATTGAATGTCAAGACACGTGGAAAAAACGTACAAAACAAGAGATTGGGGTCATCAAGATTTTGGACGGATTTTTTAGGAATTTTCAAATTTTCAGATGGGAGGTTCCAGATAAGGTCAAAAACTACATACTCAGATCTTCACCAAACTTTGCAGGGATACAATGGATGTCAAGACACGTGGAAAAAACGTACAAAACAAGAGATTGGAGACATCAAGATTTTGGACGAATTTTTTAAGAATTTTTAAATTTTCAGATAGGAGGTTCCATATAAGGTCAAAAACTACATACTCAGATCTTCACCAAACTTTGCATGGATACATTATGTGTCAAGACACGTGGAAAAAACGTACAAAACAAGAGATTGGAGACATCAAGATATTGGTCGAATTTTTTAAGAATTTTCAAATTTTCAGTTGGGAGGTTCCAGATAAGGTCAAAAACTACATACTCAGATCTTCACCAAACTTTGCAGGGATACATTGGATGTCAAGACACGTGGAAAAAACGTACAAAACAAGAGATAGGAGACATCAAGATTTTGGAAGAATTTTTTAACAATTTTCAAATTTTCAGAAAGGATGTTCCAGATAAGGTCAAAAACGACTAACTCAGATCATCACCAAACTTTGCATGGATACATTTGATGTCAAGACACGTGGAAAAAACATACAAAACATAGGATTGGTGACATCAAGATTTTGGACGAATTTTTTAAGAATTTTCAAATTTTCAGATAGGAGGTTCCATATAAGGTCAAAAACTACATACTCAGATCTTCACCAAACTTTGCAGGGATACATTGGATGTCAAGACACGTGGAAAAAACGTACAAAACAAGAGATTGGAGACATCAAGATTATGGACGAATTTTTTGAGAATTTTCAAATTTTCAGAAAGGAGGTTCCATATAAGGTCAAAAACTACATACTCAGATCTTCACCAAACTTTGCAGGGATACATTGGATGTCAAGACACGTGGAAAAAACGTACAAAACAAGAGATTGGAGACATCAAGATTTTCGACGAATTTTTTAAGAATTTTCAAATTTTCAGAAAGGATGTTCCAGATAAGGTCAAAAACGACATACTCAGATCTTCACCAAACTTTGCAGGGATACATTGGAGGTCGAGACACGTGGAAAAAACGTACAAAACAAGAGATTGGAGACATCAAGATTTTGGACGAATTTTTGAAGAATTTTCAAATTTTCTGATAGGAGGTCCCAGATAAGGTCAAAAACTACATACTCAGATCTCCACCAAACATTGCAGGGATACATTGGATGTCAAGACACGTGGAAAAAACGTACAAAACAAGAGATTGGAGACATCAAGATTTTCGACGAATTTTTTAAGAATTTTCAAATTTTCAGATGGGAGGTTCAATATAAGGTCAAAAACTACATACTCAGATCTTCACCAAACTTTGCATGGATACATTGGATGTCAAGACACGTGGAAAAAACATACAAAACATATAATTCGGAACATCAAGATTTTGGTCGAATTTTCAAGAATTTTCAAATTTTCAGATAGGAGGTTCCATATAAGGTCAAAAACTACATACTCAGATCTTCACCAAACATTGCAGGAATACATTGGATGTCAAGACACGTGGAAAAAACGTACAAAACAAGAGATTGGAGACATCAAGATTTTGGACGAATTTTTTAAGAATTTTCAAATTTTCAGATAGGAGGTTCCATATAAGGTCAAAAACTACATACTCAGATCTTCACCAAACTTTGCATGGATACATTATGTGTCAAGACACGTGGAAAAAACGTACAAAACATAAGATTGGAGACATCAAGATTTTGGTCGAATTTTTTAAGAATTTTCAAATTTTCAGATGGGAGGTTCCAGATAAGGTCAAAAACTACATACTCAGATCTTCACCAAACTTTGCAGGGATACATTGGATGTCAAGACACGTGGAAAAAACGTACAAAAAAGAGATTGGAGACATCAAGATTTTGGACGAATTTTTTAACAATTTTCAAATTTTCAGAAAGGATGTTCCAGATAAGGTCAAAAACGACATACTCAGATCTTCACCAAACTTTGCAGGGATACATTGGATATCAAGACACGTGGAAAAAACGTACAAAACAAGAGATTGGAGACATCAAGATTTTGGACGAATTTTTTAAGAATTTTCAAATTTTCAGATAGGAGGTTCCAGATAAGGTCAAAAACTACATACTCAGATCTTCACCAAACTTTGCAGGGATACATTGGATGTCAAGACACGTGGAAAAAACGTACAAAACAAGAGATTGGAGACATCAAGATTTTCGACGAATTTTTTAAGAATTTTCAAATTTTCAGAAAGGATGTTCCAGATAAGGTCAAAAACGACATACTCAGATCTTCACCAAACTTTGCAGGGATCCATTGGAGGTCGAGACACGTGGAAAAAACGTACAAAACAAGAGATTGGAGACATCAAGATTTTGGACGAATTTTTGAAGAATTTTCAAATTTTCAGATAGGAGGTTCCAGATAAGGTCTAAAACTACATACTCAGATCTCCACCAAACATTGCAGGAATACATTGGATGTCAAGACACGTGGAAAAAACGTACAAAACAAGAGATTGGAGACATCAAGATTTTCGACGAATTTTTGAAGAATTTTCAAATTTTCAGATAGGAGGTTCCAGATAAGGTCAAAAACTACATACTCAGATCTTCACCAAACGTTGCAGGGATACTTTGCATGTCAAGACACGTGGAAAAAACGTACAAAACAAAAGATTGGAGACATCAAGATTTTCGACGAATTTTTTAAGAATTTTCAAATTTTCAGATGGGAGGTTCCAGATAAGGTCAAAAACGACATACTCAGATCTTCACCAAACTTTGCATGGATACATTGGATGTCAAGACACGTGGAAAAAACGTACAAAACAAGAGATTGGAGACATCAAGATTTTGGACGAATTTTTTAAGAATTCTCAAATTTTCAGAAAGGAGGTTCCATATAAGGTCAAAAACTACATACTCAGATCTTCACCAAACTTTGCAGGGATACTTTGGATGTCAAGACACGTGGAAAAAACGTACAAAACAAGAGATTGTTGTCATCAAGATTTTGGACGAATTTTTTAAGAATTTTCAAATTTTCAGATGGGAGGTTCAATATAAGGTCAAAAACTACATACTCAGATCTTCACCAAACTTTGCATGGATACATTGGATGTCAAGACACGTGGAAAAAACATACAAAACATAGGATTCGGAACATCAAGATTTTGGTCGAAATTTTTAAGAATTTTCAAATTTTCAGATAGGAGGTTCCATATAAGGTCAAAAACTACATACTCAGATCTTCACCAAACATTGCAGGAATACATTGGATGTCAAGACACGTGGAAAAAACGTACAAAACAAGAGATTGGGGTCATCAAGATTTTGCACGGATTTTTTAGGAATTTTCAAATTTTCAGATGGGAGGTTCCAGATAAGGTCAAAAACTACATACTCAGATTTTCACCAAACTTTGCAGGGATACATTGGATGTCAAGACACGTGGAAAAAACGTACAAAACAAGAGATTGGAGACATCAAGATTTTGGACGAATTTTTTAAGAATTTTCAAATTTTCAGATAGGAGGTTCCATATAAGGTCAAAAACTACATACTCAGATCTTCACCAAACTTTGCATGGATACATTATGTGTCAAGACACGTGGAAAAAACGTACAAAACAAAAGATTGGAGACATCAAGATTTTGGTCGAATTTTTTAAGAATTTTCAAATTTTCAGATGGGAGGTTCCAGATAAGGTCAAAAACTACATACTCAGATCTTCACCAAACTTTGCAGGGATACATTGGATGTCAAGACACGTGGAAAAAACGTACAAAAAAGAGATTGGAGACATCCAGATTTTGGACGAATTTTTTAACAATTTTCAAATTTTCAGAAAGGATGTTCCAGATAAGGTCAAAAACGACATACTCAGATCTTCACCAAACTTTGCAGGGATACATTGGATATCAAGACACGTGGAAAAAACGTACAAAACAAGAGATTGGAGACATCAAGATTTTGGACGAATTTTTTAAGAATTTTCAAATTTTCAGATAGGAGGTTCCAGATAAGGTCAAAAACTACATACTCAGATCTTCACCAAACTTTGCAGGGATACATTGGATGTCAAGACACGTGGAAAAAACGTACAAAACAAGAGATTGGGGTCATCAAGATTTTGGACGGATTTTTTAGGAATTTTCAAATTTTCAGATGGGAGGTTCCAGATAAGGTCAAAAACTACATACTCAGATCTTCACCAAACATTGCAGGGATACATTGGATGTCAAGACACGTGGAAAAAACGTACAAAACAAGAGATTGGAGACATCAAAATTTTGGACGAATTTTTTAAGAATTTTCAAATTTTCAGATAGGAGGTTCCAGATGAGGTCAAAAACTACATACTCAGATCTTCACCAAACTTTGCAGGAATACTTTGCATGTCAAGACACGTGGAAAAAACGTACAAAACAAGAGATCGGAGACATCAAGATTTTCGACGAATTTTTTAAGAATTTTCAAATTTTCAGATGGGAGGTTCCAGATAAGGTCAAAAACGACATACTCAGATCTTCACCAAACTTTGCATGGATACATTGGATGTCAAGACACGTGGAAAAAACATACAAAACATAGGATTGGTGACATCAAGATTTTGGACGAATTTTTTAAGAATTTTCAAATTTTCAGATAGGAGGTTCCATATAAGGTCAAAAACTACATACTCAGATCTTCACCAAACTTTGCAGGGATACATTGGATGTCAAGACACGTGGAAAAAACGTACAAAACAAGAGATTGGAGACATCAAGATTATGGACGAATTTTTTGAGAATTTTCAAATTTTCAGAAAGGAGGTTCCATATAAGGTCAAAAACTACATACTCAGATCTTCACCAAACTTTGCAGGGATACATTGGATGTCAAGACACGTGGAAAAAACGTACAAAACAAGAGATTGGAGACATCAAGATTTTCGACGAATTTTTTAAGAATTTTCAAATTTTCAGAAAGGATGTTCCAGATAAGGTCAAAAACGACATACTCAGATCTTCACCAAACTTTGCAGGGATACATTGGAGGTCGAGACACGTGGAAAAAACGTACAAAACAAGAGATTGGAGACATCAAGATTTTGGACGAATTTTTGAAGAATTTTCAAATTTTCTGATAGGAGGTCCCAGATAAGGTCAAAAACTACATACTCAGATCTCCACCAAACATTGCAGGGATACATTGGATGTCAAGACACGTGGAAAAAACGTACAAAACAAGAGATTGGAGACATCAAGATTTTCGACGAATTTTTGAAGAATTTTCAAATTTTCAGATAGGAGGTTCCAGATAAGGTCAAAAACTACATACTCAGATCTTCACCAAACGTTGCAGGGATACTTTGCATGTCAAGACACGTGGAAAAAACGTACAAAACAAGAGATTGGAGACATCAAGATTTTCGACGAATTTTTTAAGAATTTTCAAATTTTCAGATGGGAGGTTCCAGATAAGGTCAAAAACGACATACTCAGATCTTCACCAAACTTTGCATGGATACATTGGATGTCAAGACACGTGGAAAAAACGTACAAAACAAGAGATTGGGGTCATCAAGATTTTGCACGGATTTTTTAGGAATTTTCAAATTTTCAGATGGGAGGTTCCAGATAAGGTCAAAAACTACATACTCAGATCTTCACCAAACTTTGCAGGGATACATTGGATGTCAAGACACGTGGAAAAAACGTACAAAACAAGAGATTGGAGACATCAAGATTTTGGACGAATTTTTTAAGAATTTTCAAATTTTCAGATAGGAGGTTCCATATAAGGTCAAAAACTACATACTCAGATCTTCACCAAACTTTGCATGGATACATTATGTGTCAAGACACGTGGAAAAAACGTACAAAACAAAAGATTGGAGACATCAAGATTTTGGTCGAATTTTTTAAGAATTTTCAAATTTTCAGATGGGAGGTTCCAGATAAGGTCAAAAACTACATACTCAGATCTTCACCAAACTTTGCAGGGATACATTGTATGTCAAGACACGTGGAAAAAACGTACAAAAAAGAGATTGGAGACATCAAGATTTTGGACGAATTTTTTAACAATTTTCAAATTTTCAGAAAGGTTGTTCCAGATAAGGTCAAAAACGACATACTCAGATCTTCACCAAACTTTGCAGGGATACATTGGATATCAAGACACGTGGAAAAAACGTACAAAACAAGAGATTGGAGACATCAAGATTTTGGACGAATTTTTTAAGAATTTTCAAATTTTCAGATAGGAGGTTCCAGATAAGGTCAAAAACTACATACTCAGATCTTCACCAAACTTTGCAGGGATACATTGGATGTCAAGACACGTGGAAAAAACGTACAAAACAAGAGATTGGGGTCATCAAGATTTTGGACGGATTTTTTAGGAATTTTCAAATTTTCAGATGGGAGGTTCCAGATAAGGTCAAAAACTACATACTCAGATCTTCACCAAACATTGCAGGGATACATTGGATGTCAAGACACGTGGAAAAAACGTACAAAACAAGAGATTGGAGACATCAATATTTTGGACGAATTTTTAAAGAATTTTCAAATTTTCAGATAGGAGGTTCCAGATGAGGTCAAAAACTACATAGTCAGATCTTCACCAAACTTTGCAGGAATACTTTGCATGTCAAGACACGTGGAAAAAACGTACAAAACAAGAGATCGGAGACATCAAGATTTTCGACGAATTTTTTAAGAATTTTCAAATTTTCAGATGGGAGGTTCCAGATAAGGTCAAAAACGACATACTCAGATCTTCACCAAACTTTGCATGGATACATTGGATGTCAAGACACGTGGAAAAAACATACAAAACATAGGATTGGTGACATCAAGATTTTGGACGAATTTTTTAAGAATTTTCAAATTTTCAGATGGGAGGTTCCAGATAAGGTCAAAAACGACATACTCAGATCTTCACCAAACTTTGCAGGGATACATTGGATGTCAAGACACGTGGAAAAAACGTACAAAACAAGAGATTGGAGACATCAAGATTTTCGACGAATTTTTTAAGAATTTTCAAATTTTCAGAAAGGATGTTCCAGATAAGGTCAAAAACGACATACTCAGATCTTCACCAAACTTTGCAGGGATACATTGGAGGTCGAGACACGTGGAAAAAACGTACAAAACAAGAGATTGGAGACATCAAGATTTTGGACGAATTTTTGAAGAATTTTCAAATTTTCGGATAGGAGGTTCCAGATAAGGTCAAAAACTACATACTCAGATCTCAACCAAACATTGCAGGGATACATTGGATGTCAAGACACGTGGAAAAAACGTACAAAACAAGAGATTGGAGACATCAAGATTTTCGACGAATTTTTGAAGAATTTTCAAATTTTCAGATAGGAGGTTCCAGATAAGGGCAAAAACTACATACTCAGATCTTCACCAAACGTTGCAGGGATACTTTGCATGTCAAGACACGTGGAAAAAACGTACAAAACAAGAGATTGGAGACATCAAGATTTTCGACGAATTTTTTAAGAATTTTCAAATTTTCAGATGGGAGGTTCCAGATAAGGTCAAAAACGACATACTCAGATCTTCACCAAACTTTGCATGGATACATTGGATGTCAAGACACGTGGAAAAAACGTACAAAACAAGAGATTGGAGACATCAAGATTTTGGACGAATTTTTTAAGAATTCTCAAATTTTCAGAAAGGAGGTTCCATATAAGGTCAAAAACTACAAACTCAGATCTTCACCAAACTTTGCAGGGATACATTGGATGTCAAGACACGTGGAAAAAACGTACAAAACAAGAGATTGGGGTCATCAAGATTTTGGACGAATTTTTTAGGAATTTTCAAATTTTCAGAAAGGAGGTTCCATATAAGGTCAAAAACTACATACTCAGATCTTCACCAAACTTTGCAGGGATACATTGAATGTCAAGACACGTGGAAAAAACTTACAAAACAAGAGATTGGGGTCATCAAGATTTTGGACGGATTTTTTAGGAATTTTCAAATTTTCAGATGGGAGGTTCCAGATAAGGTCAAAAACTACATACTCAGATCTTCACCAAACTTTGCAGGGATACATTGGATGTCAAGACACGTGGAAAAAACGTACAAAACAAGAGATTGGAGACATCAAGATTTTGGACGAATTTTTTAAGAATTTTTAAATTTTCAGATGGGAGGTTCCATATAAGGTCAAAAACTACATACTCAGATCTTCACCAAACTTTGCATGGATACATTATGTGTCAAGACACGTGGAAAAAACGTACAAAACAAGAGATTGGAGACATCAAGATATTGGTCGAATTTTTTAAGAATTTTCAAATTTTCAGTTGGGAGGTTCCAGATAAGGTCAAAAACTACATACTCAGATCTTCACCAAACTTTGCAGGGATACATTGGATGTCAAGACACGTGGAAAAAACGTACAAAACAAGAGATAGGAGACATCAAGATTTTGGAAGAATTTTTTAACAATTTTCAAATTTTCAGAAAGGATGTTCCAGATAAGGTCAAAAACGACTAACTCAGATCTTCACCAAACTTTGCATGGATACATTGGATGTCAAGACACGTGGAAAAAACATACAAAACATAGGATTGGTGACATCAAGATTTTGGACGAATTTTTTAAGAATTTTCAAATTTTCAGATAGGAGGTTCCATATAAGGTCAAAAACTACATACTCAGATCTTCACCAAACTTTGCAGGGATACATTGGATGTCAAGACACGTGGAAAAAACGTACAAAACAAGAGATTGGAGACATCAAGATTATGGACGAATTTTTTGAGAATTTTCAAATTTTCAGAAAGGAGGTTCCATATAAGGTCAAAAACTACATACTCAGATCTTCACCAAACTTTGCAGGGATACATTGGATGTCAAGACACGTGGAAAAAACGTACAAAACAAGAGATTGGAGACATCAAGATTTTCGAAGAATTTTTTAAGAATTTTCAAATTTTCAGAAAAAAATGTTCCAGATAAGGTCAAAAACGACATACTCAGATCTTCACCAAACTTTGCAGGGATACATTGGAGGTCGAGACACGTGGAAAAAACGTACAAAACAAGAGATTGGAGACATCAAGATTTTGGACGAATTTTTGAAGAATTTTCAAATTTTCTGATAGGAGGTCCCAGATAAGGTCAAAAACTACATACTCAGATCTCCACCAAACATTGCAGGGATACATTGGATGTCAAGACACGTGGAAAAAACGTACAAAACAAGAGATTGGAGACATCAAGATTTTCGACGAATTTTTGAAGAATTTTCAAATTTTCAGATAGGAGGTTCCAGATAAGGTCAAAAACTACATACTCAGATCTTCACCAAACGTTGCAGGGATACTTTGCATGTCAAGACACGTGGAAAAAACGTACAAAACAAGAGATTGGAGACATCAAGATTTTCGACGAATTTTTTAAGAATTTTCAAATTTTCAGATGGGAGGTTCCAGATAAGGTCAAAAACGACATACTCAGATCTTCACCAAACTTTGCATGGATACATTGGATGTCAAGACACGTGGAAAAAACGTACAAAACAAGAGATTGGGGTCATCAAGATTTTGCACGGATTTTTTAGGAATTTTCAAATTTTCAGATGGGAGGTTCCAGATAAGGTCAAAAACTACATACTCAGATCTTCACCAAACTTTGCAGGGATACATTGGATGTCAAGACACGTGGAAAAAACGTACAAAACAAGAGATTGGAGACATCAAGATTTTGGACGAATTTTTTAAGAATTTTCAAATTTTCAGATAGGAGGTTCCATATAAGGTCAAAAACTACATACTCAGATCTTCACCAAACTTTGCATGGATACATTATGTGTCAAGACACGTGGAAAAAACGTACAAAACAAAAGATTGGAGACATCAAGATTTTGGTCGAATTTTTTAAGAATTTTCAAATTTTCAGATGGGAGGTTCCAGATAAGGTCAAAAACTACATACTCAGATCTTCACCAAACTTTGCAGGGATACATTGGATGTCAAGACACGTGGAAAAAACGTACAAAAAAGAGATTGGAGACATCAAGATTTTGGACGAATTTTTTAACAATTTTCAAATTTTCAGAAAGGTTGTTCCAGATAAGGTCAAAAACGACATACTCAGATCTTCACCAAACTTTGCAGGGATACATTGGATATCAAGACACGTGGAAAAAACGTACAAAACAAGAGATTGGAGACATCAATATTTTGGACGAATTTTTTAAGAATTTTCAAATTTTCAGATAGGAGGTTCCAGATGAGGTCAAAAACTACATACTCAGATCTTCACCAAACTTTGCAGGAATACTTTGCATGTCAAGACACGTGGAAAAAACGTACAAAACAAGAGATCGGAGACATCAAGATTTTCGACGAATTTTTTAAGAATTTTCAAATTTTCAGATGGGAGGTTCCAGATAAGGTCAAAAACGACATACTCAGATCTTCACCAAACTTTGCATGGATACATTGGATGTCAAGACACGTGGAAAAAACATACAAAACATAGGATTGGTGACATCAAGATTTTGGACGAATTTTTTAAGAATTTTCAAATTTTCAGATAGGAGGTTCCATATAAGGTCAAAAACTACATACTCAGATCTTCACCAAACTTTGCAGGGATACATTGGATGTCAAGACACGTGGAAAAAACGTACAAAACAAGAGATTGGAGACATCAAGATTTTCGACGAATTTTTTAAGAATTTTCAAATTTTCAGAAAGGATGTTCCAGATAAGGTCAAAAACGACATACTCAGATCTTCACCAAACTTTGCAGGGATACATTGGAGGTCGAGACACGTGGAAAAAACGTACAAAACAAGAGATTGGAGACATCAAGATTTTGGACGAATTTTTGAAGAATTTTCAAATTTTCGGATAGGAGGTTCCAGATAAGGTCAAAAACTACATACTCAGATCTCAACCAAACATTGCAGGGATACATTGGATGTCAAGACACGTGGAAAAAACGTACAAAACAAGAGATTGGAGACATCAAGATTTTCGACGAATTTTTGAAGAATTTTCAAATTTTCAGATAGGAGGTTCCAGATAAGGTCAAAAACTACATACTCAGATCTTCACCAAACGTTGCAGGGATACTTTGCATGTCAAGACACGTGGAAAAAACGTACAAAACAAGAGATTGGAGACATCAAGATTTTCGACGAATTTTTTAAGAATTTTCAAATTTTCAGATGGGAGGTTCCAGATAAGGTCAAAAACGACATACTCAGATCTTCACCAAACTTTGCATGGATACATTGGATGTCAAGACACGTGGAAAAAACGTACAAAACAAGAGATTGGAGACATCAAGATTTTGGACGAATTTTTTAAGAATTCTCAAATTTTCAGAAAGGAGGTTCCATATAAGGTCAAAAACTACAAACTCAGATCTTCACCAAACTTTGCAGGGATACATTGGATGTCAAGACACGTGGAAAAAACGTACAAAACAAGAGATTGGGGTCATCAAGATTTTGGACGAATTTTTTAAGAATTTTCAAATTTTCAGAAAGGAGGTTCCATATAAGGTCAAAAACTACATACTCAGATCTTCACCAAACTTTGCAGGGATACATTGAATGTCAAGACACGTGGAAAAAACGTACAAAACAAGAGATTGGGGTCATCAAGATTTTGGACGGATTTTTTAGGAATTTTCAAATTTTCAGATGGGAGGTTCCAGATAAGGTCAAAAACTACATACTCAGATCTTCACCAAACTTTGCATGGATACATTGGATGTCAAGACACGTGGAAAAAACGTACAAAACAAGAGATTGGAGACATCAAGATTTTGGACGAATTTTTTAAGAATTTTTAAATTTTCAGATAGGAGGTTCCATATAAGGTCAAAAACTACATACTCAGATCTTCACCAAACTTTGCATGGATACATTATGTGTCAAGACACGTGGAAAAAACGTACAAAACAAGAGATTGGAGACATCAAGATATTGGTCGAATTTTTTAAGAATTTTCAAATTTTCAGTTGGGAGGTTCCAGATAAGGTCAAAAACTACATACTCAGATCTTCACCAAACTTTGCAGGGATACATTGGATGTCAAGACACGTGGAAAAAACGTACAAAACAAGAGATAGGAGACATCAAGATTTTGGAAGAATTTTTTAACAATTTTCAAATTTTCAGAAAGGATGTTCCAGATAAGGTCAAAAACGACTAACTCAGATCTTCACCAAACTTTGCATGGATACATTGGATGTCAAGACACGTGGAAAAAACATACAAAACATAGGATTGGTGACATCAAGATTTTGGACGAATTTTTTAAGAATTTTCAAATTTTCAGATAGGAGGTTCCATATAAGGTCAAAAACTACATACTCAGATCTTCACCAAACTTTGCAGGGATACATTGGATGTCAAGACACGTGGAAAAAACGTACAAAACAAGAGATTGGAGACATCAAGATTATGGACGAATTTTTTGAGAATTTTCAAATTTTCAGAAAGGAGGTTCCATATAAGGTCAAAAACTACATACTCAGATCTTCACCAAACTTTGCAGGGATACATTGGATGTCAAGACACGTGGAAAAAACGTACAAAACAAGAGATTGGAGACATCAAGATTTTCGACGAATTTTTTAAGAATTTTCAAATTTTCAGAAAGGATGTTCCAGATAAGGTCAAAAACGACATACTCAGATCTTCACCAAACTTTGCAGGGATACATTGGAGGTCGAGACACGTGGAAAAAACGTACAAAACAAGAGATTGGAGACATCAAGATTTTCGACGAATTTTTGAAGAATTTTCAAATTTTCAGATATGAGGTTCCAGATAAGGTCAAAAACTACATACTCAGATCTTCACCAAACGTTGCAGGGATACTTTGCATGTCAAGACACGTGGAAAAAACGTACAAAACAAGAGATTGGAGACATCAAGATTTTCGACGAATTTTTTAAGAATTTTCAAATTTTCAGATGGGAGGTTCCAGATAAGGTCAAAAACGACATACTCAGATCTTCACCAAACTTTGCATGGATACATTGGATGTCAAGACACGTGGAAAAAACGTACAAAACAAGAGATTGGGGTCATCAAGATTTTGCACGGATTTTTTAGGAATTTTCAAATTTTCAGATGGGAGGTTCCAGATAAGGTCAAAAACTACATACTCAGATCTTCACCAAACTTTGCAGGGATACATTGGATGTCAAGACACGTGGAAAAAACCTACAAAACAAGAGATTGGATACATCAAGATTTTCGACGAATTTTTTAAGAATTTTCAAATTTTCAGATAGGAGGTTCCATATAAGGTCAAAAACTACATACTCAGATCTTCACCAAACTTTGCATGGATACATTATGTGTCAAGACACGTGGAAAAAACGTACAAAACAAAAGATTGGAGACATCAAGATTTTGGTCGAATTTTTTAAGAATTTTCAAATTTTCAGATGGGAGGTTCCAGATAAGGTCAAAAACTACATACTCAGATCTTCACCAAACTTTGCAGGGATACATTGGACGTCAAGACACGTGGAAAAAACGTACAAAAAAGAGATTGGAGACATCAAGATTTTGGACGAATTTTTTAACAATTTTCAAATTTTCAGAAAGGATGTTCCAGATAAGGTCAAAAACGACATACTCAGATCTTCACCAAACTTTGCAGGGATACATTGGATATCAAGACACGTGGAAAAAACGTACAAAACAAGAGATTGGAGACATCAAGATTTTGGACGAATTTTTTAAGAATTTTCAAATTTTCAGATAGGAGGTTCCAGATAAGGTCAAAAACTACATACTCAGATCTTCACCAAACTTTGCAGGGATACATTGGATGTCAAGACACGTGGAAAAAACGTACAAAACAAGAGATTGGGGTCATCAAGATTTTGGACGGATTTTTTAGGAATTTTCAAATTTTCAGATGGGAGGTTCCAGATAAGGTCAAAAACTACATACTCAGATCTTCACCAAACATTGCAGGGATACATTGGATGTCAAGACACGTGGAAAAAACGTACAAAACAAGAGATTGGAGACATCAATATTTTGGACGAATTTTTTAAGAATTTTCAAATTTTCAGATAGGAGGTTCCAGATGAGGTCAAAAACTACATAGTCAGATCTTCACCAAACTTTGCAGGAATACTTTGCATGTCAAGACACGTGGAAAAAACGTACAAAACAAGAGATCGGAGACATCAAGATTTTCGACGAATTTTTTAAGAATTTTCAAATTTTCAGATGGGAGGTTCCAGATAAGGTCAAAAACGACATACTCAGATCTTCACCAAACTTTGCATGGATACATTGGATGTCAAGACACGTGGAAAAAACATACAAAACATAGGATTGGTGACATCAAGATTTTGGACGAATTTTTTAAGAATTTTCAAATTTTCAGATAGGAGGTTCCATATAAGGTCAAAAACTACATACTCAGATCTTCACCAAACTTTGCAGGGATACATTGGATGTCAAGACACGTGGAAAAAACGTACAAAACAAGAGATTGGAGACATCAAGATTTTCGACGAATTTTTTAAGAATTTTCAAATTTTCAGAAAGGATGTTCCAGATAAGGTCAAAAACGACATACTCAGATCTTCACCAAACTTTGCAGGGATACATTGGAGGTCGAGACACGTGGAAAAAAACGTACAAAACAAGAGATTGGAGACATCAAGATTTTGGACGAATTTTTGAAGAATTTTCAAATTTTCAGATAGGAGGTTCCAGATAAGGTCAAAAACTACATACTCAGATCTCAACCAAACATTGCAGGGATACATTGGATGTCAAGACACGTGGAAAAAACGTACAAAACAAGAGATTGGAGACATCAAGATTTTCGACGAATTTTTGAAGAATTTTCAAATTTTCAGATAGGAGGTTCCAGATAAGGTCAAAAACTACATACTCAGATCTTCACCAAACGTTGCAGGGATACTTTGCATGTCAAGACACGTGGAAAAAACGTACAAAACAAGAGATTGGAGACATCAAGATTTTCGACGAATTTTTTAAGAATTTTCAAATTTTCAGATGGGAGGTTCCAGATAAGGTCAAAAACGACATACTCAGATCTTCACCAAACTTTGCATGGATACATTGGATGTCAAGACACGTTGGAAAAAACGTACAAAACAAGAGATTGGAGACATCAAGATTTTGGACGAATTTTTTAAGAATTCTCAAATTTTCAGAAAGGAGGTTCCATATAAGGTCAAAAACTACAAACTCAGATCTTCACCAAACTTTGCAGGGATATATTGGATGTCAAGACACGTGGAAAAAACGTACAAAACAAGAGATTGGGGTCATCAAGATTTTGGACGAATTTTTTAAGAATTTTCAAATTTTCAGAAAGGAGGTTCCATATAAGGTCAAAAACTACATACTCAGATCTTCACCAAACTTTGCAGGGATACATTGAATGTCAAGACACGTGGAAAAAACGTACAAAACAAGAGATTGGGGTCATCAAGATTTTGGACGGATTTTTTAGGAATTTTCAAATTTTCAGATGGGAGGTTCCAGATAAGGTCAAAAACTACATACTCAGATCTTCACCAAACTTTGCAGGGATACATTGGATGTCAAGACACGTGGAAAAAACGTACAAAACAAGAGATTGGAGACATCAAGATTTTGGACGAATTTTTTAAGAATTTTTAAATTTTCAGATAGGAGGTTCCATATAAGGTCAAAAACTACATACTCAGATCTTCACCAAACTTTGCATGGATACATTATGTGTCAAGACACGTGGAAAAAACGTACAAAACAAGAGATTGGAGACATCAAGATATTGGTCGAATTTTTTAAGAATTTTCAAATTTTCAGATGGGAGGTTCCAGATAAGGTCAAAAACTACATACTCAGATCTTCACCAAACTTTGCAGGGATACATTGGATGTCAAGACACGTGGAAAAAACGTACAAAACAAGAGATAGGAGACATCAAGATTTTGGACGAATTTTTTAACAATTTTCAAATTTTCAGAAAGGATGTTCCAGATAAGGTCAAAAACGACATACTCAGATCTTCACCAAACTTTGCAGGGATACATTGGATATCAAGACACGTGGAAAAAACGTACAAAACAAGAGATTGGAGACATCAAGATTTTGGACGAATTTTTTAAGAATTTTCAAATTTTCAGATAGGAGGTTCCAGATAAGATCAAAAACTACATACTCAGATCTTCACCAAACTTTGCAGGGATACATTGGATGTCAAGACACGTGGAAAAAACGTACAAAACAAGAGATTGGGGTCATCAAGATTTTGGACGGATTTTTTAGGAATTTTCAAATTTTCAGATGGGAGGTTCCAGATAAGGTCAAAAACTACATACTCAGATCTTCACCAAACATTGCAGGGATACATTGGATGTCAAGACACGTGGAAAAAACGTACAAAACAAGAGATTGGAGACATCAAGATTTTGGACGAATTTTTTAAGAATTTTCAAATTTTCAGATAGGAGGTTCCAGATGAGGTCAAAAACTACATACTCAGATCTTCACCAAACTTTGCAGGAATACTTTGCATGTCAAGACACGTGGAAAAAACGTACAAAACAAGAGATCGGAGACATCAAGATTTTCGACGAATTTTTTAAGAATTTTCAAATTTTCAGATGGGAGGTTCCAGATAAGGTCAAAAACGACATACTCAGATCTTCACCAAACTTTGCAGGGATCCATTGGAGGTCGAGACACGTGGAAAAAACGTACAAAACAAGAGATTGGAGACATCAAGATTTTGGACGAATTTTTTAAGAATTTTCAAATTTTCAGATAGGAGGTCAAAAACTACATACTCAGATCTTCACCAAACTTTGCAGGGATACATTGGATGTCAAGACACGTGGAAAAAACGTACAAAACAAGAGATTGGAGACATCAAGATTTTCGACGAATTTTTTAAGAATTTTCAAATTTTCAGAAATGATGTTCCAGATAAGGTCAAAAACGACATACTCAGATCTTCACCAAACTTTGCAGGGATCCATTGGAGGTCGAGACACGTGGAAAAAACGTACAAAACAAGAGATTGGAGACATCAAGATTTTGGACGAATTTTTGAAGAATTTTCAAATTTTCAGATAGGAGGTTCCAGATAAGGTCTAAAACTACATACTCAGATCTCCACCAAACATTGCAGGAATACATTGGATGTCAAGACACGTGGAAAAAACGTACAAAACAAGAGATTGGAGACATCAAGATTTTCGACGAATTTTTGAAGAATTTTCAAATTTTCAGATAGGAGGTTCCAGATAAGGTCAAAAACTACATACTCAGATCTTCACCAAACGTTGCAGGGATACTTTGCATGTCAAGACACGTGGAAAAAACGTACAAAACAAAAGATTGGAGACATCAAGATTTTCGACGAATTTTTTAAGAATTTTCAAATTTTCAGATGGGAGGTTCCAGATAAGGTCAAAAACGACATACTCAGATCTTCACCAAACTTTGCATGGATACATTGGATGTCAAGACACGTGGAAAAAACGTACAAAACAAGAGATTGGAGACATCAAGATTTTCGACGAATTTTTGAAGAATTTTCAAATTTTCAGATAGGAGGTTCCAGATAAGGTCAAAAACTACATACTCAGATCTTCACCAAACTTTGCAGGGATACTTTGGATGTCAAGACACGTGGAAAAAACGTACAAAACAAGAGATTGGGGTCATCAAGATTTTGGACGAATTTTTTAAGAATTTTCAAATTTTCAGATGGGAGGTTCAATATAAGGTCAAAAACTACATACTCAGATCTTCACCAAACTTTGCATGGATACATTGGATGTCAAGACACGTGGAAAAAACATACAAAACATAGGATTCGGAACATCAAGATTTTGGTCGAATTTTTTAAGAATTTTCAAATTTTCAGATAGGAGGTTCCATAGAAGGTCAAAAACTACATACTCAGATCTTCACCAAACATTGCAGGAATACATTGGATGTCAAGACACGTGAAAAAAACGTACAAAACAAGAGATTGGGGTCATCAAGATTTTGCACGGATTTTTTAGGAATTTTCAAATTTTCAGATGGGAGGTTCCAGATAAGGTCAAAAACTACATACTCAGATCTTCACCAAACTTTGCAGGGATACATTGGATGTCAAGACACGTGGAAAAAACGTACAAAACAAGAGATTGGAGACATCAAGATTTTGGACGAATTTTTTAAGAATTTTCAAATTTTCAGATAGGAGGTTCCATATAAGGTCAAAAACTACATACTCAGATCTTCACCAAACTTTGCATGGATACATTATGTGTCAAGACACGTGGAAAAAACGTACAAAACAAAAGATTGGAGACATCAAGATTTTGGTCGAATTTTTTAAGAATTTTCAAATTTTCAGATGGGAGGTTCCAGATAAAGTCAAAAACTACATACTCAGATCTTCACCAAACTTTGCAGGGATACATTGGATGTCAAGACACGTGGAAAAAACGTACAAAACAAGAGATTGGAGACATCAAGATTATGGACGAATTTTTTGAGAATTTTCAAATTTTCAGAAAGGAGGTTCCATATAAGGTCAAAAACTACATACTCAGATCTTCACCAAACTTTGCAGGGATACATTGGATGTCAAGACACGTGGAAAAAACGTACAAAACAAGAGATTGGAGACATCAAGATTTTCGACGAATTTTTTAAGAATTTTCAAATTTTCAGAAAGGATGTTCCAGATAAGGTCAAAAACGACATACTCAGATCTTCACCAAACTTTGCAGGGATACATTGGAGGTCGAGACACGTGGAAAAAACGTACAAAACAAGAGATTGGAGACATCAAGATTTTGGACGAATTTTTGAAGAATTTTCAAATTTTCTGATAGGAGGTCCCAGATAAGGTCAAAAACTACATACTCAGATCTCCACCAAACATTGCAGGGATACATTGGATGTCAAGACACGTGGAAAAAACGTACAAAACAAGAGATTGGAGACATCAAGATTTTCGACGAATTTTTGAAGAATTTTCAAATTTTCAGATAGGAGGTTCCAGATAAGGTCAAAAACTACATACTCAGATCTTCACCAAACGTTGCAGGGATACTTTGCATGTCAAGACACGTGGAAAAAACGTACAAAACAAGAGATTGGAGACATCAAGATTTTCGACGAATTTTTTAAGAATTTTCAAATTTTCAGATGGGAGGTTCCAGATAAGGTCAAAAACGACATACTCAGATCTTCACCAAACTTTGCAGGGATACATTGGATGTCAAGACACGTGGAAAAAACGTACAAAACAAGAGATTGGGGTCATCAAGATTTTGCACGGATTTTTTAGGAATTTTCAAATTTTCAGATGGGAGGTTCCAGATAAGGTCAAAAACTACATACTCAGATCTTCACCAAACTTTGCAGGGATACATTGGATGTCAAGACACGTGGAAAAAACGTACAAAACAAGAGATTGGAAACATCAAGATTTTGGACGAATTTTTTAAGAATTTTCAAATTTTCAGATAGGAGGTTCCATATAAGGTCAAAAACTACATACTCAGATCTTCACCAAACTTTGCATGGATACATTATGTGTCAAGACACGTGGAAAAAACGTACAAAACAAAAGATTGGAGACATCAAGATTTTGGTCGAATTTTTTAAGAATTTTCAAATTTTCAGATGGGAGGTTCCAGATAAGGTCAAAAACTACATACTCAGATCTTCACCAAACTTTGCAGGGATACATTGGATGTCAAGACACGTGGAAAAAACGTACAAAAAAGAGATTGGAGACATCAAGATTTTGGACGAATTTTTTAACAATTTTCAAATTTTCAGAAAGGATGTTCCAGATAAGGTCAAAAACGACATACTCAGATCTTCACCAAACTTTGCAGGGATACATTGGATATCAAGACACGTGGAAAAAACGTACAAAACAAGAGATTGGAGACATCAAGATTTTCGACGAATTTTTTAAGAATTTTCAAATTTTCAGATAGGAGGTTCCAGATAAGGTCAAAAACGACATACTCAGATCTTCACCAAACTTTGCAGGGATACATTGGATGTCAAGACACGTGGAAAAAACGTACAAAACAAGAGATTGGGGTCATCAAGATTTTGGACGGATTTTTTAGGAATTTTCAAATTTTCAGATGGAAGGTTCCAGATAAGGTCAAAAACTACATACTCAGATCTTCACCAAACATTGCAGGGATACATTGGATGTCAAGACACGTGGAAAAAACGTACAAAACAAGAGATTGGAGACATCAAAATTTTGGACGAATTTTTTAAGAATTTTCAAATTTTCAGATAGGAGGTTCCAGATGAGGTCAAAAACTACATACTCAGATCTTCACCAAACTTTGCAGGAATACTTTGCATGTCAAGACACGTGGAAAAAACGTACAAAACAAGAGATCGGAGACATCAAGATTTTCGACGAATTTTTTAAGAATTTTCAAATTTTCAGATGGGAGGTTCCAGATAAGGTCAAAAACGACATACTCAGATCTTCACCAAACTTTGCATGGATACATTGGATGTCAAGACACGTGGAAAAAACATACAAAACATAGGATTGGTGACATCAAGATTTTGGACGAATTTTTTAAGAATTTTCAAATTTTCAGATAGGAGGTTCCATATAAGGTCAAAAACTACATACTCAGATCTTCACCAAACTTTGCAGGGATACATTGGATGTCAAGACACGTGGAAAAAACGTACAAAACAAGAGATTGGAGACATCAAGATTATGGACGAATTTTTTGAGAATTTTCAAATTTTCAGAAAGGAGGTTCCACATAAGGTCAAAAACTACATACTCAGATCTTCACCAAACTTTGCAGGGATACATTGGATGTCAAGACACGTGGAAAAAACGTACAAAACAAGAGATTCGAGACATCAAGATTTTCGACGAATTTTTTAAGAATTTTCAAATTTTCAGAAAGGATGTTCCAGATAAGGTCAAAAACGACATACTCAGATCTTCAACAAACTTTGCAGGGATACATTGGAGGTCGAGACACGTGGAAAAAACGTACAAAACAAGAGATTGGAGACATCAAGATTTTGGACGAATTTTTGAAGAATTTTCAAATTTTCTGATAGGAGGTCCCAGATAAGGTCAAAAACTACATACTCAGATCTCCACCAAACATTGCAGGGATACATTGGATGTCAAGACACGTGGAAAAAACGTACAAAACAAGAGATTGGAGACATCAAGATTTTCGACGAATTTTTGAAGAATTTTCAAATTTTCAGATAGGAGGTTCCAGATAAGGTCAAAAACTACATACTCAGATCTTCACCAAACGTTGCAGGGATACTTTGCATGTCAAGACACGTGGAAAAAACGTACAAAACAAGAGATTGGAGACATCAAGATTTTCGACGAATTTTTTAAGAATTTTCAAATTTTCAGATGGGAGGTTCCAGATAAGGTCAAAAACGACATACTCAGATCTTCACCAAACTTTGCATGGATACATTGGATGTCAAGACACGTGGAAAAAACGTACAAAACAAGAGATTGGGGTCATCAAGATTTTGCACGGATTTTTTAGGAATTTTCAAATTTTCAGAAAGGAGGTTCCAGATAAGGTCAAAAACTACATACTCAGATCTTCACCAAACTTTGCAGGGATACGTTGGATGTCAAGACACGTGGAAAAAACGTACAAAACAAGAGATTGGAGACATCAAGATTTTGGACGAATTTTTTAAGAATTTTCAAATTTTCAGATAGGAGGTTCCATATAAGGTCAAAAACTACATACTCAGATCTTCACCAAACTTTGCATGGATACATTATGTGTCAAGACACGTGGAAAAAACGTACAAAACAAAAGATTGGAGACATCAAGATTTTGGTCGAATTTTTTAAGAATTTTCAAATTTTCAGATGGGAGGTTCCAGATAAGGTCAAAAACTACATACTCAGATCTTCACCAAACTTTGCAGGGATACATTGGATGTCAAGACACGTGGAAAAAACGTACAAAAAAGAGATTGGAGACATCAAGATTTTGGACGAATTTTTTAACAATTTTCAAATTTTCAGAAAGGATGTTCCAGATAAGGTCAAAAACGACATACTCAGATCTTCACCAAACTTTGCAGGGATACATTGGATATCAAGACACGTGGAAAAAACGTACAAAACAAGAGATTGGAGACATCAAGATTTTGGACGAATTTTTTAAGAATTTTCAAATTTTCAGATAGGAGGTTCCAGATAAGGTCAAAAACTACATACTCAGATCTTCACCAAACTTTGCAGGGATACATTGGATGTCAAGACACGTGGAAAAAACGTACAAAACAACAGATTGGGGTCATCAAGATTTTGGACGGATTTTTTAGGAATTTTCAAATTTTCAGATGGGAGGTTCCAGATAAGGTCAAAAACTACATACTCAGATCTTCACCAAACATTGCAGGGATACATTGGATGTCAAGACACGTGGAAAAAACGTACAAAACAAGAGATTGGAGACATCAAAATTTTGGACGAATTTTTTAAGAATTTTCAAATTTTCAGATAGGAGGTTCCAGATGAGGTCAAAAACTACATACTCAGATCTTCACCAAACTTTGCAGGAATACTTTGCATGTCAAGACACGTGGAAAAAACGTACAAAACAAGAGATCGGAGACATCAAGATTTTCGACGAATTTTTTAAGAATTTTCAAATTTTCAGATGGGAGGTTCCAGATAAGGTCAAAAACGACATACTCAGATCTTCACCAAACTTTGCATGGATACATTGGATGTCAAGACACGTGGAAAAAACATACAAAACATAGGATTGGTGACATCAAGATTTTGGACGAATTTTTTAAGAATTTTCAAATTTTCAGATAGAAGGTTCCATATAAGGTCAAAAACTACATACTCAGATCTTCACCAAACTTTGCAGGGATACATTGGAGGTCGAGACACGTGGAAAAAAAGTACAAAACAAGAGATTGGGGTCATCAAGATTTTGGACGGATTTTTTAGGAATTTTCAAATTTTCAGATGGGAGGTTCCAGATAAGGTCAAAAACTACATACTCAGATCTTCACCAAACATTGCAGGGATACATTGGATGTCAAGACACGTGGAAAAAACGTACAAAACAAGAGATTGGAGACATCAAGATTTTGGACGAATTTTTTAAGAATTTTCAAATTTTCAGATAGGAGGTTCCAGATGAGGTCAAAAACTACATACTCAGATCTTCACCAAACTTTGCAGGAATACTTTGCATGTCAAGACACGTGGAAAAAACGTACAAAACAAGAGATCGGAGACATCAAGATTTTCGACGAATTTTTTAAGAATTTTCAAATTTTCAGATGGGAGGTTCCAGATAAGGTCAAAAACGACATACTCAGATCTTCACCAAACTTTGCAGGGATCCATTGGAGGTCGAGACACGTGGAAAAAGCGTACAAAACAAGAGATTGGAGACATCAAGATTTTGGACGAATTTTTTAAGAATTTTCAAATTTTCAGATAGGAGGTTCCATATAAGGTCAAAAACTACAAACTCAGATCTTCACCAAACTTTGCAGGGATACATTGGATGTCAAGACACGTGGAAAAAACGTACAAAACAAGAGATTGGAGACATCAAGATTTTCGACGAATTTTTTAAGAATTTTCAAATTTTCAGAAAGGATGTTCCAGATAAGGTCAAAAACGACATACTCAGATCTTCACCAAACTTTGCAGGGATCCATTGGAGGTCGAGACACGTGGAAAAAACGTACAAAACAAGAGATTGGAGACATCAAGATTTTGGACGAATTTTTGAAGAATTTTCAAATTTTCAGATAGGAGGTTCCAGATAAGGTCTAAAACTACATACTCAGATCTCCACCAAACATTGCAGGAATACATTGGATGTCAAGACACGTGGAAAAAACGTACAAAACAAGAGATTGGAGACATCAAGATTTTCGACGAATTTTTGAAGAATTTTCAAATTTTCAGATAGGAGGTTCCCGATAAGGTCAAAAACTACATACTCAGATCTTCACCAAACGTTGCAGGGATACTTTGCATGTCAAGACACGTGGAAAAAACGTACAAAACAAAAGATTGGAGACATCAAGATTTTCGACGAATTTTTTAAGAATTTTCAAATTTTCAGATGGGAGGTTCCAGATAAGGTCAAAAACGACATACTCAGATCTTCACCAAACTTTGCATGGATACATTGGATGTCAAGACACGTGGAAAAAACGTACAAAACAAGAGATTGGAGACATCAAGATTTTGGACGAATTTTTTAAGAATTCTCAAATTTTCAGAAAGGAGGTTCCATATAAGGTCAAAAACTACATACTCAGATTTTCACCAAACTTTGCAGGGATACTTTGGATGTCAAGACACGTGGAAAAAACGTACAAAACAAGAGATTGGGGTCATCAAGATTTTGGACGAATTTTTTAAGAATTTTCAAATTTTCAGATGGGAGGTTCAATATAAGGTCAAAAACTACATACTCAGATCTTCACCAAACTTTGCATGGATACATTGGATGTCAAGACACGTGGAAAAAACATACAAAACATAGGATTCGGAACATCAAGATTTTGGTCGAATTTTTTAAGAATTTTCAAATTTTCATATAGGAGGTTCCATATAAGGTCAAAAACTACATACTCAGATCTTCACCAAACATTGCAGGAATACATTGGATGTCAAGACACGTGGAAAAAACGTACAAAACAAGAGATTGGGGTCATCAAGATTTTGCACGGATTTTTTAGGAATTTTCAAATTTTCAGATGGGAGGTTCCAGATAAGGTCAAAAACTACATACTCAGATCTTCACCAAACTTTGCAGGGATACATTGGATGTCAAGACACGTGGAAAAAACGTACAAAACAAGAGATTGGAGACATCAAGATTTTGGACGAATTTTTTAAGAATTTTTAAATTTTCAGATAGGAGGTTCCATATAAGGTCAAAAACTACATACTCAGATCTTCACCAAACTTTGCATGGATACATTATGTGTCAAGACACGTGGAAAAAACGTACAAAACAAGAGATTGGAGACATCAAGATATTGGTCGAATTTTTTAAGAATTTTCAAATTTTCAGATGGGAGGTTCCAGATAAGGTCAAAAACTACATACTCAGATCTTCACCAAAATTTGCAGGGATACATTGGATGTCAAGACACGTGGAAAAAACGTACAAAACAAGAGATTGGAGACATCAAGATTTTCGACGAATTTTTTAAGAATTTTCAAATTTTCAGAAAGGATGTTCCAGATAAGGTCAAAAACGACATACTCAGATCTTCACCAAACGTTGCAGGGATCCATTATGTGTCAAGACACGTGGAAAAAACGTACAAAACAAAAGATTGGAGACATCAAGATTTTGGTCGAATTTTTTAAGAATTTTCAAATTTTCAGATGGGAGGTTCCAGATAAGGTCAAAAACTACATACTCAGATCTTCACCAAACTTTGCAGGGATACATTGGATGTCAAGACACGTGGAAAAAACGTACAAAAAAGAGATTGGAGACATCAAGATTTTGGACGAATTTTTTAACAATTTTCAAATTTTCAGAAAGGATGTTCCAGATAAGGTCAAAAACGACATACTCAGATCTTCACCAAACTTTGCAGGGATACATTGGAGGTCGAGACACGTGGAAAAAAAGTACAAAACAAGAGATTGGGGTCATCAAGATTTTGGACGGATTTTTTAGGAATTTTCAAATTTTCAGATGGGAGGTTCCAGATAAGGTCAAAAACGACATACTCAGATCTTCACCAAACTTTGCATTGATACATTGGATGTCAAGACACGTGGAAAAAACATACAAAACATAGGATTGGTGACATCAAGATTTTGGACGAATTTTTTAAGAATTTTCAAATTTTCAGATAGGAGGTTCCATATAAGGTCAAAAACTACATACTCAGATCTTCACCAAACTTTGCAGGGATACATTGGAGGTCGAGACACGTGGAAAAAAAGTACAAAACAAGAGATTGGGGTCATCAAGATTTTGGACGGATTTTTTAGGAATTTTCAAATTTTCAGATGGGAGGTTCCAGATAAGGTCAAAAACTACATACTCAGATCTTCACCAAACATTGCAGGGATACATTGGATGTCAAGACACGTGGAAAAAACGTACAAAACAAGAGATTGGAGACATCAAGATTTTGGACGAATTTTTTAAGAATTTTCAAATTTTCAGATAGGAGGTTCCAGATGAGGTCAAAAACTACATACTCAGATCTTCACCAAACTTTGCAGGAATACTTTTCATGTCAAGACACGTGGAAAAAACGTACAAAACAAGAGATCGGAGACATCAAGATTTTCGACGAATTTTTTAAGAATTTTCAAATTTTCAGATGGGAGGTTCCAGATAAGGTCAAAAACGACATACTCAGATCTTCACCAAACTTTGCAGGGATCCATTGGAGGTCGAGACACGTGGAAAAAACGTACAAAACAAGAGATTGGAGACATCAAGATTTTGGACGAATTTTTGAAGAATTTTCAAATTTTCAGATAGGAGGTTCCAGATAAGGTCTAAAACTACATACTCAGATCTCCACCAAACATTGCAGGAATACATTGGATGTCAAGACACGTGGAAAAAACGTACAAAACAAGAGATTTTAGACATCAAGATTTTCGACGAATTTTTGAAGAATTTTCAAATTTTCAGATAGGAGGTTCCAGATAAGGTCAAAAACTACATACTCAGATCTTCACCAAACGTTGCAGGGATACTTTGCATGTCAAGACACGTGGAAAAAACGTACAAAACAAAAGATTGGAGACATCAAGGTTTTCGACGAATTTTTTAAGAATTTTCAAATTTTCAGATGGGAGGTTCCAGATAAGGTCAAAAACGACATACTCAGATCTTCACCAAACTTTGCACGGATACATTGGATGTCAAGACACGTGGAAAAAACGTACAAAACAAGAGATTGGAGACATCAAGATTTTGGACGAATTTTTTAAGAATTCTCAAATTTTCAGAAAGGAGGTTCCATATAAGGTCAAAAACTACATACTCAGATCTTCACCAAACTTTGCAGGGATACTTTGGATGTCAAGACACGTGGAAAAAACGTACAAAACAAGAGATTGGGGTCATCAAGATTTTGGACGAATTTTTTAAGAATTTTCAAATTTTCAGATGGGAGGTTCAATATAAGGTCAAAAACTACATACTCAGATCTTCACCAAACTTTGCATGGATACATTGTATGTCAAGACACGTGGAAAAAACATACAAAACATAGGATTCGGAACATCAAGATTTTGGTCGAATTTTTTAAGAATTTTCAAATTTTCATATAGGAGGTTCCATATAAGGTCAAAAACTACATACTCAGATCTTCACCAAACATTGCAGGAATACATTGGATGTCAAGACACGTGGAAAAAACGTACAAAACAAGAGATTGGGGTCATCAAGATTTTGCACGGATTTTTTAGGAATTTTCAAATTTTCAGATGGGAGGTTCCAGATAAGGTCAAAAACTACATACTCAGATCTTCACCAAACTTTGCAGGGATACATTGGATGTCAAGACACGTGGAAAAAACGTACAAAACAAGAGATTGGAGACATCAAGATTTTGGACGAATTTTTTAAGAATTTTTAAATTTTCAGATAGGAGGTTCCATATAAGGTCAAAAACTACATACTCAGATCTTCACCAAACTTTGCATGGATACATTATGTGTCAAGACACGTGGAAAAAACGTACAAAACAAGAGATTGGAGACATCAAGATATTGGTCGAATTTTTTAAGAATTTTCAAATTTTCAGATGGGAGGTTCCAGATAAGGTCAAAAACTACATACTCAGATCTTCACCAAAATTTGCAGGGATACATTGGATGTCAAGACACGTGGAAAAAACGTACAAAACAAGAGATTGGAGACATCAAGATTTTCGACGAATTTTTTAAGAATTTTCAAATTTTCAGAAAGGATGTTCCAGATAAGGTCAAAAACGACATACTCAGATCTTCACCAAACGTTGCAGGGATCCATTATGTGTCAAGACACGTGGAAAAAACGTACAAAACAAAAGATTGGAGACATCAAGATTTTGGTCGAATTTTTTAAGAATTTTCAAATTTTCAGATGGGAGGTTCCAGATAAGGTCAAAAACTACATACTCAGATCTTCACCAAACTTTGCAGGGATACATTGGATGTCAAGACACGTGGAAAAAACGTACAAAAAAGAGATTGGAGTCATCAAGATTTTGGACGAATTTTTTAACAATTTTCAAATTTTCAGAAAGGATGTTCCAGATAAGGTCAAAAACGACATACTCATATCTTCACCAAACTTTGCAGGGATACATTGGATATCAAGACACGTGGAAAAAACGTACAAAACAAGAGATTGGAGACATCAAGATTTTGGACGAATTTTTTAAGAATTTTCAAATTTTCAGATAGGAGGTTCCAGATAAGGTCAAAAACTACATACTCAGATCTTCACCAAACTTTGCAGGGATACATTGGAGGTCGAGACACGTGGAAAAAAAAGTACAAAACAAGAGATTGGGGTCATCAAGATTTTGGACGGATTTTTTAGGAATTTTCAAATTTTCAGATGGGAGGTTCCAGATAAGGTCAAAAACGACATACTCAGATCTTCACCAAACTTTGCATGGATACATTGGATGTCAAGACACGTGGAAAAAACATACAAAACATAGGATTGGTGACATCAAGATTTTGGACGAATTTTTTAAGAATTTTCAAATTTTCAGATAGGAGGTTCCATATAAGGTCAAAAACTACATACTCAGATCTTCACCAAACTTTGCAGGGATACATTGGAAGTCGAGACACGTGGAAAAAAAGTACAAAACAAGAGATTGGGGTCATCAAGATTTTGGACGGATTTTTTAGGAATTTTCAAATTTTCAGATGGGAGGTTCCAGATAAGGTCAAAAACTACATACTCAGATCTTCACCAAACATTGCAGGGATACATTGGATGTCAAGACACGTGGAAAAAACGTACAAAACAAGAGATTGGAGACATCAAGATTTTGGACGAATTTTTTAAGAATTTTCAAATTTTCAGATAGGAGGTTCCAGATGAGGTCAAAAACTACATACTCAGATCTTCACCAAACTTTGCAGGAATACTTTTCATGTCAAGACACGTGGAAAAAACGTACAAAACAAGAGATCGGAGACATCAAGATTTTCGACGAATTTTTTAAGAATTTTCAAATTTTCAGATGGGAGGTTCCAGATAAGGTCAAAAACGACATACTCAGATCTTCACCAAACTTTGCAGGGATCCATTGGAGGTCGAGACACGTGGAAAAAACGTACAAAACAAGAGATTGGAGACATCAAGATTTTGGACGAATTTTTGAAGAATTTTCAAATTTTCAGATAGGAGGTTCCAGATAAGGTCTAAAACTACATACTCAGATCTCCACCAAACATTGCAGGAATACATTGGATGTCAAGACACGTGGAAAAAACGTACAAAACAAGAGATTTTAGACATCAAGATTTTCGACGAATTTTTGAAGAATTTTCAAATTTTCAGATAGGAGGTTCCAGATAAGGTCAAAAACTACATACTCAGATCTTCACCAAACGTTGCAGGGATACTTTGCATGTCAAGACACGTGGAAAAAACGTACAAAACAAAAGATTGGAGACATCAAGATTTTCGACGAATTTTTTAAGAATTTTCAAATTTTCAGATGGGAGGTTCCAGATAAGGTCAAAAACGACATACTCAGATCTTCACCAAACTTTGCATGGATACATTGGATGTCAAGACACGTGGAAAAAACGTACAAAACAAGAGATTGGAGACATCAAGATTTTGGACGAATTTTTTAAGAATTCTCAAATTTTCAGAAAGGAGGTTCCATATAAGGTCAAAAACTACATACTCAGATCTTCACCAAACTTTGCAGGGATACTTTGGATGTCAAGACACGTGGAAAAAACGTACAAAACAAGAGATTGGGGTCATCAAGATTTTGGACGAATTTTTTAAGAATTTTCAAATTTTCAGATGGGAGGTTCAATATAAGGTCAAAAACTACATACTCAGATCTTCACCAAACTTTGCATGGATACATTGGATGTCAAGACACGTGGAAAAAACATACAAAACATAGGATTCGGAACATCAAGATTTTGGTCGAATTTTTTAAGAATTTTCAAATTTTCAGATAGGAGGTTCCATATAAGGTCAAAAACTACATACTCAGATCTTCACCAAACATTGCAGGAATACATTGGATGTCAAGACACGTGGAAAAAACGTACAAAACAAGAGATTGGGGTCATCAAGATTTTGCACGGATTTTTTAGGAATTTTCAAATTTTCAGATGGGAGGTTCCAGATAAGGTCAAAAACTACATACTCAGATCTTCACCAAACTTTGCAGGGATACATTGGATGTCAAGACACGTGGAAAAAACGTACAAAACAAGAGATTGGAGACATCAAGATTTTGGACGAATTTTTTTAAGAATTTTTAAATTTTCAGATAGGAGGTTCCATATAAGGTCAAAAACTACATACTCAGATCTTCACCAAACTTTGCATGGATACATTATGTGTCAAGACACGTGGAAAAAACGTACAAAACAAGAGATTGGAGACATCAAGATATTGGTCGAATTTTTTAAGAATTTTCAAATTTTCAGATGGGAGGTTCCAGATAAGGTCAAAAACTACATACTCAGATCTTCACCAAACTTTGCAGGGATACATTGGATGTCAAGACACGTGGAAAAAACGTACAAAACAAGAGATTGGAGACATCAAGATTTTCGACGAATTTTTTAAGAATTTTCAAATTTTCAGAAAGGATGTTCCAGATAAGGTCAAAAACGACATACTCAGATCTTCACCAAACTTTGCAGGGATCCATTGGAGGTCGAGACACGTGGAAAAAACGTACAAAACAAGAGATTGGAGACATCAAGATTTTGGACGAATTTTTGAAGAATTTTCAAATTTTCAGATAGGAGGTTCCAGATAAGGTCTAAAACTACATACTCAGATCTCCACCAAACATTGCGGGAATACATTGGATGTCAAGACACGTGGAAAAAACGTACAAAACAAGAGATTGGAGACATCAAGATTTTCGACGAATTTTTGAAGAATTTTCAAATTTTCAGATAGGAGGTTCCAGATAAGGTCAAAAACTACATACTCAGATCTTCACCAAACGTTGCAGGGATACTTTGCATGTCAAGACACGTGGAAAAAACGTACAAAACAAAAGATTGGAGACATCAAGATTTTCGACGAATTTTTTAAGAATTTTCAAATTTTCAGATGGGAGGTTCCAGATAAGATCAAAAACGACATACTCAGATCTTCACCAAACTTTGCATGGATACATTGGATGTCAAGACACGTGGAAAAAACGTACAAAACAAGAGATTGGGGTCATCAAGATTTTGGACGAATTTTTTAAGAATTTTCAAATTTTCAGATGGGAGGTTCAATATAAGTTCAAAAACTACATACTCAGATCTTCACCAAACTTTGCATGGATACATTGGAGGTCGAGACACGTGGAAAAAAAGTACAAAACAAGAGATTGGGGTCATCAAGATTTTGGACGGATTTTTTAGGAATTTTCAAATTTTCAGATGGGAGGTTCCAGATAAGGTCAAAAACTACATACTCAGATCTTCACCAAACATTGCAGGGATACATTGGATGTCAAGACACGTGGAAAAAACGTACAAAACAAGAGATTGGAGACATCAAGATTTTGGACGAATTTTTTAAGAATTTTCAAATTTTCAGATAGGAGGTTCCAGATGAGGTCAAAAACTACATACTCAGATCTTCACCAAACTTTGCAGGAATACTTTGCATGTCAAGACACGTGGAAAAAACGTACAAAACAAGAGATCGGAGACATCAAGATTTTCGACGAATTTTTTAAGAATTTTCAAATTTTCAGATGGGAGGTTCCAGATAAGGTCAAAAACGACATACTCAGATCTTCACCAAACTTTGCAGGGATCCATTGGAGGTCGAGACACGTGGAAAAAACGTACAAAACAAGAGATTAGAGACATCAAGATTTTGGACGAATTTTTTAAGAATTTTCAAATTTTCAGATAGGAGGTTCCATATAAGGTCAAAAACTACATACTCAGATCTTCACCAAACTTTGCAGGGATACATTGGATGTCAAGACACGTGGAAAAAACGTACAAAACAAGAGATTGGAGACATCAAGATTTTCGACGAATTTTTTAAGAATTTTCAAATTTTCAGAAAGGATGTTCCAGATAAGGTCAAAAACGACATACTCAGATCTTCACCAAACTTTGCAGGGATCCATTGGAGGTCGAGACACGTGGAAAAAACGTACAAAACAAGAGATTGGAGACATCAAGATTTTGGACGAATTTTTGAAGAATTTTCAAATTTTCAGATAGGAGGTTCCAGATAAGGTCTAAAACTACATACTCAGATCTCCACCAAACATTGCAGGAATACATTGGATGTCAAGACACGTGGAAAAAACATACAAAACATAGGATTCGGAACATCAAGATTTTGGTCGAATTTTTTAAGAATTTTCAAATTTTCAGATAGGAGGTTCCATATAAGGTCAAAAACTACATACTCAGATCTTCACCAAACATTGCAGGAATACATTGGATGTCAAGACACGTGGAAAAAACGTACAAAACAAGAGATTGGGGTCATCAAGATTTTGCACGGATTTTTTAGGAATTTTCAAATTTTCAGATGGGAGGTTCCAGATAAGGTCAAAAACTACATACTCAGATCTTCACCAAACTTTGCAGGGATACATTGGATGTCAAGACACGTGGAAAAAACGTACAAAACAAGAGATTGGAGACATCAAGATTTTGGACGAATTTTTTAAGAATTTTCAAATTTTCAGATAGGAGGTTCCATATAAGGTCAAAAACTACATACTCAGATCTTCACCAAACTTTGCATGGATACATTATGTGTCAAGACACGTGGAAAAAACGTACAAAACAAAAGATTGGAGACATCAAGATTTTGGTCGAATTTTTTAAGAATTTTCAAATTTTCAGATGGGAGGTTCCAGAAAAGGTCAAAAACTACATACTCGGATCTTCACCAAACTTTGCAGGGATACATTGGATGTCAAGACACGTGGAAAAAACGTACAAAACAAGAGATTGGAGACATCAAGATTTTGGACGAATTTTTTAAGAATTTTTAAATTTTCAGATGGGAGGTTCCATATAAGGTCAAAAACTACATACTCAGATCTTCACCAAACTTTGCATGGATACATTATGTGTCAAGACACGTGGAAAAAACGTACAAAACAAGAAATTGGAGACATCAAGATATTGGTCGAATTTTTTAAGAATTTTCAAATTTTCAGATGGGAGGTTCCAGATAAGGTCAAAAACTACATACTCAGATCTTCACCAAACTTTGCAGGGATACATTGGATGTCAAGACACGTGGAAAAAACGTACAAAACAAGAGATTGGAGACATCAAGATTTTCGACGAATTTTTTAAGAATTTTCAAATTTTCAGAAAGGATGTTCCAGATAAGGTCAAAAACGACATACTCAGATCTTCACCAAACTTTGCAGGGATCCATTGGAGGTCGAGACACGTGGAAAAAACGTACAAAACAAGAGATTGGAGACATCAAGATTTTGGACGAATTTTTGAAGAATTTGCAAATTTTCAGATAGGAGGTTCCAGATAAGGTCTAAAACTACATACTCAGATCTCCACCAAACATTGCAGGAATACATTGGATGTCAAGACACGTGGAAAAAACGTACAAAACAAAAGATTGGAGACATCAAGATTTTCGACGAATTTTTTAAGAATTTTCAAATTTTCAGATGGGAGGTTCCAGATAAGGTCAAAAACGACATACTCAGATCTTCACCAAACTTTGCATGGATACATTGGATGTCAAGACACGTGGAAAAAACGTACAAAACAAGAGATTGGAGACATCAAGATTTTGGACGAATTTTTTAAGAATTCTCAAATTTTCAGAAAGGAGGTTCCATATAAGGTCAAAAACTACATACTCAGATCTTCACCAAACTTTGCATGGATACATTATGTGTCAAGACACGTGGAAAAAACGTACAAAACAAAAGATTGGAGACATCAAGATTTTGGTCGAATTTTTTAAGAATTTTCAAATTTTCAGATGGGAGGTTCCAGAAAAGGTCAAAAACTACATACTCAGATCTTCACCAAACTTTGCAGGGATACATTGGATGTCAAGACACGTGGATAAAACGTACAAAACAAGAGATTGGAGACATCAAGATTTTGGACGAATTTTTTAAGAATTTTTAAATTTTCAGATAGGAGGTTCCATATAAGGTCAAAAACTACATACTCAGATCTTCACCAAACTTTGCATGGATACATTATGTGTCAAGACCCGTGGAAAAAACGTACAAAACAAGAGATTGGAGACATCAAGATATTGGTCGAATTTTTTAAGAATTTTCAAATTTTCAGATGGGAGGTTCCAGATAAGGTCAAAAACTACATACTCAGATCTTCACCAAACTTTGCAGGGATACATTGGATGTCAAGACACGTGGAAAAAACGTACAAAACAAGAGATTGGAGACATCAAGATTTTCGACGAATTTTTTAAGAATTTTCAAATTTTCAGAAAGGATGTTCCAGATAAGGTCAAAAACGACATACTCAGATCTTCACCAAACTTTGCAGGGATACATTGGAGGTCGAGACACGTGGAAAAAACGTACAAAACAAGAGATTGGAGACATCAAGATTTTGGACGAATTTTTGAAGAATTTTCAAATTTTCAGATAGGAGGTTCCAGATAAGGTCTAAAACTACATACTCAGATCTCCACCAAACATTGCAGGAATACATTGGATGTCAAGACACGTGGAAAAAACGTACAAAACAAGAGATTGGAGACATCAAGATTTTCGACGAATTTTTGAAGAATTTTCAAATTTTCAGATAGGAGGTTCCAGATAAGGTCAAAAACTACATACTCAGATCTTCACCAAACGTTGCAGGGATACTTTGCATGTCAAGACACGTGGAAAAAACGTACAAAACAAAAGATTGGAGACATCAAGATTTTCGACGAATTTTTTAAGAATTTTCAAATTTTCAGATGGGACGTTCCAGATAAGGTCAAAAACGACATACTCAGATCTTCACCAAACTTTGCATGGATACATTGGATGTCAAGACACGTGGAAAAAACGTACAAAACAAGAGATTGGAGACATCAAGATTTTGGACGAATTTTTTAAGAATTCTCAAATTTTCAGAAAGGAGGTTCCATATAAGGTCAAAAACTACATACTCAGATCTTCACCAAACTTTGCAGGGATACTTTGGATGTCAAGACACGTGGAAAAACGTACAAAACAAGAGATTGGGGTCATCAAGATTTTGGACGAATTTTTTAAGAATTTTCAAATTTTCAGATGGGAGGTTCAATATAAGGTCAAAAACTACATACTCAGATCTTCACCAAACTTTGCATGGATACATTGGATGTCAAGACACGTGGAAAAAACATACAAAACATAGGATTCGGAACATCAAGATTTTGGTCGAATTTTTTAAGAATTTTCAAATTTTCAGATAGGAGGTTCCATATAAGGTCAAAAACTACATACTCAGATCTTCACCAAACATTGCAGGAATACATTGGATGTCGAGACACGTGGAAAAAACGTACAAAACAAGAGATTGGGGTCATCAAGATTTTGCACAGATTTTTTAGGAATTTTCAAATTTTCAGATGGGAGGTTCCAGATAAGGTCAAAAACTACATACTCAGATCTTCACCAAACTTTGCAGGGATACATTGGATGTCAAGACACGTGGAAAAAACGTACAAAACAAGAGATTGGAGACATCAAGATTTTGGACGAAATTTTTAAGAATTTTCAAATTTTCAGATAGGAGGTTCCATATAAGGTCAAAAACTACATACTCAGATCTTCACCAAACTTTGCATGGATACATTATGTGTCAAGACACGTGGAAAAAACGTACAAAACAAAAGATTGGAGACATCAAGATTTTGGTCGAATTTTTTAAGAATTTTCAAATTTTCAGATGGGAGGTTCCAGATAAGGTCAAAAACTACATACTCAGATCTTCACCAAACTTTGCAGGGATACATTGGATGTCAAGACACGTGGAAAAAACGTACAAAAAAGAGATTGGAGACATCAAGATTTTGGACGAATTTTTTAACAATTTTCAAATTTTCACAAAGAATGTTCCAGATAAGGTCAAAAACGACATACTCAGATCTTCACCAAACTTTGCAGGGATACATTGGATATCAAGACACGTGGAAAAAACGTACAAAACAAGAGATTGGAGACATCAAGATTTTGGACGAATTTTTTAAGAATTTTCAAATTTTCAGATAGGAGGTTCCAGATAAGGTCAAAAACTACATGCTCAGATCTTCACCAAACTTTGCAGGGATACATTGGATGTCAAGACACGTGGAAAAAACGTACAAAACAAGAGATTGGGGTCATCAAGATTTTGGACGGATTTTTTAGGAATTTTCAAATTTTCAGGTGGGAGGTTCCAGATAAGGTCAAAAACTACATACTCAGATCTTCACCAAACATTGCAGGGATACATTGGATGTCAAGACACGTGGAAAAAACGTACAAAACAAGAGATTGGAGACATCAAAATTTTGGACGAATTTTTTAAGAATTTTCAAATTTTCAGATAGGAGGTTCCAGATGAGGTCAAAAACTACATACTCAGATCTTCACCAAACTTTGCAGGAATACTTTGCATGTCAAGACACGTGGAAAAAACGTACAAAACAAGAGATCGGAGACATCAAGATTTTCGACGAATTTTTTAAGAATTTTCAAATTTTCAGATGGGAGGTTCCAGATAAGGTCAAAAACGACATACTCAGATCTTCACCAAACTTTGCATGGATACATTGGATGTCAAGACACGTGGAAAAAACATACAAAACATAGGATTGGTGACATCAAGATTTTGGACGAATTTTTTAATAATTTTCAAATTTTCAGATAGGAGGTTCCATATAAGGTCAAAAACTACATACTCAGATCTTCACCAAACTTTGCAGGGATACATTGGATGTCAAGACACGTGGAAAAAACGTACAAAACAAGAGATTGGAGACATCAAGATTATGGACGAATTTTTTGAGAATTTTCAAATTTTCAGAAAGGAGGTTCCATATAAGGTCAAAAACTACATACTCAGATCTTCACCAAACTTTGCAGGGATACATTGGATGTCAAGACACGTGGAAAAAACGTACAAAACAAGAGATTGGAGACATCAAGATTTTCGACGAATTTTTTAAGAATTTTCAAATTTTCAGAAAGGATGTTCCAGATAAGGTCAAAAACGACATACTCAGATCTTCACCAAACTTTGCAGGGATACATTGGAGGTCGAGACACGTGGAAAAAACGTACAAAACAAGAGATTGGAGACATCAAGATTTTGGACGAATTTTTGAAGAATTTTCAAATTTTCTGATAGGAGGTCCCAGATAAGGTCAAAAACTACATACTCAGATCTCCACCAAACATTGCAGGGATACATTGGATGTCAAGACACGTGGAAAAAACGTACAAAACAAGAGATTGGAGACATCAAGATTTTCGACGAATTTTTGAAGAATTTTCAAATTTTCAGATAGGAGGTTCCAGATAAGGTCAAAAACTACATACTCAGATCTTCACCAAACGTTGCAGGGATACTTTGCATGTCAAGACACGTGGAAAAAACGTACAAAACAAGAGATTGGAGACATCAAGATTTTCGACGAATTTTTTAAGAATTTTCAAATTTTCAGATGGGAGGTTCCAGATAAGGTCAAAAACGACATACTCAGATCTTCACCAAACTTTGCATGGATACATTGGATGTCAAGACACGTGGAAAAAACGTACAAAAAAGAGATTGGAGACATCAAGATTTTGGACGAATTTTTTAACAATTTTCAAATTTTCACAAAGAATGTTCCAGATAAGGTCAAAAACGACATACTCAGATCTTCACCAAACTTTGCAGGGATACATTGGATATCAAGACACGTGGAAAAAACGTACAAAACAAGAGATTGGAGACATCAAGATTTTGGACGAATTTTTTAAGAATTTTCAAATTTTCAGATAGGAGGTTCCAGATAAGGTCAAAAACTACATGCTCAGATCTTCACCAAACTTTGCAGGGATACATTGGATGTCAAGACACGTGGAAAAAACGTACAAAACAAGAGATTGGAGACATCAAGATTTTGGACGAATTTTTTAAGAATTTTCAAATTTTCAGATAGGAGGTTCCATATAAGGTCAAAAACTACATACTCAGATCTTCACCAAACTTTGCATGGATACATTATGTGTCAAGACACGTGGAAAAAACGTACAAAACAAAAGATTGGAGACATCAAGATTTTGGTCGAATTTTTTAAGAATTTTCAAATTTTCAGATGGGAGGTTCCAGATAAGGTCAAAAACTACATACTCAGATCTTCACCAAACTTTGCAGGGATACATTGGATGTCAAGACACGTGGAAAAAACGTACAAAAAAGAGATTGGAGACATCAAGATTTTGGACGAATTTTTTAACAATTTTCAAATTTTCAGAAAGGATGTTCCAGATAAGGTCAAAAACGACATACTCAGATCTTCACCAAACTTTGCAGGGATACATTGGATATCAAGACACGTGGAAAAAACGTACAAAACAAGAGATTGGAGACATCAAGATTTTGGACGAATTTTTTAAGAATTTTCAAATTTTCAGATAGGAGGTTCCAGATAAGGTCAAAAACTACATACTCAGATCTTCACCAAACTTTGCAGGGATACATTGGATGTCAAGACACGTGGAAAAAACGTACAAAACAAGAGATTGGGGTCATCAAGATTTTGGACGGATTTTTTAGGAATTTTCAAATTTTCAGATGGGAGGTTCCAGATAAGGTCAAAAACTACAGACTCAGATCTTCACCAAACATTGCAGGGATACATTGGATGTCAAGACACGTGGAAAAAACGTACAAAACAAGAGATTGGAGACATCAATATTTTGGACGAATTTTTAAAGAATTTTCAAATTTTCAGATAGGAGGTTCCAGATGAGGTCAAAAACTACATAGTCAGATCTTCACAAAACTTTGCAGGAATACTTTGCATGTCAAGACACGTGGAAAAAACGTACAAAACAAGAGATCGGAGACATCAAGATTTTCGACGAATTTTTTAAGAATTTTCAAATTTTCAGATGGGAGGTTCCAGATAAGGTCAAAAACGACATACTCAGATCTTCACCAAACTTTGCATGGATACATTGGATGTCAAGACACGTGGAAAAAACATACAAAACATAGGATTGGTGACATCAAGATTTTGGACGAATTTTTTAAGAATTTTCAAATTTTCAGATAGGAGGTTCCATATAAGGCCAAAAACTACATACTCAGATCTTCACCAAACTTTGCAGGGATACATTGGATGTCAAGACACGTGGAAAAAACGTACAAAACAAGAGATTGGAGACATCAAGATTTTCGACGAATTTTTTAAGAATTTTCAAATTTTCAGAAAGGATGTTCCAGATAAGGTCAAAAACGACATACTCAGATCTTCACCAAACTTTGCAGGGATACATTGGAGGTCGAGACACGTGGAAAAAACGTACAAAACAAGAGATTGGAGACATCAAGATTTTGGACGAATTTTTGAAGAATTTTCAAATTTTCAGATAGGAGGTTCCAGATAAGGTCAAAAACTACATACTCAGATCTCAACCAAACATTGCAGGGATACATTGGATGTCAAGACACGTGGAAAAAACGTACAAAACAAGAGATTGGAGACATCAAGATTTTCGACGAATTTTTGAAGAATTTTCAAATTTTCAGATAGGAGGTTCCAGATAAGGTCAAAAACTACATACTCAGATCTTCACCAAACGTTGCAGGGATACTTTGCATGTCAAGACACGTGGAAAAAACGTACAAAACAAGAGATTGGAGACATCAAGATTTTCGACGAATTTTTTAAGAATTTTCAAATTTTCAGATGGGAGGTTCCAGATAAGGTCAAAAACGACATACTCAGATCTTCACCAAACTTTGCATGGATACATTGGATGTCAAGACACGTGGAAAAAACGTACAAAACAAGAGATTGGAGACATCAAGATTTTGGACGAATTTTTTAAGAATTCTCAAATTTTCAGAAAGGAGGTTCCATATAAGGTCAAAAACTACAAACTCAGATCTTCACCAAACTTTGCAGGGATACATTGGATGTCAAGACACGTGGAAAAAACGTACAAAACAAGAGATTGGGGTCATCAAGATTTTGGACGAATTTTTTAAGAATTTTCAAATTTTCAGAAAGGAGGTTCCATATAAGGTCAAAAACTACATACTCAGATCTTCACCAAACTTTGCAGGGATACATTGAATGTCAAGACACGTGGAAAAAACGTACAAAACAAGAGATTGGGGTCATCAAGATTTTGGACGGATTTTTTAGGAATTTTCAAATTTTCAGATGGGAGGTTCCAGATAAGGTCAAAAACTACATACTCAGATCTTCACCAAACTTTGCAGGGATACATTGGATGTCAAGACACGTGGAAAAAACGTACAAAACAAGAGATTGGAGACATCAAGATTTTGGACGAATTTTTTAAGAATTTTTAAATTTTCAGATAGGAGGTTCCATATAAGGTCAAAAACTACATACTCAGATCTTCACCAAACTTTGCATGGATACATTATGTGTCAAGACACGTGGAAAAAACGTACAAAACAAGAGATTGGAGACATCAAGATATTGGTCGAATTTTTTAAGAATTTTCAAATTTTCAGATGGGAGGTTCCAGATAAGGTCAAAAACTACATACTCAGATCTTCACCAAACTTTGCAGGGATACATTGGATGTCAAGACACGTGGAAAAAACGTACAAAACAAGAGATAGGAGACATCAAGATTTTGGACGAATTTTTTAACAATTTTCAAATTTTCAGAAAGGATGTTCCAGATAAGGTGAAAAACGACATACTCAGATCTTCACCAAACTTTGCAGGGATACATTGGATATCAAGACACGTGGAAAAAACGTACAAAACAAGAGATTGGAGACATCAAGATTTTGGACGAATTTTTTAAGAATTTTCAAATTTTCAGATAGGAGGTTCCAGATAAGATCAAAAACTACATACTCAGATCTTCACCAAACTTTGCAGGGATACATTGGATGTCAAGACACGTGGAAAAAACGTACAAAACAAGAGATTGGGGTCATCAAGATTTTGGACGGATTTTTTAGGAATTTTCAAATTTTCAGATGGGAGGTTCCAGATAAGGTCAAAAACTACATACTCAGATCTTCACCAAACATTGCAGGGATACATTGGATGTCAAGACACGTGGAAAAAACGTACAAAACAAGAGATTGGAGACATCAAGATTTTGGACGAATTTTTTAAGAATTTTCAAATTTTCAGATAGGAGGTTCCAGATGAGGTCAAAAACTACATACTCAGATCTTCACCAAACTTTGCAGGAATACTTTGCATGTCAAGACACGTGGAAAAAACGTACAAAACAAGAGATCGGAGACATCAAGATTTTCGACGAATTTTTTAAGAATTTTCAAATTTTCAGATGGGAGGTTCCAGATAAGGTCAAAAACGACATACTCAGATCTTCACCAAACTTTGCAGGGATCCATTGGAGGTCGAGACACGTGGAAAAAACGTACAAAACAAGAGATTGGAGACATCAAGATTTTGGACGAATTTTTTAAGAATTTTCAAATTTTCAGATAGGAGGTTCCATATAAGGTCAAAAACTACATACTCAGATCTTCACCAAACTTTGCAGGGATGCATTGGATGTCAAGACACGTGGAAAAAACGTACAAAACAAGAGATTGGAGACATCAAGATTTTCGACGAATTTTTTAAGAATTTTCAAATTTTCAGAAAGGATGTTCCAGATAAGGTCAAAAACGACATACTCAGATCTTCACCAAACTTTGCAGTTATCCATTGGAGGTCGAGACACGTGGAAAAAACGTACAAAACAAGAGATTGGAGACATCAAGATTTTGGACGAATTTTTGAAGAATTTTCAAATTTTCAGATAGGAGGTTCCAGATAAGGTCTAAAACTACATACTCAGATCTCCACCAAACATTGCAGGAATACATTGGATGTCAAGACACGTGGAAAAAACGTACAAAACAAGAGATTGGAGACATCAAGATTTTCGACGAATTTTTGAAGAATTTTCAAATTTTCAGATAGGAGGTTCCAGATAAGGTCAAAAACTACATACTCAGATCTTCACCAAACGTTGCAGGGATACTTTGCATGTCAAGACACGTGGAAAAAACGTACAAAACAAAAGATTGGAGACATCAAGATTTTCGACGAATTTTTTAAGAATTTTCAAATTTTCAGATGGGAGGTTCCAGATAAGGTCAAAAACGACATACTCAGATCTTCACCAAACTTTGCATGGATACATTGGATGTCAAGACACGTGGAAAAAACGTACAAAACAAGAGATTGGAGACATCAAGATTTTGGACGAATTTTTTAAGAATTCTCAAATTTTCAGAAAGGAGGTTCCATATAAGGTCAAAAACTACATACTCAGATCTTCACCAAACTTTGCAGGGATACTTTGGATGTCAAGACACGTGGAAAAAACGTACAAAACAAGAGATTGGGGTCATCAAGATTTTGGACGAATTTTTTAAGAATTTTCAAATTTTCAGATGGGAGGTTCAATATAAGGTCAAAAACTACATACTCAGATCTTCACCAAACTTTGCATGGATACATTGGATGTCAAGACACGTGGAAAAAACATACAAAACATAGGATTCGGAACATCAAGATTTTGGTCGAATTTTTTAAGAATTTTCAAATTTTCAGATAGGAGGTTCCATATAAGGTCAAAAACTACATACTCAGATCTTCACCAAACATTGCAGGAATACATTGGATGTCAAGACACGTGGAAAAAACGTACAAAACAAGAGATTGGGGTCATCAAGATTTTGCACGGATTTTTTAGGAATTTTCAAATTTTCAGATGGGAGGTTCCAGATAAGGTCAAAAACTACATACTCAGATCTTCACCAAACTTTGCAGGGATACATTGGATGTCAAGACACGTGGAAAAAACGTACAAAACAAGAGATTGGAGACATCAAGATTTTGGACGAATTTTTTAAGAATTTTCAAATTTTCAGATAGGAGGTTCCATATAAGGTCAAAAACTACATACTCAGATCTTCACCAAACTTTGCATGGATACATTATGTGTCAAGACACGTGGAAAAAACGTACAAAACAAAAGATTGGAGACATCAAGATTTTGGTCGAATTTTTTAAGAATTTTCAAATTTTCAGATGGGAGGTTCCAGATAAGGTCAAAAACTACATACTCAGATCTTCACCAAACTTTGCAGGGATACATTGGATGTCAAGACACGTGGAAAAAACGTACAAAAAAGAGATTGGAGACATCAAGATTTTGGACGAATTTTTTAACAATTTTCAAATTTTCAGAAAGGATGTTCCAGATAAGGTCAAAAACGACATACTCAGATCTTCACCAAACTTTGCAGGGATACATTGGATATCAAGACACGTGGAAAAAACGTACAAAACAAGAGATTGGAGACATCAAGATTTTGGACGAATTTTTTAAGAATTTTCAAATTTTCAGATAGGAGGTTCCAGATAAGGTCAAAAACTACATACTCAGATCTTCACCAAACTTTGCAGGGATACATTGGATGTCAAGACACGTGGAAAAAACGTACAAAACAAGAGATTGGAGACATCAAGATTTTCGACGAATTTTTTAAGAATTTTCAAATTTTCAGAAAGGATGTTCCAGATAAGGTCAAAAACGACATACTCAGATCTTCACCAAACTTTGCAGGGATCCATTGGAGGTCGAGACACGTGGAAAAAACGTACAAAACAAGAGATTGGAGACATCAAGATTTTGGACGAATTTTTGAAGAATTTTCAAATTTTCAGATAGGAGGTTCAAGATAAGGTCTAAAACTACATACTCAGATCTCCACCAAACATTGCAGGAATACATTGGATGTCAAGACACGTGGAAAAAACGTACAAAACAAGAGATTGGAGACATCAAGATTTTGGACGAATTTTTTAAGAATTTTCAAATTTTCAGATAGGAGGTTCCAGATAAGGTCAAAAACTACATACTCAGATCTTCACCAAACGTTGCAGGGATACTTTGCATGTCAAGACACGTGGAAAAAACGTACAAAACAAAAGATTGGAGACATCAAGATTTTCGACGAATTTTTTAAGAATTTTCAAATTTTCAGATGGGAGGTTCCAGATAAGATCAAAAACGACATACTCAGATCTTCACCAAACTTTGCATGGATACATTGGATGTCAAGACACGTGGAAAAAACGTACAAAACAAGAGATTGGAGACATCAAGATTTTGGACGAATTTTTTAAGAATTCTCAAATTTTCAGAAAGGAGGTTCCATATAAGGTCAAAAACTACATACTCAGATCTTCACCAAACTTTGCAGGGATACTTTGGATGTCAAGACACGTGGAAAAAACGTACAAAACAAGAGATTGGGGTCATCAAGATTTTGGACGAATTTTTTAAGAATTTTCAAATTTTCAGATGGGAGGTTCAATATAAGGTCAAAAACTACATACTCAGATCTTCACCAAACTTTGCATGGATACATTGGATGTCAAGACACGTGGAAAAAACATACAAAACATAGGATTCGGAACATCAAGATTTTGGTCGAATTTTTTAAGAATTTTCAAATTTTCAGATAGGAGGTTCCATATAAGGTCAAAAACTACATACTCAGATCTTCACCAAACATTGCAGGAATACATTGGATGTCAAGACACGTGGAAAAAACGTACAAAACAAGAGATTGGGGTCATCAAGATTTTGCACGGATTTTTTAGGAATTTTCAAATTTTCAGATGGGAGGTTCCAGATAAGGTCAAAAACTACATACTCAGATCTTCACCAAACTTTGCAGGGATACATTGGATGTCAAGACACGTGGAAAAAACGTACAAAACAAGAGATTGGAGACATCAAGATTTTGGACGAATTTTTTAAGAATTTTCAAATTTTCAGATAGGAGGTTCCAGATAAGGTCAAAAACTACATACTCAGATCTTCACCAAACTTTGCAGGGATACATTGGATGTCAAGACACGTGGAAAAAACGTACAAAACAAGAGATTGGGGTCATCAAGATTTTGGACGGATTTTTTAGGAATTTTCAAATTTTCAGATGGGAGGTTCCAGATAAGGTCAAAAACTACATACTCAGATCTTCACCAAACATTGCAGGGATACATTGGATGTCAAGACACGTGGAAAAAACGTACAAAACAAGAGATTGGAGACATCAAAATTTTGGACGAATTTTTTAAGAATTTTCAAATTTTCAGATAGGAGGTTCCAGATGAGGTCAAAAACTACATACTCAGATCTTCACCAAACTTTGCAGGGATACATTGGATGTCAAGACACGTGGAAAAAACGTACAAAACAAGAGATTGGAGACATCAAGATTTTCGACGAATTTTTTAAGAATTTTCAAATTTTCAGAAAGGATGTTCCAGATAAGGTCAAAAACGACATACTCAGATCTTCACCAAACTTTGCAGGGATACATTGGAGGTCGAGACACGTGGAAAAAACGTACAAAACAAGAGATTGGAGACATCAAGATTTTGGACGAATTTTTGAAGAATTTTCAAATTTTCAGATAGGAGGTTCCAGATAAGGTCAAAAACTACATACTCAGATCTCAACCAAACATTGCAGGGATACATTGGATGTCAAGACACGTGGAAAAAACGTACAAAACAAGAGATTGGAGAATATCAAGATTTTCGACGAATTTTTGAAGAATTTTCAAATTTTCAGATAGGAGGTTCCAGATAAGGTCAAAAACTACAGACTCAGATCTTCACCAAACGTTGCAGGGATACTTTGCATGTCAAGACACGTGGAAAAAACGTACAAAACAAGAGATTGGAGACATCAAGATTTTCGACGAATTTTTTAAGAATTTTCAAATTTTCAGATGGGAGGTTCCAGATAAGGTCAAAAACGACATACTCAGATCTTCACCAAACTTTGCATGGATACATTGGATGTCAAGACACGTGGAAAAAACGTACAAAACAAGAGATTGGAGACATCAAGATTTTGGACGAATTTTTTAAGAATTCTCAAATTTTCAGAAAGGAGGTTCCATATAAGGTCAAAAACTACAAACTCAGATCTTCACCAAACTTTGCAGGGATACATTTGATGTCAAGACACGTGGAAAAAACGTACAAAACAAGAGATTGGGGTCATCAAGATTTTGGACGAATTTTTTAAGAATTTTCAAATTTTCAGAAAGGAGGTTCCATATAAGGTCAAAAACTACATACTCAGATCTTCACCAAACTTTGCAGGGATACATTGAATGTCAAGACACGTGGAAAAAACGTACAAAACAAGAGATTGGGGTCATCAAGATTTTGGACGGATTTTTTAGGAATTTTCAAATTTTCAGATGGGAGGTTCCAGATAAGGTCAAAAACTACATACTCAGATCTTCACCAAACTTTGCAGGGATACATTGGATGTCAAGACACGTGGAAAAAACGTACAAAACAAGAGATTGGAGACATCAAGATTTTGGACGAATTTTTTAAGAATTTTTAAATTTTCAGATAGGAGGTTCCATATAAGGTCAAAAACTACATACTCAGATCTTCACCAAACTTTGCATGGATACATTATGTGTCAAGACACGTGGAAAAAACGTACAAAACAAGAGATTGGAGACATCAAGATATTGGTCGAATTTTTTAAGAATTTTCAAATTTTCAGATGGGAGGTTCCAGATAAGGTCAAAAACTACATACTCAGATCTTCACCAAACTTTGCAGGGATACATTGGATGTCAAGACACGTGGAAAAAACGTACAAAACAAGAGATAGGAGACATCAAGATTTTGGACGAATTTTTTAACAATTTTCAAATTTTCAGAAAGGATGTTCCAGATAAGGTCAAAAACGACATACTCAGATCTTCACCAAACTTTGCAGGGATACATTGGATATCAAGACACGTGGAAAAAACGTACAAAACAAGAGATTGGAGACATCAAGATTTTGGACGAATTTTTTAAGAATTTTCAAATTTTCAGATAGGAGGTTCCAGATAAGATCAAAAACTACATACTCAGATCTTCACCAAACTTTGCAGGGATACATTGGATGTCAAGACACGTGGAAAAAACGTACAAAACAAGAGATTGGGGTCATCAAGATTTTGGACGGATTTTTTAGGAATTTTCAAATTTTCAGATGGGAGGTTCCAGATAAGGTCAAAAACTACATACTCAGATCTTCACCAAACATTGCAGGGATACATTGGATGTCAAGACACGTGGAAAAAACGTACAAAACAAGAGATTGGAGACATCAAGATTTTGGACGAATTTTTTAAGAATTTTCAAATTTTCAGATAGGAGGTTCCAGATGAGGTCAAAAACTACATACTCAGATCTTCACCAAACTTTGCAGGAATACTTTGCATGTCAAGACACGTGGAAAAAACGTACAAAACAAGAGATCGGAGACATCAAGATTTTCGACGAATTTTTTAAGAATTTTCAAATTTTCAGATGGGAGGTTCCAGATAAGGTCAAAAACGACATACTCAGATCTTCACCAAACTTTGCAGGGATCCATTGGAGGTCGAGACACGTGGAAAAAACGTACAAAACAAGAGATTGGAGACATCAAGATTTTGGACGAATTTTTTAAGAATTTTCAAATTTTCAGATAGGAGGTTCCATATAAGGTCAAAAACTACATACTCAGATCTTCACCAAACTTTGCAGGGATGCATTGGATGTCAAGACACGTGGAAAAAACGTACAAAACAAGAGATTGGAGACATCAAGATTTTCGACGAATTTTTTAAGAATTTTCAAATTTTCAGAAAGGATGTTCCAGATAAGGTCAAAAACGACATACTCAGATCTTCACCAAACTTTGCAGTTATCCATTGGAGGTCGAGACACGTGGAAAAAACGTACAAAACAAGAGATTGGAGACATCAAGATTTTGGACGAATTTTTGAAGAATTTTCAAATTTTCAGATAGGAGGTTCCAGATAAGGTCTAAAACTACATACTCAGATCTCCACCAAACATTGCAGGAATACATTGGATGTCAAGACACGTGGAAAAAACGTACAAAACAAGAGATTGGAGACATCAAGATTTTCGACGAATTTTTGAAGAATTTTCAAATTTTCAGATAGGAGGTTCCAGATAAGGTCAAAAACTACATACTCAGATCTTCACCAAACGTTGCAGGGATACTTTGCATGTCAAGACACGTGGAAAAAACGTACAAAACAAAAGATTGGAGACATCAAGATTTTCGACGAATTTTTTAAGAATTTTCAAATTTTCAGATGGGAGGTTCCAGATAAGGTCAAAAACGACATACTCAGATCTTCACCAAACTTTGCATGGATACATTGGATGTCAAGACACGTGGAAAAAACGTACAAAACAAGAGATTGGAGACATCAAGATTTTGGACGAATTTTTTAAGAATTCTCAAATTTTCAGAAAGGAGGTTCCATATAAGGTCAAAAACTACATACTCAGATCTTCACCAAACTTTGCAGGGATACTTTGGATGTCAAGACACGTGGAAAAAACGTACAAAACAAGAGATTGGGGTCATCAAGATTTTGGACGAATTTTTTAAGAATTTTCAAATTTTCAGATGGGAGGTTCAATATAAGGTCAAAAACTACATACTCAGATCTTCACCAAACTTTGCATGGATACATTGGATGTCAAGACACGTGGAAAAAACATACAAAACATAGGATTCGGAACATCAAGATTTTGGTCGAATTTTTTAAGAATTTTCAAATTTTCAGATAGGAGGTTCCATATAAGGTCAAAAACTACATACTCAGATCTTCACCAAACATTGCAGGAATACATTGGATGTCAAGACACGTGGAAAAAACGTACAAAACAAGAGATTGGGGTCATCAAGATTTTGCACGGATTTTTTAGGAATTTTCAAATTTTCAGATGGGAGGTTCCAGATAAGGTCAAAAACTACATACTCAGATCTTCACCAAACTTTGCAGGGATACATTGGATGTCAAGACACGTGGAAAAAACGTACAAAACAAGAGATTGGAGACATCAAGATTTTGGACGAATTTTTTAAGAATTTTCAAATTTTCAGATAGGAGGTTCCATATAAGGTCAAAAACTACATACTCAGATCTTCACCAAACTTTGCATGGATACATTATGTGTCAAGACACGTGGAAAAAACGTACAAAACAAAAGATTGGAGACATCAAGATTTTGGTCGAATTTTTTAAGAATTTTCAAATTTTCAGATGGGAGGTTCCAGATAAGGTCAAAAACTACATACTCAGATCTTCACCAAACTTTGCAGGGATACATTGGATGTCAAGACACGTGGAAAAAACGTACAAAAAAGAGATTGGAGACATCAAGATTTTGGACGAATTTTTTAACAATTTTCAAATTTTCAGAAAGGATGTTCCAGATAAGGTCAAAAACGACATACTCAGATCTTCACCAAACTTTGCAGGGATACATTGGATATCAAGACACGTGGAAAAAACGTACAAAACAAGAGATTGGAGACATCAAGATTTTGGACGAATTTTTTAAGAATTTTCAAATTTTCAGATAGGAGGTTCCAGATAAGGTCAAAAACTACATACTCAGATCTTCACCAAACTTTGCAGGGATACATTGGATGTCAAGACACGTGGAAAAAACGTACAAAACAAGAGATTGGAGACATCAAGATTTTCGACGAATTTTTTAAGAATTTTCAAATTTTCAGAAAGGATGTTCCAGATAAGGTCAAAAACGACATACTCAGATCTTCACCAAACTTTGCAGGGATCCATTGGAGGTCGAGACACGTGGAAAAAACGTACAAAACAAGAGATTGGAGACATCAAGATTTTGGACGAATTTTTGAAGAATTTTCAAATTTTCAGATAGGAGGTTCAAGATAAGGTCTAAAACTACATACTCAGATCTCCACCAAACATTGCAGGAATACATTGGATGTCAAGACACGTGGAAAAAACGTACAAAACAAGAGATTGGAGACATCAAGATTTTGGACGAATTTTTTAAGAATTTTCAAATTTTCAGATAGGAGGTTCCAGATAAGGTCAAAAACTACATACTCAGATCTTCACCAAACGTTGCAGGGATACTTTGCATGTCAAGACACGTGGAAAAAACGTACAAAACAAAAGATTGGAGACATCAAGATTTTCGACGAATTTTTTAAGAATTTTCAAATTTTCAGATGGGAGGTTCCAGATAAGATCAAAAACGACATACTCAGATCTTCACCAAACTTTGCATGGATACATTGGATGTCAAGACACGTGGAAAAAACGTACAAAACAAGAGATTGGAGACATCAAGATTTTGGACGAATTTTTTAAGAATTCTCAAATTTTCAGAAAGGAGGTTCCATATAAGGTCAAAAACTACATACTCAGATCTTCACCAAACTTTGCAGGGATACTTTGGATGTCAAGACACGTGGAAAAAACGTACAAAACAAGAGATTGGGGTCATCAAGATTTTGGACGAATTTTTTAAGAATTTTCAAATTTTCAGATGGGAGGTTCAATATAAGGTCAAAAACTACATACTCAGATCTTCACCAAACTTTGCATGGATACATTGGATGTCAAGACACGTGGAAAAAACATACAAAACATAGGATTCGGAACATCAAGATTTTGGTCGAATTTTTTAAGAATTTTCAAATTTTCAGATAGGAGGTTCCATATAAGGTCAAAAACTACATACTCAGATCTTCACCAAACATTGCAGGAATACATTGGATGTCAAGACACGTGGAAAAAACGTACAAAACAAGAGATTGGGGTCATCAAGATTTTGCACGGATTTTTTAGGAATTTTCAAATTTTCAGATGGGAGGTTCCAGATAAGGTCAAAAACTACATACTCAGATCTTCACCAAACTTTGCAGGGATACATTGGATGTCAAGACACGTGGAAAAAACGTACAAAACAAGAGATTGGAGACATCAAGATTTTGGACGAATTTTTTAAGAATTTTTAAATTTTCAGATAGGAGGTTCCATATAAGGTCAAAAACTACATACTCAGATCTTCACCAAACTTTGCATGGATACATTATGTGTCAAGACACGTGGAAAAAACGTACAAAACAAGAGATTGGAGACATCAAGATATTGGTCGAATTTTTTAAGAATTTTCAAATTTTCAGATGGGAGGTTCCAGATAAGGTCAAAAACTACATACTCAGATCTTCACCAAACTTTGCAGGGATACATTGGATGTCAAGACACGTGGAAAAAACGTACAAAACAAGAGATAGGAGACATCAAGATTTTGGACGAATTTTTTAACAATTTTCAAATTTTCAGAAAGGATGTTCCAGATAAGGTCAAAAACGACATACTCAGATCTTCACCAAACTTTGCAGGGATACATTGGATATCAAGACACGTGGAAAAAACGTACAAAACAAGAGATTGGAGACATCAAGATTTTGGACGAATTTTTTAAGAATTTTCAAATTTTCAGATAGGAGGTTCCAGATAAGATCAAAAACTACATACTCAGATCTTCACCAAACTTTGCAGGGATACATTGGATGTCAAGACACGTGGAAAAAACGTACAAAACAAGAGATTGGGGTCATCAAGATTTTGGACGGATTTTTTAGGAATTTTCAAATTTTCAGATGGGAGGTTCAAGATAAGGTCAAAAACTACATACTCAGATCTTCACCAAACATTGCAGGGATACATTGGATGTCAAGACACGTGGAAAAAACGTACAAAACAAGAGATTGGAGACATCAAGATTTTGGACGAATTTTTTAAGAATTTTCAAATTTTCAGATAGGAGGTTCCAGATGAGGTCAAAAACTACATACTCAGATCTTCACCAAACTTTGCAGGAATACTTTGCATGTCAAGACACGTGGAAAAAACGTACAAAACAAGAGATCGGAGACATCAAGATTTTCGACGAATTTTTTAAGAATTTTCAAATTTTCAGATGGGAGGTTCCAGATAAGGTCAAAAACGACATACTCAGATCTTCACCAAACTTTGCAAGGATCCATTGGAGGTCGAGACACGTGGAAAAAACGTACAAAACAAGAGATTGGAGACATCAAGATTTTGGACGAATTTTTTAAGAATTTTCAAATTTTCAGATAGGAGGTTCCATATAAGGTCAAAAACTACATACTCAGATCTTCACCAAACTTTGCAGGGATACATTGGATGTCAAGACACGTGGAAAAAACGTACAAAACAAGAGATTGGAGACATCAAGATTTTCTACGAATTTTTTAAGAATTTTCAAATTTTCAGAAAGGATGTTCCAGATAAGGTCAAAAACGACATACTCAGATCTTCACCAAACTTTGCAGGGATCCATTGGAGGTCGAGACACGTGGAAAAAACGTACAAAACAAGAGATTGGAGACATCAAGATTTTGGACGAATTTTTGAAGAATTTTCAAATTTTCAGATAGGAGGTTCCAGATAAGGTCTAAAACTACATACTCAGATCTCCACCAAACATTGCAGGAATACATTGGATGTCAAGACACGTGGAAAAAACGTACAAAACAAGAGATTGGAGACATCAAGATTTTCGACGAATTTTTGAAGAATTTTCAAATTTTCAGATAGGAGGTTCCAGATAAGGTCAAAAACTACATACTCAGATCTTCACCAAACGTTGCAGGGATACTTTGCATGTCAAGACACGTGGAAAAAACGTACAAAACAAAAGATTGGAGACATCAAGATTTTCGACGAATTTTTTAAGAATTTTCAAATTTTCAGATGGGAGGTTCAAGATAAGGTCAAAAACGACATACTCAGATCTTCACCAAACTTTGCATGGATACATTGGATGTCAAGACACGTGGAAAAAACGTACAAAACAAGAGATTGGAGACATCAAGATTTTGGACGAATTTTTTAAGAATTCTCAAATTTTCAGAAAGGAGGTTCCATATAAGGTCAAAAACTACATAATCAGATCTTCACCAAACTTTGCAGGGATACTTTGGATGTCAAGACACGTGGAAAAAACGTACAAAACAAGAGATTGGGGTCATCAAGATTTTGGACGAATTTTTTAAGAATTTTCAAATTTTCAGATGGGAGGTTCAATATAAGGTCAAAAACTACATACTCAGATCTTCACCAAACTTTGCATGGATACATTGGATGTCAAGACACGTGGAAAAAACATACAAAACATAGGATTCGGAACATCAAGATTTTGGTCGAATTTTTTAAGAATTTTCAAATTTTCAGATAGGAGGTTCCATATAAGGTCAAAAACTACATACTCAGATCTTCACCAAACATTGCAGGAATACATTGGATGTCAAGACACGTGGAAAAAACGTACAAAACAAGAGATTGGGGTCATCAAGATTTTGCACGGATTTTTTAGGAATTTTCAAATTTTCAGATGGGAGGTTCCAGATAAGGTCAAAAACTACATACTCAGATCTTCACCAAACTTTGCAGGGATACATTGGATGTCAAGACACGTGCAATCAACCCGGTTGAACGTCCTCTTGTGGTGAGCTGAAGTGGTGAGCTTGCCTTAATGGATTTTTCTTGTAAGGCATGAGCTCTATTTGATGGCGCAGTGTTGCTAGCTCCTTACTTGAAAAAATCACCAAGGTTTTTGGGGTAACCTAACCTAAAACAAGGAGCTGGCAACCTTTTTCTACAGTGTTACCAACTCCTCACTCGAAAAAATCACCAAGGTTTTTGTCTTGGCCTAACGTAACCTAAAGCAAGGAGCAGGCAACCTTGCTTGAGGCTTGCCTTACAGTGCATAAAGCAAGGTTGCCAACCCACTGGTACTTTTGCCATAGCCTTTTACAAAAAAGAGAGAGGGAAGAGTTAAACAACCGACAGCTTACCCACAGCCTTTTTTTGCTCTAACCTAACCTAAAGCAAGGATCTGGCAACTTTGCTTGTGCAATCAACCCGGTTGACCGCTCTCAAGTGGAGATCAGCGTTGCCAACTCCTCACTCGAAAAAAAAATCACCAAGGTTTTTTTGGTCTAACCTAGCCTAAAGCAAGGAGCTGACAACTTTGCTTGTGCAATCAACCCGGTTGACCGCCCTCAAGTGGAGATCAGCATTGCCAACTCCTCACTCGAAAAAAAAATCACCAAGATTTTTTTCGGTCTAACCTAAAGCAAGGAGCTGGCAATTTTGCTTGTGCAATCAAGCCGGTTGACCGCCCCTCAAGTAAAAATCAGCGTTGCCAACTCCTTACTCGAAAAAAAATCGCCAAGATTTTTTTTTTGGTCTAACCTAACCTAAAGCAAGGAGGTGGCAATTTTGCTTGAGGCTTGCCTTACAGCGCATAAAGCAATTTTTGCCAACCTGCACACACTAAACAAGGAGAGCCGACAACAAATATGTACTGCCGTAAAAGAGAGAGAGATGGGTGGATGGTAATATAGTATGTGTGTGCGTGTGCGCGTATAATATGTAGCATTATTAACTAGAGTGTGTTGGCAATTTACTTACAACTAAAAAAAAAATAGAGATGCCAACTTTGCTGTAAGATGAAAAGAGAGAGAGAGAGACCCATGGCTGGCAACAGTAACGAGCGAATGCGCCATATCGTAACTTTCCAACTCCGTATATCGTGACCTTTGTAAACCTCTCTCGGGGGAACATTGTGACGCAAACAAACAAACAAAATAATAATTGTTGTTTTTAGGATGCCTGGCCCCTATAACCTCGCCAGGGTGCGTGGTGCCCAACCAAAAATGTAAAAGTTTTCTAATGGCTGCGGTTATAGATTACCGCACCTCTGTAGAGTTTCACGTGTTTTTTTTTTTCTCAAACTATTAAAGCACATATTTGAGGAAAACAACGCCACCTATATATAAATAAACCCCTCAAACTAACACTAATTAGAATTAGCCTACAAAATTTTTCTCGTAAGGCATTTTTTTTGTAAACACTCTACCACCAACAGATCACATATAAATAAACATACCCCCCAAAAAAAATGCAATCTGAGAAAAATTGCCCTGTGTGCAAGATAACCATATCAAGCGCACATTTTGCAAGACATTGTCGTACCTGTGCACCTGGTAAGCGTGTAACCGCTAAAAAACCATGTCCCAGGTGCGGTATACCTATTACTATTAATAATTTAAAGAGGCATATAACATCATGCAAAGTTGTCGTCGAAGCACCTGTCCCCCAACCGTCGACCAGCTCGACCAAGAGGAAAGCGGAAGCCGACTCGCCACCACCCGCCAAACGCGTCAAGCCTGTGACAAAAACAAACCAGTCTGCTTTCCAGCAGTTGTTAGAGGATTTTGTCATCACTTCGGAGGGCTCATGCGACGTGCGTAGCTTTTTGGAGGAGAAGCGAGCAGAGATTATTTCCATCCTGGGTGATGCGCTTGCAACGCACTCCACCAAATTCTACGCATCGCTACGTTGCCAGTACAAGAAGCCGTCCGACGAAATTTACAGCTTCTGCCACAACACCAAGGCGAAGACGCTGCATCTGGCGGATATCGACAACCTCGAGGTCATCTACAACCAGTTTACCGATGAGCTGGTGGCAAAACAAGAAGAACATCAAGCTAAAGGCTCGGGGGGTTCGCTGTGTGGCGAGCCTCACGAACTGTGCATCAAACTTTGTAAGTTCGTGCCTCTCTCCGCCTCCAGCTTCGTCCCCTTACCACCTACCATTGCGGCAAAGAAGGCTGTCCTGAACATTCAAAACAGTGACGCCAAGTGCTTCGTATGGTGTGTTCTGGCAGCGTTGCACCCAGTTGAGCCAAAAAATAATCCAAAACGTGTTGGCCACTACCTACCCTATGAGGCAGAGCTGGAAGTTGCGATGGCTGGGATCGACTACCCGGTAGAGGTCCCGGATATTCGAAAGTTTGAGGCCCGTACACACAACCCTCGGTTGGCCATCAATGTTTACGGTCTCACTGACGAAAATGCGGTGTACCCCATCCGGGTGAGTGACGTAAACAACAATGATGCTCGAGAAATCCATCTCCTACTTATCAAGGACGAGACCAATCACCACTACACCCTCATCCGTTCCCTCTCCCGGTTGGTGTCGAGCCAGCGGAGCAGTGATAGTCACCACGTCGAGGTGTGTCGCAGGTGCTTGTCAATATTCGACGGACAGGATCAACACAATTACCAACATGTTCGAGGCTCCAACATCGCTGCAGAGAAGCTTGCCAGCCACAAGATCTACTGTAGTAACAACGAGCCGGGTGTGGCAGTCTTGCCCGAACCTGGCACCGTGGAGCGTTTCCGCATGCACGGTGCCATGGTGGAGCACCCCGCTATCATCATCGCGGATTTCGAGGCCTTCCTCAAACCCCTGTCCACTTGCGATCCAGATCCCGAAGTTTCCTCCACCACTCCTTACCAACTCCACGAGGCCTCGAGTTATGCCTACGTTGTGGTGCGACGAGACCAGCACATCGCCCCCGAGCCCTACGCGTACCGTGGTCCCGACGCAGCCAAACACTTCCTCGAGAGGATGGTTGTCGAGGCCAACGAGATAGGGAAGGTACTGTTGGCCCCCAAGTCTATGCTCCCACTGTCTCCCGACGATCAGCGTAGACACGACGAGTCCATCGCTTGCCCTGTCTGCGTCAAGGAGTACACCGCCAACAACCGTAAAGTCCAACACCACGATCACTTTGACGGTAGGTATGTTGGACCTTGGTGCAACGGATGCAACCTCATGGCCCGGGACCCGCGATTTATCCCTGTGTTTTTTCACAATGGCTCGGGATACGACTTCCACCACCTCGTCAAGCATCTTGGGTACGACGACATGCGAATCAACGTCCTGGCGCAGAACGAGGAGCGTTACATTAGCTTGAGCAAGTGGGTGCGAATCCCAGGATCACACTCTACCGTCGAGCTTCGCTTCCTCGACTCCCTGAGGTTCCTCCCGGCCAGCCTCGATGCTCTCGCAGGGAAGCTTAGCGACGAGCAAATGCTTATTACCTCCGGAAACTTTCCGAACTTGGGCGCAGGTCTCTTCAAGCGTAAGGGGGTCTATCCCTACGAATACGTCACAGATCCTTCCAAGTTCGCGGAGACGACGCTACCTCCCCAGGCGAAGTTCTATAGCAAGCTGCGAGGCTCGGGCATCTCTGAGGATGACTATCACCACGCCCAGTCCATGTGGCACGAGCTGGGCTGTCGAACTCTCGGGGAGTACCACGACGCCTACCTCAGACTTGACGTGACGCTCCTCGCCGACGTGTTCCAGACGTTCCGTGCGACCGCAATGAAGATCTACAAGCTGGACCCCGCCTACTTCTACAGTCTCCCCGGACTGGCGTGGTCGGCCATGTTTCTGGTGACGAAGATCAAGCTGGAGCTTCTTTCGAACGTGGACATGATGCTGTTTGTGGAACGCGCCGTGCGGGGTGGAATGGTCCAGGTGTCGCAGCGACACTCGCGCGCCAACAATCACCACATGGCCACCGGCTACGACCCCTCACAACCGTCCAGCTACATCATGTACACGGACGTCAATAACCTCTACGGACACTCCATGATGCAGCCACTCCCTTTTAGAGGCTTCGAGTGGGCTGACCCTTCCAACTTCGACGTCGAAAGCTTCGACGATTCGGAACATGGATTCTTCGCCGAGGTGGACCTTGAGTTCTCCGAGAAGCTGCAGGATTTGTTCAGCGATCTTCCCCCTGCACCCGAGTTCAAGTGTCCACCCGATTCCAACCAGAAGAAGCTCGTCATGGATTTCGAGCCCAAAGAGCGTTATGTCCTGCACTACCAGAATCTCCGGTGGTTGATGCAGCGAGGGGTCGCAGTCCGCGCAGTTCACCGCATCCTCAAGTTCGAGCATTCTCCATGGTTGAAGCCATATATTGAAGTCAACACCAAACACCGCACCGCAGCCACGTCCGAGCTTGATAAGGATTTCTTCAAGCTTATGAACAATGCGGTGTTTGGCAAAACTATGGAGAATGTACGGAATCGCATGGACATAAAATTGGTAACGAGGAAAGCACAATGTCGCAGGCTCGTAGCGAACCCGTTATTCAAATCGAGGACCATTTATAACGAGCAGCTTGCTCTGGTGCATATGAGGAAGGGTGAGGCAAAACTCGACAAGCCAATTTATGTTGGTGCCTCAGTATTAGACCAGAGCAAGCTGCACATGTTCGAGACGTACTACGACATATTACGTCCACATTATAGTCACAACATCTCGCTTCTCTACACGGACACGGACAGCTTGGTGTACCACGTTCGCACGGACGATGCGTACGGGGATATAGCCACGGTACCAGCTTTGGTTAACCTCTTCGACACCTCGGGCTATCCCCAGCACAACAAGTACGGTATCCTGCCCCGAAACAAAAAAGTGCCTGGCAAACTCAAAGACGAGAAGGACGGTGATGTAATTCTCGAGTTTGCAGGTCTTCGCGCCAAGGCCTATGCCATCAAAGCCGAGGGCAGCGTTACCAAGAAGGCCAAGGGTGTCGGCAGACAGGTGGTTCGGGAGCATCTCGCATTCGAGGACTTTGTCGATTGCCTCAAGACCAGATCGTCGGTTCTAAGAGAAGAACAGCGCATCCAGAGCGTCGACCATATCATCACCACAAACAAAGTTAGAAAAATTGCCCTGGATCCCAACGACGATAAGAGGTGCGTCCTCGAGTGTGGTATTCACACATTGCCGTGGGGGCACTATCGCTTAGCAGAAAGCAAAACCTGCAACATATGTCCATCTTCAACAGAAGATTCATAAAAACAAAACAAAAAAAAAAAAAAAAAACACTTTGACTGTCATTACAAAAAACTTTGACCGTATTCTTAAATAACCAGCATGCCTATGAATTTGTTCGGTTTCAAAAAACAGATCATTATGGAAACCATACCAGATCATGAAGTCTTACCTTCCGTGTTACCTAAACTCAACGGTCTGTTGATCATTCACCTCAACAGCATTTGGACGAAACTGAATGACGATGTGGGCAAGATGTTTTATGTTTTTAATAACAATTTACATTTCTACGAAATTCCGATCGACGGGAAACTTCAAATCACCGTGAATCCGGTGAACGCAGGCGAAATCAAAATTTCTACCGGCAAGAACATTTTTCGAATCAAGCACGACAAGATGCTTTCTAACATTACGTACGATGTGTCTGCAGGAGATTATCTTTACATGGAACTCCTCGGAGATTACGACAAACTTATTCCTCTCTTCGTAGAATTACGAATCGTCTATCCTATTATAAATAACCGTTAACAAAATGCCTAACGATATTTTCGGCAACACCAAGCGTGTAGACCATGCAGAAGAGATTCTCATGTTGGACATTCGAGTTAAGAAGTTGAGGACCGATTTGATCGCTTTGCAGGAAACCTTAAACAAAAGTTTAGAGTCGGAAATCGCTACGCTCCAAACGCAATGTCTCGACCCCATTCTGAAAATCGATTCCGAACTGAAGACGCTGATAAAAAATTATGTCGACGTACCTTCTTACGACAGCGTTCAAAATATACAGTTGAGCGTGGATTCGCTTCAAAATGATTTGGCCAAATTACAGCAATTTCAATCGAAAAATGAAGATTTGGAAAAATTGAAACTCGAAATCGAAGAACGAACTTCCGCAATAGAAAAGAATTTCTCCGAACTTCAAACCGTGGTGAACGATATAGACGCAGAACGCTTGCATGTCGTCGTTTCCAAATTACAAGAAGAATTCACCAGCACGTTGGAAGAAATTAAATCCAAGTTGCAGACTTTGGAAGATACAATGACGAACCTACCATCGTCGGACGAACTGCAGGTCATCGGTAAAAGCGTCGCGAACATAAAAATTCAATTGGAGGCCTATCAAGATTTCGAACACATTCAAACCACCATCGCTACGCTTCAGGCGTCCTTGGAATTGATCAACGAAGAAATTAAAAATATTCACGCTGAAGCGAGAGCGTTGACGAGCATTCAAGACACGTTGAGCACGGTTCAGCAGAAGATCGAATATTTAGAAAATTTGAACGTCGAAACGAATCTCGCTCATTTTCATCACGTACTCGACAACATACAGGGTGACTTGGAATCGTTACGGACGAGCGTGCCTTCGAGCGAAGATTTGGAAAAATTGAAAACGGCGGTGACGGCACTATCCGATTCGAACGACATCAAAAGTTCGTTGAGCGATCTCGAGAGTAAAGTGGCCAATCTCCCCACCTCCAAAGAATTGCATGCTTTGAAAAGAAACATATCACGCATGCTGAAACGACTAGAAACGGAAACGGCGAACGTGGAACAGATTCGAGACGAACTTGCCTCGCTGGTGTCGACGCTGCCCACTTCCCAGAGCGTCGCCGACCTTCACACGCAGTTTACAGAGATGCGAATCATCGTGAACGATCTTACCGAGAAGAGCTCGAAATTGAATCAAGTCGAGAACCTTCAGAACATCGTCGTCAACATCAGAGATCAAGTTGGAGTACTGGAATCCACGCAGGAATCGACGCTGGCCTCTTTCGGTGCCAAGTTGCAAGAACTCAACGAAAACTACAAGCAGTTGAACGTGGAAGTGAAAATCAAACCGTCGTTTTCTACCGTAACGGATACCATAATCGAGCATTTGCTGCCCATCGAAAATAAACTCGGACAAGTTCACAGCAACCTCGTTAGCGTCGACACTAAATTCGCTAAACTGCATTCTCTGCAAGCCATCGAAATCAACAGCATACCCAATCAACAGAGAATCTCCACGTTCGTCGAAGGTAACAAACTGTACATGTTACATCCTTATCATCCGTACTACAAGTTTCTCCTCGATGGCACGATTCAGATAAACGAATTTTCGTACTGGTCTCACGGTAGAAAAGCTAGCGTTCCCACCATGACTTTGATATCGAATCGTGGTGTCCAGAAAGCAGGAAATATTCCTCTGGCGCGTTGGAACGAAACGCGCAACATATATGAAATACGCGAAGACGAAGATCTTACTGTTTTCGACGTGAGTGCCGGCGATAAGCTGATCGTTCAAAACACGAGCGAAGTGCCGCCGTCTTTGAATCCCATCACGCTGGTGCTTCTCTTGAAACGTAATCTCTAAAAATAATAAAAAATGTCTAGGCAAGCCATCGTCGAAGAATTGCATAAACCTGCGCGCCGTAACTACGAACGTTTGGCTGTGGTAACCAAGGGCATCGACGACCTCTGGCAAAGCGACCTCGTGGAGATGAGTAGCGGCAATTTGAAAAACGTACATAAATTGAACAAGGGCAACAAGTACCTCCTCACCGTCATAGACACGTTTTCGAAATTCGCATGGGCTCTACCTTTGAAGGCGAAAACGGGAACATGCGTCACGGAAGCATTCAAATTAATTTTTCGCGAAAGCGGCGGCAGACGACCACGGTTTCTGCAAACGGACAACGGTAAAGAATTTTACAACGCCGTATTCCAAAAGTTTATTCAAAAACACAAGATTCGACATTATTCGAGCTTCAGTCACATCAAAGATAGCATCGTGGAAAGATTCAATCGAACCTTGAAAACACACATGTGGAAACGATTCACGCTTCGGGGAAATTACAAATGGGTCGACATCCTGCCGGAACTCGTCGACACCTATAATGAAACGGTACACAGAACGATAGGCATGAAGCCAGCCGACGTTGCCAAGTCCGACGAGCAGCGTTTAATTTCTACAGTTTACTGTCCAAAATACACACCCACGACAAAAAAAGCTAAATACAAAATTGGAGACCAGGTGAGGATCAGCAAATTCAAACGCACCTTCGAGAAGGGGTTCACAAAAAATTGGAGCACGGAACTCTTTACCGTGGTTCGAGTTCCACCCGGAAACCAACACACGTATATAATAAAAGATAGTAGCGGCGAGATTTTGAAAGGAAGATTTTACGAAGAGGAACTCTCTAAAACGAAACACCCCGACACGTACCTGATCGAGAAAGTATTGCGTAGGAAAGGTGACAAACTGTTTGTCAAATGGCTGGGACTTCTGGAAAAGAGTTGGATCGACGCGGACGAAGTGATCTTGTGAGTACGTGGAACGTGGTGAAGCGTCTACCGGATCCGGAAAGTCAAACGAAGAAAAAGAACGGCAAGTTGCTTCCCGACAGCATCCGCTGTCTGATCGTAGGTCCATCGGGGTGTGGGAAAACGACACTGCTCGTGGACAATTTTCTCCTCGCACCGAATTGGCTAGATTGGAAGAACAGGCACCTGTACGTGTTCTCGAAAAGTTTGGAGCAACCCAAATACCAGCAACTGATGAAACTGTACGATGGTCTGGATATTGCAACGTTCGCCTCGGAAATAAAACCACTCGACGATTGTCGTGAAAATTCAGTTGTTGTGTTCGACGACGCCATCCTGGAAAATCAAAATGAAATTCGCAACTTTTTCACGCAAGGTCGTCACAAAGGAATGGATTGTTTTTACCTAGCTCAAACGTTTTCCAAAATTCCAAAACAGTTAGTGCGCGACAACGCTAATTTCATATGTTTGTTTCGTCAAGATCACACCAACCTCAAGCACGCGCACGATGACTACGTAGGCGGAGACATGAACTACAATCAATTTTCGGAAGGCTGCTCTACTTGCTGGAACGGTGACGATTTCGGATTTGTGACGATCGACATGACGAGGAAACCCAACGACGGAAAATACAGAAACAAAATCAACGACTTTCTAAACGTTGCAACGTTGTGAGAAACGACGTATATAAATAACGTCATGACGAAACGAAAAATCGAGGACGAAAATCTCAAGTTGCGAAAATACCTCGCGAAGCGCTTCAAAGGTTGGAAATCCGAGAATCGCGGATTCTACGAAGAGAAGAAACGTCAGGATCAACCCGTGATCGATGCCATCAGCAGTCTAGGTAAAGAAATTAAAAGTGTCACGGAACAAAATAAAAATTTGATTAATGAACTCGTACCGCTCGCAGCTAAAAGTTACGCCGTACCCACGCCTATTTCGAGCATTCCTTCGACGCCGTTCGAACTGAAGGATGCACCGGCACGACGTCGAGCCATAGGCAGCACGTCGTCTTCGGATAAAATCGAGTTAGGTCCTTTGGCACGAGACTACCTGAGCACGGGGAAATTCGACAAGGATGAAGTGTTCGGATTGTATCCCAGCATGGAAACCAGCGAAGGCGGTGGTGTGGTGTGGAAGATTGGGAAATCGAAGGTGACCTTCGAAGGCAACGACATTAAAGTCAATTTAGGCGACAAGGATAGTTGGAACAGGTATCCGGGTACGGTGGGACTGTGGGAACTCGTCGCCAAAAAGCAGCCGAAAGATTACACCGACGAAGATTACCAAAGTTACAAGGAAATTCTGATCATGACGGATGCCTTGTACCAGAACAACGACGCCTCGCAGAATAGGGTGAAATCGAGCAGCGGCGAGAAGTACAGGAATCTCATCAAACCGATTTGGAACCAGGTCAAAACAGGCAGCGGCGTCAAACGCTACAACACGTTACCCAAAGAATTTGTTTGGGTGGACGACGTTAGGAAACTCGTGGATCGATTGTTGGTGATAGCCGGCGAAGAGAATGCAGGCAATCGTAATTTCTACAACGAGAAGGTTGGCATCGTGGACATGATCAGCACGAAACTTTCCAACTTCATCGTGAACGACGACAAGGGCATAGGTTACCTGATCAAAATCATCAACACGCTGCCTCCGAAATTCTGGAACGTGGCCGAAGGAAAAGGACTCGTGAACGACATCATCAACAAGTTACCTTTCGAGATGCATCTACCTGGCTACCAGTACTGCGGACCGGGTACCAAACTCGAGAAAAGATTGGAGAGAGGAGACAAGGGTGTGAATCCGTTGGACGCCGCATGCAAAGATCACGACATCGCCTACAACACCACGCAGACGGATCTGGATGCACGTCACGAAGCAGACAGAAAGTTAGAGCACGCAGCTTTCGAAAGATTCGTGAGCAGAGACGCATCGTTGGGTGAACGGGTCGCCGCACTAGGCACCACCATCGCCATGAACACGAAACAAAAATTGGGGTGGGGTATATAAATAACATACAGTAAAAAAAACAACATGGATTACATAACTAATTTGCCACCTGAGCTACTATCTAAAATATTCAAAAAGGTAGTTAACGGAGATGTTAATAAACTTGTAAGCATGGCAAAAACAATGCCGGAATTTCGCATCCCTTGTGAAATGGTTCTCAAGGACCTTCTTCGGGAGATCAGCGGCCTGAGGTGCGATGATCTCAACATTCTGCTTTCGGCTGCAGGGGAAAAATTAAACGATAGGTCGGACGAACTGTACGAGGCGATGCAGGGAAGAAGACGGTATACTGATGATTGGTACAAGTCTATGCAGGAGAAGGATGATATCACTACGCACATCCTCGCGTTTTCCGAAGCACGAACTTTCTTCCTCTGTTAAAAAAATAATAATATATATACGTGAAAAAAAATAATCTTCGGTATATATAAATAACACACATCGTGAAAAAAAAAGCAATTAAATTTCTCTCTAACACTCTGAAATTTTTTTTGATATGACGACCGAAAAAATAAGTGATCTCCAAGCATTAAAACAAATGCTAAATTTGTCAGTCGAGTATGTAAAAATTCAGGAATTGGAAGTCGACAAACCTTACACGATAACTTCCGGTTCAATCGTTTCTACCCAGTATGGTCCCAAGGTACGCCTGTTGCTCAACGCACAATACAGTCTATTTTTACCAGATCGATACGCTAACATGTTATCCGACGAGAAGCTATCTATTTTAATCGAGAACAAAACTCGAATCGTGTACAAGGGGACAAAGGAACTTCTTGGCAAGAAAACAAAGCACGTAATAGAATTTGTGTAACGACTGCGAGGCCTTGAAAATATATAAATAACATACCGTAAAAAAACTACACGAGAAAAATCTCAGAATATATATATAAATAACATACCGTGAAAATAACACATAGAGCATCAACATGAAGCCCAAAGGTGTCGTGTACCAGATACCATACTCCAATCTTAAAAATCTAGGTGCCCTCGATGGGTTACTCACCAAGAAACAACGCGAGAAGAAACGTTCTTGCTTGTCGAAAGGACATGGAATGAAATTGCTGCTCAGCACACCTCAATTGAAAAGATTGCAACGTTCGCGGAAACAGCAAAAGATCGGAGGTTTCATATTCAGCATCCCGGCCATCCTGGCAGCATTGGGGGCCGTTGGAAGTTTAGCCGGCGGAAGTGCCGCCATCGCGAAAACCGTCATCGACTCGAAGAAGAACAAGGCCGAGTTGGAAGAACAGAAACGTCACAACCTGGCTATGGAGAAGAAGGGGAAAGGTATAACCAAAAAACAAAAAAGCAACCTCGATGCTTTGAAGAAATATAAAAAAAAGAAGAAGCCCTGTCCAACTTCGATATTGAATCTCTGATCGGACCGTTACAAATCAAACACTTCAGGGGTGTTTTCATGTCCGATTCTCTACCCTCTGCTGTGAAGAAAAAGGAGTATGGCGTGGTCAACCTGGACAGTTACAAAAATCCTGGTACACATTGGATATGCTACCTCAAAATTGACGATAACAATGCATTTGTTTTCGATTCGTTCGGTGGCACACCACCTGCCAGGTTGGTGAAGTATCTCAGTGTTGCCAACCTCTACTACAATGACAAACGCATCCAGGGTTTCACCGATGTTAACTGCGGCCACCTATGCCTTTCCGTTCTCGCATACATGTCTAAAATAAATAACCCCTCAGTGCAACATTTTCAGAAAGCATTGTGGAATCTAAAACACGATGGGCGTGTTCCATCTCACGAGCGAATCTTCGATCTTGAAACTCACGCTGCACGACGACATCGTCTATCCTAAATCTGTGGCTCTGCGTGCATTCTACAGCATGTACCTCATACCCAATGTTACGCAGCACAACAACAAAATTAGCGTCGGAAGCGAACACATCGTCGTCACGCCAGGACAATACAATCTTTCCACTTTGCAAGCTCAATTACCCAAAGGCACATACCTTTCTCAAAATTCGGTCACGCACAGAGTGGAAATCCTATCCGCTACGGAGACCGTGGACCTGGGCACCATGGGAGAACTTTTAGGTTTCGAGAACGACACCAAACTCGAAGCTGGCATCAAGCACGTAGCAACCAACATTCCTAAATTTTTGGCCATAGAGACTCTGAACGTACACTGTAACGTGGCGGAAGGTATGATCACGAAATCTTCGGACGGATTGTTAGGAAGTCACAAGCAGACCGGAATCATAGCCACTTTCAAACCAAGTTCCGAGTTCATGGAACCGATCATCTACACGCCCTCTTCGCCGATCTATTTTCCAGTATGTCGCAACCGCATAGACGACATAGAGTTGGTGGTGACGAACGAGAAAGAAGACGTGGTGGATTTCGCAGGTGCAACGACCACTGCCATCGTGGAGATCAACGTATAATAAATAACCATACATTTAAAATGGAGCAAATCGAAAGTTACGAATTGCAATCTTTCCCTCCCAACCGTCGCACGTTCGCCAATCTCAACGAGGCGAACAGGGAGATCGAATACGACGTGGACGTAGGCGACGGGTTCGTTCATCCTCACAGAGCGGACCTCTACCTTCAATTCGACGTGGTGAAGAAGGAAAGCGGAGACGCGTTTCCCGCAGCAGCAAACTTGATACTCGTGGACAACTTCGTGCCTCACCTGTTCTCGCAGGTGGAGGTGAGGAAACACAACACCGTCATCGACAGAATAGATTATCCAGGCATCACGTCGACGGCAGTGGGAACGTTGAAATTATCCAAAACGGACGCAGCGTACTACCAGGCCGGGGGATTCGAAGCCGGGACCAAAATATCGACGAAAAGTCACACGGTGCTCTTTCCCATGCGTCTGCTGCCTGGTTTCTTCTCGGACTACAAGGAGATCATGTGGAAGGGAGGACTGAGGGTCACGTTTCGAAGAGCGGCCAACGACAACGACGCACTGATGCGATACGCTACTTTGGGTCCGGACGGCACCACGCCGATAGCCAACACTTTACCCGAAGCGGCGAAATGCGTCATCCGGAGCATGGAATTGAGAATGCCGGTGGTGGAATACGAAACAAACTACGCCCTCAAGTACAAAGCGGAGATCTTAAAAAGTCCGCAGGTGCCGATTCACTTTCACGGTTACCAGTGCGTGCAGAAGATGGCGTCGGGAAGTCACATGGAATTCGACGTGACGACGCAGTTCAACAACATACAGTTCGACATGCCAGATTTCGTCGTAGTGCTCTTTCAGACCGGGAGGGACAAGAATCAGGAGAAAGATTCCAGCAAGTTCGACGACTGCAAAATCAAGAACGTTTATCTGAAGAACGGTCGCAACGAAGTGTTCCCGCGCGAGAATTACAACCTCGACGTGACCAAAAACGATTACCTCAAACTTTACGAAGCGTTCTCGGCTTACAAACGCGTGACCGAGGGAAGCGTGGACATGTACTACACGCCCAGCGAGTTCAAAGCCCGGAGACCCATGACCGTCATCAACACATCTAAGAGGAAGAAGGTCGTGGTCAACGATCGAACCAACATCAAGGTCGTCTGCGAGTTCCACGATGCCTTGCCCGAGGATACCCTATGCAGTGTCATCCTGATTGCAGAGAAGTCCTTCGCCTACGACGTGAAGAACGAGAGGGTCACAGAGCAGTTTTAACAAGTTTTTAACATCTATTTTCTTGCACAATAAGAAATTTTCTGCACTAGCACAATCAGTTACAATAGCACAATACGAATTTCACTAGTTCAGATCACTTACAAATGTTAATTTCATTAGTTATCAGTCACAATATCTTTTTTGCACTATAGCACGAGAGACAATCAGAAAATTTGCACAAAAAAATTTTGTTGTTGTTTTTACACGTGAAAATTAACAATAAATTTTTTTTATCGTTTCAGATGCTGTCGAAACATCAAAAACACATACACACACACTAGAAAAAAAGCATGCAACTTTATTTGTAACACACACGCATACATTCTCCATCTTCATCAAGAAAATATTATAATAAACATAATCATTTTTTATCTATATCTCACAATAAAACTCTATATCCAAAAATATCACAACATCAAATAATACTAGAGTCGTTAGTACACGTTGCATGCATTACGGAGGTCCTCTGTAGGGTTTCATGGAAGTTTGGGGAAAAAAAAAAACACGTGAAACTCTACAGAGGTGCGGTAATCTATAACCGCAGCCGTTAGAAAACTTTTACATTTTTGGTTGGGCACCACGCACCCTGGCGAGGTTATAGGGGCCAGGCATCCTAAAAACAACAATTATTATTTTGTTTGTTTGTTTGCGTCACAATGTTCCCCCGAGAGAGGTTTACAAAGGTCACGATATACGGAGTTGGAAAATTACGATATGGCGCATTCGCTCATTACTCTTGCCAGCCATAAATCTCTCTCTCTCTCTCTCTTCATCTTACAGCAAAGTTGGCATCTCTATTTTTTTTTAGTTGTAAGTAAATTGCCAACACACTCTAGTTAATAATGCTACATATTATACGCACACACGCACACACATACTATATTACCATCCACCCATCTCTCTCTCTTTTACGGCAGTACATATTTGTTGTCGGCTCTCCTTGTTTAGTGTGTGTAGGTTGGCAATGCTGATCTCCACTTGAGGGCGGTCAACCGGGTTGATTGCACAAGCAAAGTTGTCAGCTCCTTGCTTTAGGCTAGGTTAGACCAAAAAAAACCTTGGTGATTTTTTTTTTCGAGTGAGGAGTTAGCAATGCTAATCTCCACTTGAGGGGCGGTCAACCGAGTTGATTGCACAAGCAAAGTTGTCAGCTCCTTGCTTTAGGCTAGGTTAGACCAAAAAAAACCTTGGTGATTTTTTTTTCGAGTGAGGAGTTGGCAATGCTGATCTCCACTTGAGGGCGGTCAACCGGGTTGATTGCACAAGCAAAGTTGTCAGCTCCTTGCTTTAGGCTAGGTTAGACCAAAAAAAACCTTGGTGATTTTTTTTTTCGAGTGAGGAGTTGGCAACGCTGATCTCCACTTGAGAGCGGTCAACCGGGTTGATTGCACAAGCAAAGTTGCCAGCTCCTTGCTTTAGGTTAGGTTAGAGCAAAAAAAGGCTGTGGGTAAGCTGTCGGTTGTTTAACTCTTCCCTCTCTCTTTTTTGTAAAAGGCTATGGCAAAAGTACCAGTGGGTTGGCAACCTTGCTTTATGCACTGTAAGGCAAGCCTCAAGCAAGGTTGCCTGCTCCTTGCTTTAGGTTACGTTAGGCCAAGACAAAAACCTTGGTGATTTTTTCGAGTGAGGAGTTGGTAACACTGTAGAAAAAGGTTGCCAGCTCCTTGTTTTAGGTTAGGTTACCCCGAAAACCTTGGTGATTTTTTCAAGTAAGGAGCTAGCAACACTGCGCCATCAAATAGAGCTCATGCCTTACAAGAAAAATCCATTAAGGCAAGCTCACCACTTCAGCTCACCACAAGAGGACGTTCAACCGGGTTGATTGGACTACTAAAAACGTACAAAAAGAGATTGGAGACATCAAGATTTTGGACGAATTTTTTAAGAATTTTCAAATTTTCAGATAGGAGGTTCCATATAAGGTCAAAAACTACATACTCAGATCTTCACCAAACTTTGCATGGATACATTATGTGTCAAGACACGTGGAAAAAACGTACAAAACAAAAGATTGGAGACATCAAGATTTTGGTCGAATTTTTTAAGAATTTTCAAATTTTCAGATGGGAGGTTCCAGATAAGGTCAAAAACTACATACTCAGATCTTCACCAAACTTTGCAGGGATACATTGGATGTCAAGACACGTGGAAAAAACGTACAAAAAAGAGATTGGAGACATCAAGATTTTGGACGAATTTTTTAACAATTTTCAAATTTTCAGAAAGGATGTTCCAGATAAGTTCAAAAACGACATACTCAGATCTTCACCAAACTTTGCAGGGATACATTGGATATCAAGACACGTGGAAAAAACGTACAAAACAAGAGATTGGAGACATCAAGATTTTGGACGAATTTTTTAAGAATTTTCAAATTTTCAGATAGGAGGTTCCAGATAAGGTCAAAAATTACATACTCAGATCTTCACCAAACTTTGCAGGGATACATTGGATGTCAAGACACGTGGAAAAAACGTACAAAACAAGAGATTGGGGTCATCAAGATTTTGGACGGATTTTTTAGGAATTTTCAAATTTTCAGATGGGAGGTTCCAGATAAGGTCAAAAACTACATACTCAGATCTTCACCAAACATTGCAGGGATACATTGGATGTCAAGACACGTGGAAAAAACGTACAAAACAAGAGATTGGAGACATCAAAATTTTGGACGAATTTTTTAAGAATTTTCAAATTTTCAGATAGGAGGTTCCAGATGAGGTCAAAAACTACATACTCAGATCTTCACCAAACTTTGCAGGAATACTTTGCACGTCAAGACACGTGGAAAAAACGTACAAAACAAGAGATCGGAGACATCAAGATTTTCGACGAATTTTTTAAGAATTTTCAAATTTTCAGATGGGAGGTTCCAGATAAGGTCAAAAACGACATACTCAGATCTTCACCAAACTTTGCATGGATACATTGGATGTCAAGACACGTGGAAAAAACATACAAAACATAGGATTGGTGACATCAAGATTTTGGACGAATTTTTTAAGAATTTTCAAATTTTCAGATAGGAGGTTCCATATAAGGTCAAAAACTACATACTCAGATCTTCACCAAACTTTGCAGGGATACATTGGATGTCAAGACACGTGGAAAAAACGTACAAAACAAGAGATTGGAGACATCAAGATTTTCGACGAATTTTTTAAGAATTTTCAAATTTTCAGAAAGGATGTTCCAGATAAGGTCAAAAACGACATACTCAGATCTTCACCAAACTTTGCAGGGATACATTGGAGGTCGAGACACGTGGAAAAAACGTACAAAAAAGAGATTGGAGACATCAAGATTTTGGACGAATTTTTTAACAATTTTCAAATTTTCAGAAAGGATGTTCCAGATAAGGTCAAAAACGACATACTCAGATCTTCACCAAACTTTGCAGGGATACATTGGATATCAAGACACGTGGAAAAAACGTACAAAACAAGAGATTGGAGACATCAAGATTTTGCACGGATTTTTTAGGAATTTTCAAATTTTCAGATGGGAGGTTCCAGATAAGGTCAAAAACTACATACTCAGATCTTCACCAAACTTTGCAGGGATACATTGGATGTCAAGACACGTGGAAAAAACGTACAAAACAAGAGATTGGAGACATCAAGATTTTGGACGAATTTTTTAAGAATTTTCAAATTTTCAGATAGGAGGTTCCATATAAGGTCAAAAACTACATACTCAGATCTTCACCAAACTTTGCATGGATACATTATGTGTCAAGACACGTGGAAAAAACGTACAAAACAAAAGATTGGAGACATCAAGATTTTGGTCGAATTTTTTAAGAATTTTCAAATTTTCAGATGGGAGGTTCCAGATAAGGTCAAAAACTACATACTCAGATCTTCACCAAACTTTGCAGGGATACATTGGATGTCGAGACACGTGGAAAAAACGTACAAAAAAGAGATTGGAGACATCAAGATTTTGGACGAATTTTTTAACAATTTTCAAATTTTCAGAAAGGATGTTCCAGATAAGGTCAAAAACGACATACTCAGATCTTCACCAAACTTTGCAGGGATACATTGGATATCAAGACACGTGGAAAAAACGTACAAAACAAGAGATTGGAGACATCAAGATTTTGGACGAATTTTTTAATAATTTTCAAATTTTCAGATAGGAGGTTCCAGATAAGGTCAAAAACGACATACTCAGATCTTCACCAAACTTTGCAGGGATACATTGGATGTCAAGACACGTGGAAAAAACGTACAAAAGAAGAGATTGGGGTCATCAAGATTTTGGACGAATTTTTTAGGAATTTTCAAATTTTCAGATGGGAGGTTCCAGATAAGGTCAAAAACTACAAACTCAGATCTTCACCAAACATTGCAGGGATACATTGGATGTCAAGACACGTGGAAAAAACGTACAAAACAAGAGATTGGAGACATCAAAATTTTGGACGAATTTTTTAAGAATTTTCAAATTTTCAGATAGGAGGTTCCAGATGAGGTCAAAAACTACATACTCAGATCTTCACCAAACTTTGCAGGAATACTTTGCATGTCAAGACACGTGGAAAAAACGTACAAAACAAGAGATCGGAGACATCAAGATTTTCGACGAATTTTTTAAGAATTTTCAAATTTTCAGATGGGAGGTTCCAGATAAGGACAAAAACGACATACTCAGATCTTCACCAAACTTTGCATGGATACATTGGATGTCAAGACACGTGGAAAAAACATACAAAACATAGGATTGGTGACATCAAGATTTTGGACGAATTTTTTAAGAATTTTCAAATTTTCAGATAGGAGGTTCCATATAAGGTCAAAAACTACATACTCAGATCTTCACCAAACTTTGCATGGATACATTATGTGTCAAGACACGTGGAAAAAACGTACAAAACAAAAGATTGGAGACATCAAGATTTTGGTCGAATTTTTTAAGAATTTTCAAATTTTCAGATGGGAGGTTCCAGATAAGGTCAAAAACTACATACTCAGATCTTCACCAAACTTTGCAGGGATACATTGGATGTCAAGACACGTGGAAAAAACGTACAAAAAAGAGATTGGAGACATCAAGATTTTGGACGAATTTTTTAACAATTTTCAAATTTTCAGAAAGGATGTTCCAGATAAGGTCAAAAACGACATACTCAGATCTTCACCAAACTTTGCAGGGATACATTGGATATCAAGACACGTGGAAAAAACGTACAAAACAAGAGATTGGAGACATCAAGATTTTGGACGAATTTTTTAAGAATTTTCAAATTTTCAGATAGGAGGTTCCAGATAAGGTCAAAAACTACATACTCAGATCTTCACCAAACTTTGCAGGGATACATTGGATGTCAAGACACGTGGAAAAAACGTACAAAACAAGAGATTGGAGACATCAAGATTTTCGACGAATTTTTTAAGAATTTTCAAATTTTCAGAAAGGATGTTCCAGATAAGGTCAAAAACGACATACTCAGATCTTCACCAAACTTTGCAGGGATCCATTGGAGGTCGAGACACGTGGAAAAAACGTACAAAACAAGAGATTGGAGACATCAAGATTTTGGACGAATTTTTGAAGAATTTTCAAATTTTCAGATAGGAGGTTCCAGATAAGGTCTAAAACTACATACTCAGATCTTCACCAAACGTTGCAGGGATACTTTGCATGTCAAGACACGTGGAAAAAACGTACAAAACAAAAGATTGGAGACATCAAGATTTTCGACGAATTTTTTAAGAATTTTCAAATTTTCAGATGGGAGGTTCCAGATAAGGTCAAAAACGACATACTCAGATCTTCACCAAACTTTGCATGGATACATTGGATGTCAAGACACGTGGAAAAAACGTACAAAACTAGAGATTGGAGACATCAAGATTTTGGACGAATTTTTTAAGAATTCTCAAATTTTCAGAAAGGAGGTTCCATATAAGGTCAAAAACTACATACTCAGATCTTCACCAAACTTTGCAGGGATACTTTGGATGTCAAGACACGTGGAAAAAACGTACAAAACAAGAGATTGGGGTCATCAAGATTTTGGACGAATTTTTTAAGAATTTTCAAATTTTCAGATGGGAGGTTCAATATAAAGTCAAAAACTACATACTCAGATCTTCACCAAACTTTGCATGGATACATTGGATGTCAAGACACGTGGAAAAAACATACAAAACATAGGATTCGGAACATCAAGATTTTGGTCGAATTTTTTAAGAATTTTCAAATTTTCAGATAGGAGGTTCCATATAAGGTCAAAAACTACATACTCAGATCTTCACCAAACATTGCAGGAATACATTGGATGTCAAGACACGTGGAAAAAACATACAAAACAAGAGATTGGGGTCATCAAGATTTTGCACGGATTTTTTAGGAATTTTCAAATTTTCAGATGGGAGGTTCCAGATAAGGTCAAAAACTACATACTCAGATCTTCACCAAACTTTGCAGGGATACATTGGATGTCAAGACACGTGGAAAAAACGTACAAAACAAGAGATTAGAGACATCAAGATTTTGGACGAATTTTTTAAGAATTTTCAAATTTTCAGATAGGAGGTTCCATATAAGGTCAAAAACTACATACTCAGATCTTCACCAAACTTTGCATGGATACATTATGTGTCAAGACACGTGGAAAAAACGTACAAAACAAAAGATTGGAGACATCAAGATTTTGGTCGAATTTTTTAAGAATTTTCAAATTTTCAGATGAAAGGTTCCAGATAAGGTCAAAAACTACATACTCAGATCTTCACCAAACTTTGCAGGGATACATTGGATGTCAAGACACGTGGAAAAAACGTACAAAAAAGAGATTGGAGATATCAAGATTTTGGACGAATTTTTTAACAATTTTCAAATTTTCAGAAAGGATGTTCCAGATAAGGTCAAAAACGACATACTCAGATCTTCACCAAACTTTGCAGGGATACATTGGATGTCAAGACACGTGGAAAAAACGTACAAAACAAGAGATTGGGGTCATCAAGATTTTGGACGGATTTTTTAGGAATTTTCAAATTTTCAGATGGGAGGTCAAAAACTACATACTCAGATCTTCACCAAACATTGCAGGGATACATTGGATGTCAAGACACGTGGAAAAAACGTACAAAACAAGAGATTGGAGACATCAAAATTTTGGACGAATTTTTTAAGAATTTTCAAATTTTCAGATAGGAGGTTCCAGATGAGGTCAAAAACTACATACTCAGATCTTCACCAAACTTTGCAGGAATACTTTGCATGTCAAGACACGTGGAAAAAACGTACAAAACAAGAGATCGGAGACATCAAGATTTTCGACGAATTTTTTAAGAATTTTCAAATTTTCAGATGGGAGGTTCCAGATAAGGTCAAAAACGACATACTCAGATCTTCACCAAACTTTGCATGGATACATTGGATGTCAAGACACGTGGAAAAAACATACAAAACATAGGATTGGTGACATCAAGATTTTGGACGAATTTTTTAAGAATTTTCAAATTTTCAGATAGGAGGTTCCATATAAGGTCAAAAACTACATACTCAGATCTTCACCAAACTTTGCAGGGATACATTGGATGTCAAGACACGTGGAAAAAACTTACAAAACAAGAGATTGGAGACATCAAGATTATGGACGAATTTTTTGAGAATTTTCAAATTTTCAGAAAGGAGGTTCCATATAAGGTCAAAAACTACATACTCAGATCTTCACCAAACTTTGCAGGGATACATTGGATGTCAAGACACGTGGAAAAAACGTACAAAACAAGAGATTGGAGACATCAAGATTTTGGACGAATTTTTTAAGAATTTTCAAATTTTCAGATAGGAGGTTCCAGATAAGGTCAAAAACTACATACTCAGATCTTCACCAAACTTTGCAGGGATACATTGGATGTCAAGACACGTGGAAAAAACGTACAAAACAAGAGATTGGAGACATCAAGATTTTCGACGAATTTTTTAAGAATTTTCAAATTTTCAGAAAGGATGTTCCAGATAAGGTCAAAAACGACATACTCAGATCTTCACCAAACTTTGCAGGGATCCATTGGAGGTCGAGACACGTGGAAAAAACGTACAAAACAAGAGATTGGAGACATCAAGATTTTGGACGAATTTTTGAAGAATTTTCAAATTTTCAGATAGGAGGTTCCAGATGAGGTCTAAAACTACATACTCAGATCTCCACCAAACATTGCAGGAATACATTGGATGTCAAGACACGTGGAAAAAACGTACAAAACAAGAGATTGGAGACATCAAGATTTTCGACGAATTTTTGAAGAATTTTCAAATTTTCAGATAGGAGGTTCCAGATAAGGTCAAAAACTACATACTCAGATCTTCACCAAACGTTGCAGGGATACTTTGCATGTCAAGACACGTGGAAAAAACGTACAAAACAAAAGATTGGAGACATCAAGATTTTCGACGAATTTTTTAAGAATTTTCAAATTTTCAGATGGGAGGTTCCAGATAAGGTCAAAAACGACATACTCAGATCTTCACCAAACTTTGCATGGATACATTGGATGTCAAGACACGTGGAAAAAACGTACAAAACAAGAGATTGGAGACATCAAGATTTTGGACGAATTTTTTAAGAATTCTCAAATTTTCAGAAAGGAGGTTCCATATAAGGTCAAAAACTACATACTCAGATCTTCACCAAACTTTGCAGGGATACTTTGGATGTCAAGACACGTGGAAAAAACGTACAAAACAAGAGATTGGGGTCATCAAGATTTTGGACGAATTTTTTAAGAATTTTCAAATTTTCAGATGGGAGGTTCAATATAAGGTCAAAAACTACATACTCAGATCTTCACCAAACTTTGCATGGATACATTGGATGTCAAGACACGTGGAAAAAACATACAAAACATAGGATTCGGAACATCAAGATTTTGGTCGAATTTTTTAAGAATTTTCAAATTTTCAGATAGGAGGTTCCATATAAGGTCAAAAACTACATACTCAGATCTTCACCAAACATTGCAGGAATACATTGGATGTCAAGACACGTGGAAAAAACGTACAAAACAAGAGATTGGGGTCATCAAGATTTTGCACGGATTTTTTAGGAATTTTCAAATTTTCAGATGGGTGGTTCCAGATAAGGTCAAAAACTACATACTCAGATCTTCACCAAACTTTGCAGGGATACATTGGATGTCAAGACACGTGGAAAAAACGTACAAAACAAGAGATTGGAGACATCAAGATTTTGGACGAATTTTTTAAGAATTTTCAAATTTTCAGATAGGAGGTTCCATATAAGGTCAAAAACTACATACTCAGATCTTCACCAAACTTTGCATGGATACATTATGTGTCAAGACACGTGGAAAAAACGTACAAAACAAAAGATTGGAGACATCAAGATTTTGGTCGAATTTTTTAAGAATTTTCAAATTTTCAGATGGGAGGTTCCAGATAAGGTCAAAAACTACATACTCAGATCTTCACCAAACTTTGTAGGGATACATTGGATGTCAAGACACGTGGAAAAAACGTACAAAAAAGAGATTGGAGACATCAAGATTTTGGACGAATTTTTTAACAATTTTCAAATTTTCAGAAAGGATGTTCCAGATAAGGTCAAAAACGACATACTCAGATCTTCACCAAACTTTGCAGGGATACATTGGATATCAAGACACGTGGAAAAAACGTACAAAACAAGAGATTGGAGACATCAAGATTTTGGACGAATTTTTTAAGAATTTTCAAATTTTCAGATAGGAGGTTCCAGATAAGGTCAAAAACTACATACTCAGATCTTCACCAAACTTTGCAGGGATACATTGGATGTCAAGACACGTGGAAAAAACGTACAAAACAAGAGATTGGGGTCATCAAGATTTTGGACGGATTTTTTAGGAATTTTCAAATTTTCAGATGGGAGGTTCCAGATAAGGTCAAAAACGACATACTCAGATCTTCACCAAACTTTGCATGGATACATTGGATGTCAAGACACGTGGAAAAAACATACAAAACATAGGATTGGTGACATCAAGATTTTGGACGAATTTTTTAAGAATTTTCAAATTTTCAGATAGGAGGTTCCATATAAGGTCAAAAACTACATACTCAGATCTTCACCAAACTTTGCAGGGATACATTGGATGTCAAGACACGTGGAAAAAACGTACAAAACAAGAGATTGGAGACATCAAAATTATGGACGAATTTTTTGAGAATTTTCAAATTTTCAGAAAGGAGGTTCCATATAAGGTCAAAAACTACATACTCAGATCTTCACCAAACTTTGCAGGGATACATTGGATGTCAAGACACGTGGAAAAAACGTACAAAACAAGAGATTGGAGACATCAAGATTTTCGACGAATTTTTTAAGAATTTTCAAATTTTCAGAAAGGATGTTCCAGATAAGGTCAAAAACGACATACTCAGATCTTCACCAAACTTTGCAGGGATACATTGGAGGTCGAGACACGTGGAAAAAACGTACAAAACAAGAGATTGGAGACATCAAGATTTTGGACGAATTTTTGAAGAATTTTCAAATTTTCTGATAGGAGGTCCCAGATAAGGTCAAAAACTACATACTCAGATCTCCACCAAACATTGCAGGGATACATTGGATGTCAACACACGTGGAAAAAACGTACAAAACAAGAGATTGGAGACATCAAGATTTTGGACGAATTTTTGAAGAATTTTCAAATTTTCAGATAGGAGGTTCCAGATAAGGTCAAAAACTACATACTCAGATCTTCACCAAACGTTGCAGGGATACTTTGCATGTCAAGACACGTGGAAAAAACGTACAAAACAAGAGATTGGAGACATCAAGATTTTCGACGAATTTTTTAAGAATTTTCAAATTTTCAGATGGGAGGTTCCAGATAAGGTCAAAAACTACATACTCAGATCTTCACCAAACTTTGCAGGGATACATTGGATGTCAAGACACGTGGAAAAAACGTACAAAACAAGAGATTGGAGACATCAAGATTTTGGACGAATTTTTTAAGAATTTTCAAATTTTCAGATAGGAGGTTCCATATAAGGTCAAAAACTACATACTCAGATCTTCACCAAACTTTGCATGGATACATTATGTGTCAAGACACGTGGAAAAAACGTACAAAACAAAAGATTGGAGACATCAAGATTTTGGTCGAATTTTTTAAGAATTTTCAAATTTTCAGATGGGAGGTTCCAGATAAGGTCAAAAACTACATACTCAGATCTTCACCAAACTTTGCAGGGATACATTGGATGTCAAGACACGTGGAAAAAACGTACAAAAAAGAGATTGGAGACATCAAGATTTTGGACGAATTTTTTAACAATTTTCAAATTTTCAGAAAGGATGTTCCAGATAAGGTCAAAAACGACATACTCAGATCTTCACCAAACTTTGCAGGGATACATTGGATATCAAGACACGTGGAAAAAACGTACAAAACAAGAGATTGGAGACATCAAGATTTTGGACGAATTTTTTAAGAATTTTCAAATTTTCAGATAGGAGGTTCCAGATAAGGTCAAAAACTACATACTCAGATCTTCACCAAACTTTGCAGGGATACATTGGATGTCAAGACACGTGGAAAAAACGTACAAAACAAGAGATTGGGGTCATCAAGATTTTGGACGGATTTTTTAGGAATTTTCAAATTTTCAGATGGGAGGTTCCAGATAAGGTCAAAAACTACATACTCAGATCTTCACCAAACATTGCAGGGATACATTGGATGTCAAGACACGTGGAAAAAACGTACAAAACAAGAGATTGGAGACATCAATATTTTGGACGAATTTTTAAAGAATTTTCAAATTTTCAGATAGGAGGTTCCAGATGAGGTCAAAAACTACATAGTCAGATCTTCACCAAACTTTGCAGGAATACTTTGCATGTCAAGACACGTGGAAAAAACGTACAAAACAAGAGATCGGAAACACCAAGATTTTCGACGAATTTTTTAAGAATTTTCAAATTTTCAGATGGGTGGTTCCAGATAAGGTCAAAAACTACATACTCAGATCTTCACCAAACTTTGCAGGGATACATTGGATGTCAAGACACGTGGAAAAAACGTACAAAACAAGAGATTGGAGACATCAAGATTTTGGACGAATTTTTTAAGAATTTTCAAATTTTCAGATAGGAGGTTCCATATAAGGTCAAAAACTACATACTCAGATCTTCACCAAACTTTGCATGGATACATTATGTGTCAAGACACGTGGAAAAAACGTACAAAACAAAAGATTGGAGACATCAAGATTTTGGTCGAATTTTTTAAGAATTTTCAAATTTTCAGATGGGAGGTTCCAGATAAGGTCAAAAACTACATACTCAGATCTTCACCAAACTTTGTAGGGATACATTGGATGTCAAGACACGTGGAAAAAACGTACAAAAAAGAGATTGGAGACATCAAGATTTTGGACGAATTTTTTAACAATTTTCAAATTTTCAGAAAGGATGTTCCAGATAAGGTCAAAAACGACATACTCAGATCTTCACCAAACTTTGCAGGGATACATTGGATATCAAGACACGTGGAAAAAACGTACAAAACAAGAGATTGGAGACATCAAGATTTTGGACGAATTTTTTAAGAATTTTCAAATTTTCAGATAGGAGGTTCCAGATAAGGTCAAAAACTACATACTCAGATCTTCACCAAACTTTGCAGGGATACATTGGATGTCAAGACACGTGGAAAAAACGTACAAAACAAGAGATTGGGGTCATCAAGATTTTGGACGGATTTTTTAGGAATTTTCAAATTTTCAGATGGGAGGTTCCAGATAAGGTCAAAAACGACATACTCAGATCTTCACCAAACTTTGCATGGATACATTGGATGTCAAGACACGTGGAAAAAACATACAAAACATAGGATTGGTGACATCAAGATTTTGGACGAATTTTTTAAGAATTTTCAAATTTTCAGATAGGAGGTTCCATATAAGGTCAAAAACTACATACTCAGATCTTCACCAAACTTTGCAGGGATACATTGGATGTCAAGACACGTGGAAAAAACGTACAAAACAAGAGATTGGAGACATCAAAATTATGGACGAATTTTTTGAGAATTTTCAAATTTTCAGAAAGGAGGTTCCATATAAGGTCAAAAACTACATACTCAGATCTTCACCAAACTTTGCAGGGATACATTGGATGTCAAGACACGTGGAAAAAACGTACAAAACAAGAGATTGGAGACATCAAGATTTTCGACGAATTTTTTAAGAATTTTCAAATTTTCAGAAAGGATGTTCCAGATAAGGTCAAAAACGACATACTCAGATCTTCACCAAACTTTGCAGGGATACATTGGAGGTCGAGACACGTGGAAAAAACGTACAAAACAAGAGATTGGAGACATCAAGATTTTGGACGAATTTTTGAAGAATTTTCAAATTTTCTGATAGGAGGTCCCAGATAAGGTCAAAAACTACATACTCAGATCTCCACCAAACATTGCAGGGATACATTGGATGTCAACACACGTGGAAAAAACGTACAAAACAAGAGATTGGAGACATCAAGATTTTAGACGAATTTTTGAAGAATTTTCAAATTTTCAGATAGGAGGTTCCAGATAAGGTCAAAAACTACATACTCAGATCTTCACCAAACGTTGCAGGGATACTTTGCATGTCAAGACACGTGGAAAAAACGTACAAAACAAGAGATTGGAGACATCAAGATTTTCGACGAATTTTTTAAGAATTTTCAAATTTTCAGATGGGAGGTTCCAGATAAGGTCAAAAACGACATACTCAGATCTTCACCAAACTTTGCATGGATACATTGGATGTCAAGACACGTGGAAAAAACGTACAAAACAAGAGATTGGGGTCATCAAGATTTTGCACGGATTTTTTAGGAATTTTCAAATTTTCAGATGGGAGGTTCCAGATAAGGTTAAAAACTACATACTCAGATCTTCACCAAACTTTGCAGGGATACATTGGATGTCAAGACACGTGGAAAAAACGTACAAAACAAGAGATTGGAGACATCAAGATTTTGCACGGATTTTTTAGGAATTTTCAAATTTTCAGATGGGTGGTTCCAGATAAGGTCAAAAACTACATACTCAGATCTTCACCAAACTTTGCAGGGATACATTGGATGTCAAGACACGTGGAAAAAACGTACAAAACAAGAGATTGGAGACATCAAGATTTTGGACGAATTTTTGAAGAATTTTCAAATTTTCAGATAGGAGGTTCCAGATAAGGTCAAAAACTACATACTCAGATCTTCACCAAACGTTGCAGGGATACTTTGCATGTCAAGACACGTGGAAAAAACGTACAAAACAAGAGATTGGAGACATCAAGATTTTCGACGAATTTTTTAAGAATTTTCAAATTTTCAGATGGGAGGTTCCAGATAAGGTCAAAAACGACATACTCAGATCTTCACCAAACTTTGCATGGATACATTGGATGTCAAGACACGTGGAAAAAACGTACAAAACAAAAGATTGGAGACATCAAGATTTTGGTCGAATTTTTTAAGAATTTTCAAATTTTCAGATGGGAGGTTCCAGATAAGGTCAAAAACTACATACTCAGATCTTCACCAAACTTTGCAGGGATACATTGGATGTCAAGACACGTGGAAAAAACGTACAAAAAAGAGATTGGAGACATCAAGATTTTGGACGAATTTTTTAACAATTTTCAAATTTTCAGATGGGAGGTTCCAGATAAGGTCAAAAACGACATACTCAGATCTTCACCAAACTTTGCATGGATACATTGGATGTCAAGACACGTGGAAAAAACATACAAAACATAGGATTCGGAACATCAAGATTTTGGTCGAATTTTTTAAGAATTTTCAAATTTTCAGATAGGAGGTTCCATATAAGGTCAAAAACTACATACTCAGATCTTCACCAAACATTGCAGGAATACATTGGATGTCAAGACACGTGGAAAAAACGTACAAAACAAGAGATTGGGGTCATCAAGATTTTGCACGGATTTTTTAGGAATTTTCAAATTTTCAGATGGGAGGTTCCAGATAAGGTCAAAAACTACATACTCAGATCTTCACCAAACTTTGCAGGGATACATTGGATGTCAAGACACGTGGAAAAAACGTACAAAACAAGAGATTGGAGACATCAAGATTTTGGACGAATTTTTTAAGAATTTTCAAATTTTCAGATAGGAGGTTCCATATAAGGTCAAAAACTACATACTCAGATCTTCACCAAACTTTGCATGGATACATTATGTGTCAAGACACGTGGAAAAAACGTACAAAACAAAAGATTGGAGACATCAAGATTTTGGTCGAATTTTTTAAGAATTTTCAAATTTTCAGATGGGAGGTTCCAGAAAAGGTCAAAAACTACATACTCGGATCTTCACCAAACTTTGCAGGGATACATTGGATGTCAAGACACGTGGAAAAAACGTACAAAACAAGAGATTGGAGACATCAAGATTTTGGACGAATTTTTTAAGAATTTTTAAATTTTCAGATGGGAGGTTCCATATAAGGTCAAAAACTACATACTCAGATCTTCACCAAACTTTGCATGGATACATTATGTGTCAAGACACGTGGAAAAAACGTACAAAACAAGAAATTGGAGACATCAAGATATTGGTCGAATTTTTTAAGAATTTTCAAATTTTCAGATGGGAGGTTCCAGATAAGGTCAAAAACTACATACTCAGATCTTCACCAAACTTTGCAGGGATACATTGGATGTCAAGACACGTGGAAAAAACGTACAAAACAAGAGATTGGAGACATCAAGATTTTCGACGAATTTTTTAAGAATTTTCAAATTTTCAGAAAGGATGTTCCAGATAAGGTCAAAAACGACATAGTCAGATCTTCACCAAACTTTGCAGGAATACTTTGGATGTCAAGACACGTGGAAAAAACGTACAAAACAAGAGATCGGAAACACCAAGATTTTCGACGAATTTTTTAAGAATTTTCAAATTTTCAGATGGGTGGTTCCAGATAAGGTCAAAAACGACATACTCAGATCTTCACCAAACTTTGCATGGATACATTGGATGTCAAGACACGTGGAAAGAACATACAAAACATAGGATTGGTGACATCAAGATTTTGGACGAATTTTTTAAGAATTTTCAAATTTTCAGATAGGAGGTTCCATATAAGGTCAAAAACTACATACTCAGATCTTCACCAAACTTTGCAGGGATACATTGGATGTCAAGACACGTGGAAAAAACGTACAAAACAAGAGATTGGAGACATCAAGATTTTCGACGAATTTTTTAAGAATTTTCAAATTTTCAGAAAGGATGTTCCAGATAAGGTCAAAAACGACATACTCAGATCTTCACCAAACTTTGCAGGGATACATTGGAGGTCGAGACACGTGGAAAAAACGTACAAAACAAGAGATTGGAGACATCAAGATTTTGGACGAATTTTTGAAGAATTTTCAAATTTTCAGATAGGAGGTTCCAGATAAGGTCAAAAACTACATACTCAGATCTCAACCAAACATTGCAGGGATACATTGGATGTCAAGACACGTGGAAAAAACGTACAAAACAAGAGATTGGAGACATCAAGATTTTCGAAGAATTTTTGAAGAATTTTCAAATTTTCAGATAGGAGGTTCCAGATAAGGTCAAAAACTACATACTCAGATCTTCACCAAACGTTGCAGGGATACTTTGCATGTCAAGACACGTGGAAAAAACGTACAAAACAAGAGATTGGAGACATCAAGATTTTCGACGAATTTTTTAAGAATTTTCAAATTTTCAGATGGGAGGTTCCAGATAAGGTCAAAAACGACATACTCAGATCTTCACCAAACTTTGCATGGATACATTGGATGTCAAGACACGTGGAAAAAACGTACAAAACAAGAGATTGGAGACATCAAGATTTTGGACGAATTTTTTAAGAATTCTCAAATTTTCAGAAAGGAGGTTCCATATAAGGTCAAAAACTACAAACTCAGATCTTCACCAAACTTTGCAGGGATACATTGGATGTCAAGACACGTGGAAAAAACGTACAAAACAAGAGATTGGGGTCATCAAGATTTTGGACGAATTTTTTAAGAATTTTCAAATTTTCAGAAAGGAGGTTCCATATAAGGTCAAAAACTACATACTCAGATCTTCACCAAACTTTGCAGGGATACATTGAATGTCAAGACACGTGGAAAAAACGTACAAAACAAGAGATTGGGGTCATCAAGATTTTGGACGGATTTTTTAGGAATTTTCAAATTTTCAAATGGGAGGTTCCAGATAAGGTCAAAAACTACATACTCAGATCTTCACCAAACTTTGCAGGGATACATTGGATGTCAAGACACGTGGAAAAAACGTACAAAACAAGAGATTGGAGACATCAAGATTTTGGACGAATTTTTTAAGAATTTTTAAATTTTCAGATAGGAGGTTCCATATAAGGTCAAAAACTACATACTCAGATCTTCACCAAACTTTGCATGGATACATTATGTGTCAAGACACGTGGAAAAAACGTACAAAACAAGAGATTGGAGACATCAAGATATTGGTCGAATTTTTTAAGAATTTTCAAATTTTCAGAAGGGAGGTTCCAGATAAGGTCAAAAACTACATACTCAGATCTTCACCAAACTTTGCAGGGATACATTGGATGTCAAGACACGTGGAAAAAACGTACAAAACAAGAGATAGGAGACATCAAGATTTTGGACGAATTTTTTAACAATTTTCAAATTTTCAGAAAGGATGTTCCAGATAATGTCAAAAACGACATACTCAGATCTTCACCAAACTTTGCAGGGATACATTGGATATCAAGACACGTGGAAAAAACGTACAAAACAAGAGATTGGAGACATCAAGATTTTGGACGAATTTTTTAAGAATTTTCAAATTTTCAGATAGGAGGTTCCAGATAAGATCAAAAACTACATACTCAGATCTTCACCAAACTTTGCAGGGATACATTGGATGTCAAGACACGTGGAAAAAACGTACAAAACAAGAGATTGGGGTCATCAAGATTTTGGACGGATTTTTTAGGAATTTTCAAATTTTCAGATGGGAGGTTCCAGATAAGGTCAAAAACTACATACTCAGATCTTCACCAAACATTGCAGGGATACATTGGATGTCAAGACACGTGGAAAAAACGTACAAAACAAGAGATTGAAGACATCAAGATTTTGGACGAATTTTTTAAGAATTTTCAAATTTTCAGATAGGAGGTTCCAGATGAGGTCAAAAACTACATACTCAGATCTTCACCAAACTTTGCAGGAATACTTTGCATGTCAAGACACGTGGAAAAAACGTACAAAACAAGAGATCGGAGACATCAATATTTTCGACGAATTTTTTAAGAATTTTCAAATTTTCAGATGGGAGGTTCCAGATAAGGTCAAAAACGACATACTCAGATCTTCACCAAACTTTGCAGGGATCCATTGGAGGTCGAGACACGTGGAAAAAACGTACAAAACAAGAGATTGGAGACATCAAGATTTTGGACGAATTTTTTAAGAATTTTCAAATTTTCAGATAGGAGGTTCCATATAAGGTCAAAAACTACATACTCAGATCTTCACCAAACTTTGCAGGGATACATTGGATGTCAAGACACGTGGAAAAAACGTACAAAACAAGAGATTGGAGACATCAAGGTTTTCGACGAATTTTTTAAGAATTTTCAAATTTTCAGAAAGGATGTTCCAGATAAGGTCAAAAACGACATACTCAGATCTTCACCAAACTTTGCAGGGATCCATTGGAGGTCGAGACACGTGGAAAAAACGTACAAAACAAGAGATTGGAGACATCAAGATTTTGGACGAATTTTTTAAGAATTTTCAAATTTTCAGATAGGAGGTTCCAGATAAGGTCAAAAACTACATACTCAGATCTTCACCAAACTTTGCAGGGATACATTGGATGTCAAGACACGTGGAAAAAACGTACAAAACAAGAGATTGGGGTCATCAAGATTTTGGACGGATTTTTTAGGAATTTTCAAATTTTCAGATGGGAGGTTCCAGATAAGGTCAAAAACGACATACTCAGATCTTCACCAAACTTTGCATGGATACATTGGATGTCAAGACACGTGGAAAAAACATACAAAACATAGGATTGGTGACATCAAGATTTTGGACGAATTTTTTAAGAATTTTCAAATTTTCAGATAGGAGGTTCCATATAAGGTCAAAAACTACATACTCAGATCTTCACCAAACTTTGCAGGGATACATTGGATGTCAAGACACGTGGAAAAAACGTACAAAACAAGAGATTGGAGACATCAAAATTATGGACGAATTTTTTGAGAATTTTCAAATTTTCAGAAAGGAGGTTCCATATAAGGTCAAAAACTACATACTCAGATCTTCACCAAACTTTGCAGGGATACATTGGATGTCAAGACACGTGGAAAAAACGTACAAAACAAGAGATTGGAGACATCAAGATTTTCGACGAATTTTTTAAGAATTTTCAAATTTTCAGAAAGGATGTTCCAGATAAGGTCAAAAACGACATACTCAGATCTTCACCAAACTTTGCAGGGATACATTGGAGGTCGAGACACGTGGAAAAAACGTACAAAACAAGAGATTGGAGACATCAAGATTTTGGACGAATTTTTGAAGAATTTTCAAATTTTCTGATAGGAGGTCCCAGATAAGGTCAAAAACTACATACTCAGATCTCCACCAAACATTGCAGGGATACATTGGATGTCAACACACGTGGAAAAAACGTACAAAACAAGAGATTGGAGACATCAAGATTTTCGACGAATTTTTGAAGAATTTTCAAATTTTCAGATAGGAGGTTCCAGATAAGGTCAAAAACTACATACTCAGATCTTCACCAAACGTTGCAGGGATACTTTGCATGTCAAGACACGTGGAAAAAACGTACAAAACAAGAGATTGGAGACATCAAGATTTTCGACGAATTTTTTAAGAATTTTCAAATTTTCAGATGGGAGGTTCCAGATAAGGTCAAAAACGACATACTCAGATCTTCACCAAACTTTGCATGGATACATTGGATGTCAAGACACGTGGAAAAAACGTACAAAACAAGAGATTGGGGTCATCAAGATTTTGCACGGATTTTTTAGGAATTTTCAAATTTTCAGATGGAGGTTCCAGATAAGGTTAAAAACTACATACTCAGATCTTCACCAAACTTTGCAGGGATACATTGGATGTCAAGACACGTGGAAAAAACGTACAAAACAAGAGATTGGAGACATCAAGATTTTGGACGAATTTTTTAAGAATTTTCAAATTTTCAGATAGGAGGTTCCATATAAGGTCAAAAACTACATACTCAGATCTTCACCAAACTTTGCATGGATACATTATGTGTCAAGACACGTGGAAAAAACGTACAAAACAAAAGATTGGAGACATCAAGATTTTGGTCGAATTTTTTAAGAATTTTCAAATTTTCAGATGGGAGGTTCCAGATAAGGTCAAAAACTACATACTCAGATCTTCACCAAACTTTGCAGGGATACATTGGATGTCAAGACACGTGGAAAAAACGTACAAAAAAGAGATTGGAGACATCAAGATTTTGGACGAATTTTTTAACAATTTTCAAATTTTCAGAAAGGATGTTCCAGATAAGGTCAAAAACGACATACTCAGATCTTCACCAAACTTTGCAGGGATACATTGGATATCAAGACACGTGGAAAAAACGTACAAAACAAGAGATTGGAGACATCAAGATTTTGGACGAATTTTTTAAGAATTTTCAAATTTTCAGATAGGAGGTTCCAGATAAGGTCAAAAACTACATACTCAGATCTTCACCAAACTTTGCAGGGATACATTGGATGTCAAGACACGTGGAAAAAACGTACAAAACAAGAGATTGGGGTCATCAAGATTTTGGACGGATTTTTTAGGAATTTTCAAATTTTCAGATGGGAGGTTCCAGATAAGGTCAAAAACTACATACTCAGATCTTCACCAAACATTGCAGGGATACATTGGATGTCAAGACACGTGGAAAAAACGTACAAAACAAGAGATTGGAGACATCAATATTTTGGACGAATTTTTAAAGAATTTTCAAATTTTCAGATAGGAGGTTCCAGATGAGGTCAAAAACTACATAGTCAGATCTTCACCAAACTTTGCAGGAATACTTTGCATGTCAAGACACGTGGAAAAAACGTACAAAACAAGAGATCGGAAACACCAAGATTTTCGACGAATTTTTTAAGAATTTTCAAATTTTCAGATGGGTGGTTCCAGATAAGGTCAAAAACGACATACTCAGATCTTCACCAAACTTTGCATGGATACATTGGATGTCAAGACACGTGGAAAAAACATACAAAACATAGGATTGGTGACATCAAGATTTTGGACGAATTTTTTAAGAATTTTCAAATTTTCAGATAGGAGGTTCCATATAAGGTCAAAAACTACATACTCAGATCTTCACCAAACTTTGCAGGGATACATTGGATGTCAAGACACGTGGAAAAAACGTACAAAACAAGAGATTGGAGACATCAAGATTTTCGACGAATTTTTTAAGAATTTTCAAATTTTCAGAAAGGATGTTCCAGATAAGGTCAAAAACGACATACTCAGATCTTCACCAAACTTTGCAGGGATACATTGGAGGTCGAGACACGAGGAAAAAACGTACAAAACAAGAGATTGGAGACATCAAGATTTTGGACGAATTTTTGAAGAATTTTCAAATTTTCAGATAGGAGGTTCCAGATAAGGTCAAAAACTACATACTCAGATCTCAACCAAACATTGCAGGGATACATTGGATGTCAAGACACGTGGAAAAAACGTACAAAACAAGAGATTGGAGACATCAAGATTTTCGACGAATTTTTGAAGAATTTTCAAATTTTCAGATAGGAGGTTCCAGATAAGGTCAAAAACTACATACTCAGATCTTCACCAAACGTTGCAGGGATACTTTGCATGTCAAGACACGTGGAAAAAACGTACAAAACAAGAGATTGGAGACATCAAGATTTTCGACGAATTTTTTAAGAATTTTCAAATTTTCAGATGGGAGGTTCCAGATAAGGTCAAAAACGACATACTCAGATCTTCACCAAACTTTGCATGGATACATTGGATGTCAAGACACGTGGAAAAAACGTACAAAACAAGAGATTGGAGACATCAAGATTTTGGACGAATTTTTTAAGAATTCTCAAATTTTCAGAAAGGAGGTTCCATATAAGGTCAAAAACTACAAACTCAGATCTTCACCAAACTTTGCAGGGATACATTGGATGTCAAGACACGTGGAAAAAACGTACAAAACAAGAGATTGGGGTCATCAAGATTTTGGACGAATTTTTTAAGAATTTTCAAATTTTCAGAAAGGAGCTTCCATATAAGGTCAAAAACTACATACTCAGATCTTCACCAAACTTTGCAGGGATACATTGAATGTCAAGACACGTGGAAAAAACGTACAAAACAAGAGATTGGGGTCATCAAGATTTTGGACGGATTTTTTAGGAATTTTCAAATTTTCAAATGGGAGGTTCCAGATAAGGTCAAAAACTACATACTCAGATCTTCACCAAACTTTGCAGGGATACATTGGATGTCAAGACACGTGGAAAAAACGTACAAAACAAGAGATTGGAGACATCAAGATTTTGGACGAATTTTTTAAGAATTTTTAAATTTTCAGATAGGAGGTTCCATATAAGGTCAAAAACTACATACTCAGATCTTCACCAAACTTTGCATGGATACATTATGTGTCAAGACACGTGGAAAAAACGTACAAAACAAGAGATTGGAGACATCAAGATATTGGTCGAATTTTTTAAGAATTTTCAAATTTTCAGAAGGGAGGTTCCAGATAAGGTCAAAAACTACATACTCAGATCTTCACCAAACTTTGCAGGGATACATTGGATGTCAAGACACGTGGAAAAAACGTACAAAACAAGAGATAGGAGACATCAAGATTTTGGACGAATTTTTTAACAATTTTCAAATTTTCAGAAAGGATGTTCCAGATAATGTCAAAAACGACATACTCAGATCTTCACCAAACTTTGCAGGGATACATTGGATATCAAGACACGTGGAAAAAACGTACAAAACAAGAGATTGGAGACATCAAGATTTTGGACGAATTTTTTAAGAATTTTCAAATTTTCAGATAGGAGGTTCCAGATAAGATCAAAAACTACATACTCAGATCTTCACCAAACTTTGCAGGGATACATTGGATGTCAAGACACGTGGAAAAAACGTACAAAACAAGAGATTGGGGTCATCAAGATTTTGGACGGATTTTTTAGGAATTTTCAAATTTTCAGATGGGAGGTTCCAGATAAGGTCAAAAACTACATACTCAGATCTTCACCAAACATTGCAGGGATACATTGGATGTCAAGACACGTGGAAAAAACGTACAAAACAAGAGATTGAAGACATCAAGATTTTGGACGAATTTTTTAAGAATTTTCAAATTTTCAGATAGGAGGTTCCAGATGAGGTCAAAAACTACATACTCAGATCTTCACCAAACTTTGCAGGAATACTTTGCATGTCAAGACACGTGGAAAAAACGTACAAAACAAGAGATCGGAGACATCAATATTTTCGACGAATTTTTTAAGAATTTTCAAATTTTCAGATGGGAGGTTCCAGATAAGGTCAAAAACGACATACTCAGATCTTCACCAAACTTTGCAGGGATCCATTGGAGGTCGAGACACGTGGAAAAAACGTACAAAACAAGAGATTGGAGACATCAAGATTTTGGACGAATTTTTTAAGAATTTTCAAATTTTCAGATAGGAGGTTCCATATAAGGTCAAAAACTACATACTCAGATCTTCACCAAACTTTGCAGGGATACATTGGATGTCAAGACACGTGGAAAAAACGTACAAAACAAGAGATTGGAGACATCAAGGTTTTCGACGAATTTTTTAAGAATTTTCAAATTTTCAGAAAGGATGTTCCAGATAAGGTCAAAAACGACATACTCAGATCTTCACCAAACTTTGCAGGGATCCATTGGAGGTCGAGACACGTGGAAAAAACGTACAAAACAAGAGATTGGAGACATCAAGATTTTGGACGAATATTTGAAGAATTTTCAAATTTTCAGATAGGAGGTTCCAGATAAGGTCTAAAACTACATACTCAGATCTCCACCAAACATTGCAGGAATACATTGGATGTCAAGACACGTGGAAAAAACGTACAAAACAAGAGATTGGAGACATCAAGATTTTCGACGAATTTTTGAAGAATTTTCAAATTTTCAGATAGGAGGTTCCAGATAAGGTCAAAAACTACATACTCAGATCTTCACCAAACGTTGCAGGGATACTTTGCATGTCAAGACACGTGGAAAAAACGTACAAAACAAAAGATTGGAGACATCAAGATTTTCGACGAATTTTTTAAGAATTTTCAAATTTTCAGATGGGAGGTTCCAGATAAGGTCAAAAACGACATACTCAGATCTTCACCAAACTTTGCATGGATACATTGGATGTCAAGACACGTGGAAAAAACGTACAAAACAAGAGATTGGAGACATCAAGATTTTGGACGAATTTTTTAAGAATTCTCAAATTTTCAGAAAGGAGGTTCCATATAAAGTCAAAAACTACATACTCAGATCTTCACCAAACTTTGCAGGGATACTTTGGATGTCAAGACACGTGGAAAAAACGTACAAAACAAGAGATTGGGGTCATCAAGATTTTGGACGAATTTTTTAAGAATTTTCAAATTTTCAGATGGGAGGTTCAATATAAGGTCAAAAACTACATACTCAGATCTTCACCAAACTTTGCATGGATACATTGGATGTCAAGACACGTGGAAAAAACATACAAAACATAGGATTCGGAACATCAAGATTTTGGTCGAATTTTTTAAGAATTTTCAAATTTTCAGATAGGAGGTTCCATATAAGGTCAAAAACTACATACTCAGATCTTCACCAAACATTGCAGGAATACATTGGATGTCAAGACACGTGGAAAAAACGTACAAAACAAGAGATTGGGGTCATCAAGATTTTGCACGGATTTTTTAGGAATTTTCAAATTTTCAGATGGGAGGTTCCAGATAAGGTCAAAAACTACATACTCAGATCTTCACCAAACTTTGCAGGGATACATTGGATGTCAAGACACGTGGAAAGAACGTACAAAAAAGAGATTGGAGACATCAAGATTTTGGACGAATTTTTTAAGAATTTTCAAATTTTCAGATAGGAGGTTCCATATAAGGTCAAAAACTACATACTCAGATCTTCACCAAACTTTGCATGGATACATTATGTGTCAAGACACGTGGAAAAAACGTACAAAACAAAAGATTGGAGACATCAAGATTTTGGTCGAATTTTTTAAGAATTTTCAAATTTTCAGATGGGAGGTTCCAGATAAGGTCAAAAACTACATACTCAGATCTTCACCAAACTTTGCAGGGATACATTGGATGTCAAGACACGTGGAAAAAACGTACAAAAAAGAGATTGGAGACATCAAGATTTTGGACGAATTTTTTAACAATTTTCAAATTTTCAGAAAGGATGTTCCAGATAAGGTCAAAAACGACATACTCAGATCTTCACCAAACTTTGCAGGGATACATTGGATATCAAGACACGTGGAAAAAACGTACAAAACAAGAGATTGGAGACATCAAGATTTTGGACGAATTTTTTAAGAATTTTCAAATTTTCAGATAGGAGGTTCCAGATAAGGTCAAAAATTACATACTCAGATCTTCACCAAACTTTGCAGGGATACATTGGATGTCAAGACACGTGGAAAAAACGTACAAAACAAGAGATTGGGGTCATCAAGATTTTGGACGGATTTTTTAGGAATTTTCAAATTTTGAGATGGGAGGTTCCAGATAAGGTCAAAAACTACATACTCAGATCTTCACCAAACATTGCAGGGATACATTGGATGTCAAGACACGTGGAAAAAACGTACAAAACAAGAGATTGGAGACATCAAAATTTTGGACGAATTTTTTAAGAATTTTCAAATTTTCAGATAGGAGGTTCCAGATGAGGTCAAAAACTACATACTCAGATCTTCACCAAACTTTGCAGGAATACTTTGCATGTCAAGACACGTGGAAAAAACGTACAAAACAAGAGATCGGAGACATCAAGATTTTCGACGAATTTTTTAAGAATTTTCAAATTTTCAGATGGGAGGTTCCAGATAAGGTCAAAAACGACATACTCAGATCTTCACCAAACTTTGCATGGATACATTGGATGTCAAGACACGTGGAAAAAACATACAAAACATAGGATTGGTGACATCAAGATTTTGGACGAATTTTTTAAGAATTTTCAAATTTTCAGATAGGAGGTTCCATATAAGGTCAAAAAGTACATACTCAGATCTTCACCAAACTTTGCAGGGATACATTGGATGTCAAGACACGTGGAAAAAACGTACAAAACAAGAGATTGGAGACATCAAGATTATGGACGAATTTTTTGAGAATTTTCAAATTTTCAGAAAGGAGGTTCCATATAAGGTCAAAAACTACATACTCAGATCTTCACCAAACTTTGCAGGGATACATTGGATGTCAAGACACGTGGAAAAAACGTACAAAACAAGAGATTGGAGACATCAAGATTTTCGACGAATTTTTTAAGAATTTTCAAATTTTCAGAAAGGATGTTCCAGATAAGGTCAAAAACGACATACTCAGATCTTCACCAAACTTTGCAGGGATACATTGGAAGTAGTGCTATTGGGGGGTTTCAAAGTAGTACTTAGTAGGTATGGTCTTTTTTTACCAATTGAATATCACTTTTTGACATATTTTGACAATTTTTTGTCGATGTTTTAGCGTTTAGCGATGTTTTAGTACAAATTTTCACTATACTCATTTTTCCCCCACTCGTACTTGGTAGGTATATCATGATGTTACGTGATACAACTTAACCTATCCTTTTTTTACGATTATTTAATTTTTTTACGATCCTAAGTGATATAACTTAACCTATCATTTTTTTTATTTAGGTACTGTTTGAACGTTATTATTTGAGGATCATATTTTGTAGGTATTTTTTTTTATCAATCGAATATAAGTTTTTGACATATTTTTGACAATTTTTTGTCGATGTTATAGCGTTTAGCGATGTTTTAGTACAAATTTTCACTGCACTTATTTTTTTTTCTATTTGTACTTGGTAGGTATATCACGATGTTACGTGATATAACTTAACCTATCTTTTTTTTTACGATTTTTTTAATTTTCTTACGATCCTAAGTGATATAACTTAACCTATCATTTTTTTATTTACGCACCGAACTAACCTACAAGGGGGACTCCGTTTGTTTTAATATTTCAGTATTATAAGGTTTTCACAAATTTTATATAACCTAAAATGTGTTGGATGTTGATTTTTAGTATGTGGCAATTTTTTATGAATTTTAAAACTGTTCCGTCACCCTCTCGTTCTTCACGTCGTGGACGAAGGACTTCTCTGCAATCAGGATGACGCTGCATAGAGTATCGGCAGGCAGCGCGTCGTGGAACTCGCAAACACCCACTCTACAAAAATTCTACTATATGATCTTTCACTGGCTAAGCTAACCTACAAATAGGAATTGGCAGCACTGACTTATAAACCCACTGGGTCTTCTTGGCATGTTTTTTCATGATGTGTTGCCAGGCTATTGCGCATCTTGGCGTATACAATGTATATATTTTGAGAGGGGGGTTATAGCTTTTTATGCTGTACGAATACTAAAAACTTGACAGTGACAACCAACAGAGTAAATAAACCTACATGCAGAAACTAACAACACTAGTTTCTGACAGTGAATTTGAAATAAAATATTAAACAAAATACATGAGTAAGCACTGTGATTACAAATAATACCAGTGTTATTACACATTTATTCTTATTTCTCGAAGTTGAATGGAAGCACGTGTTTTTTACGCTCTCGTAATACTGACCTTGCCCCAGTGATTTTAAATTGCTTCCATCCGGTTTTTTTTTCCGTGTTATTCCGCGCGCACGCAACATTCGCTTTCAATAGTTTAATGAAACACAGAAGGAGTGTTAGTTTAGCAGGTTTTGAGTTTACAATTTATTAAATTAAACAATAATTTATGTAAGAATATACTTGTACTTACCGAACACAAAATAATAAAAGCACATGTGAATCTTTGCGTGTGTTCATGTTATATGACGACTGAGTAAAAAAATAATGTTGACTCCCCGAAAGATAAAAGTTCCTGGTTCGACATCAGATGCATGCAAATTTTATGTTTTGCTCTCCAAAATCTTGATTTGTGCTATTTGTCATACAGCAGAGGAGAAGAGGGGAGAGGGGAGGGGAGGAGGTACTATTAGCGCCATCTATTAGCAAACAATAGAAATAAAAAAGTAGGGTCAAACTTTTTCAACACCCAAAAATTTTAAACGTCCTTGTTTAGTAATACGATCAGCAGAAGACGTTTGAAAGAGTACTCTTAGTCGAGAAAGCTAATTGCTAGGGCCCATATATTGCTAAAATGTTCTTTAATTTACATATTTCTCATACCGCCATATGTTGTTCTAGTTGACTTCTTCCAAAAAAATGCTAATTAGCGAGAGTTAATTAAGCAAGGCAAGTAAAAGAAGCAAATAGGACAATATGTGGTGGCGTGGAAATATGTAAAAATTCGACTCGATTCGAATTAAAATTGGAGGATATTTTGAATTTTTTTCCTATAATGTACAAAACATTTACCGTACATAATCTTTTCCATTTACAACAGTATAAAATAAGAGGAACGTGTGACAATATCCATATTAATTAGGAAGGTATGTTGTATGCTAGGTTAGCTAATTGCGTCTTCTACAGCTTCACTGTATAGAGGAAAAATGGAAAAAGAGAGCTCTACAAAAACTAACCTAACAAATTTAAAATGTGATCTATCGTGAATTAAACTAAGCTTTTTCACCCACCCACATATAGCCTTACAGGTGACTCGAAAGCAGAAATTGGTCATAGCGTGACAGGTCGATTTATTGTGAACTAAACTAACCTCCCCCTACTCATACATATACACTATGTCTTACAATAAGTAAAACTGCTATATCACATGTAAGGGCCGACGGTTGGCAAGACATACAAGATCTATTGCAAATTTTATTAACCTACGACATAAGCCATGGACACATACACACCAAGCCTTCCAGATAGGCTATAAGCAACTCGCCTCTTGCAATTGTATAACGGGGAAAATTAACCTACAGCTAGCAACACTGTTTGAGCTGCTTTTGACGAGTAGTGTTACCAAACTTATTTTTTGCAAATAGGCTCTACAGCTAGAGGCTTGAAACATATACCCTACCAGAGTATGTCAACGTACCTCATGTAAAAATATTACCTAGTACGGGTTAAGCTGTGACATACAACTAGCGAACGACACGACCACCTGACACACAGACAGAGAGAGTGTGATACAGCTTATACGCAGTTTTTCCTACACACGTACTGGGTTTAAAAGGTAACTTACAACAACTATTTCACTCACCTCCTATCATATAATAAAATTACCACAGGTTTTTGATACTTGCTGCCAGAACATGGTAGTTTTAGACTGGAAATTCAGCCCGATTATTCTATTTGTGCAAGAGAAAAATGATGATGCCTGCATTTGGAATATATAATTCTTCTTACGGTATTTTGCGTGCCCCAGTAACCTTGCTTTCGATTCACGGAAGCTATGACGTGTATTTCCTGTTTCGCGAACATGCGAGAATCTTTCACAATGTCGCATCAGAGTTGGTTGTGTATATAAATCTAGTTTGGGGAATGGACATGAATATAATGTCAAAATTATTGCATAACTTAAAAAGAATATTTATTGCACTGCGTTTTCTAGCAAAGGTAAATGTGGAATGCCCCGGCCCCCTCAGAGATTTGAATACTGTTAGTTAAACAGCAAGCATTGTCATATGGACTGACGATTATTATTTTTAAAAAAACAGACCTCGTAATAAATTATAACCTGAGCTGTCTTGCAAGTCTCTCGAGTTTGATATCTGGTGAAGGAATATGATGCCACTATAAACTGTACACAAGATATATACCCAGTCCCTGGCATGAGATGGGCGAGGATCTATACAGTTGTACAATGGTTGTTTTTTTTTTATTAAAGCATAGTGCTTATTTACATGTCAGCGCAACATGCATGCAAAGAAGGGAGGGAGACCATAACGGATAATTCTTATTTCGATTTCAATATTTTTGCTAGTCACGCTATCTAGACGAACACTGGAAGATGGGCAAAAGCGAGGGAAAGAGAGAAATGTTATTTTTTGCCTCTCTGCCTGTGTGTGATATACTAGTTTTACATGCATACGGCTGTATCGTGAAGCGAGGCTGAAAATAATTTTTGAAAGCAGTCTCGAGCATCTTTGCGTTCAGCCAACAAGAGAAATAAAATATTACACATGGGTGTGGGGCGCAACAGCCACAGTACGGTAATGTGCATGGATGTTAAAACTTTTGGGTTTTATGAATAGACATACATATCAGTTTTGCAGTCTCCAGATGGGACCGGAGCTTACTCTTTATTTGGACAAGGGGGTTTAGATCAACTATAATTTTTGTTCACATCAAAATGAAACAAAGAATTTTATTTTACTGCTTACTTATTCAATATTTTTATTATTGTAAAGAATGGGGCGGTGTGTCTTATTGTATATAGTCTTCCAACAACCACCTCGGGGGCGTAAATTTATGTTTCTGCATGTATGCAAAATGCACTTAACTTTAGTTGTGAAGTTTGTTTTGCTGTTGTGATTAAATACTAAACCAAAATCTCACTACATAATTTTGAATTATATTTGTTAAAATTGATCTATATTATATTATTGCTATAGGTGGTCCATGTTATGTGCAGGAGAATTTTTAAAAAATGTCTTGTTTCTCGAACCTGTGGCCTGTAGATTTGCTTTGTTGGCAAACAGAAACAGAAAATGGCACCATGTTATTCTATACTGATATACTGATAGTCAACAACTATGTCGAAAAGCAATGATGGGGGGGACTTGTCTGTGTTGGGTCTTATTAACAACTTTACGGCTGTACCTGCACAACTCATCGACAACAAATCAACAATGTTAGGAAATGTGTGCATGGCCCCTGAGAATACAATTTAAAATCACTGATGTGATATGAACCCTCTTCACTTGTGTGTATTTGAATATGCGAACATGAGGTATTTTGAATAATCGAGGCGGACAATCACAAAAACAGCTTGCAACGGTATGGAGAGTTCAAACTTCAGACGATTGTTGTTAATCTACGAAAAGCCAAGGGGCGAACGGAGATCACTACGAAAATTGTAACGCGAGGCTATTTTGGCTAATGGCAACGATGAGGATGAATAATAGTTGTTTTGATGAAATTGAAAAAGTGGGGCACGTCTGCTTCGAAGTGCATTACACCAACAACTACAATTGTCCCTCTTCCCCACACGAGGTGATTAACAGAGGTGTATTTTTGCCGGTCTACGACTCTGAGGGCTCAAGTTACAATGTTTACCTATAGCTGTACATATTTAAAAATGATCTGAGCAATTAAATGTTACAATACCGATCCTGATTTTTGTCGGATGACGTAGGTTGCAATCCCACCCCCGATGGCGTATAGACTTAAATGTTTCCATAACATGAAATACTGTTAATGGAAATCTGTCGTTTCTAATGTAAAAATCATATAACAAGAAAAAGAAGAAAATAAATGTTGCGAGCAAATACGGAGCCTCAATCCAAACACATAAATAATCAGACAAGATGTCAACGGTGCGTTCATAACTAACAAGTGATTATTCAAAAATTGAAATGGTGCAGGGGGAAACAACCAACTAACTAACTAGGCTTCTTAAACCCGAGGACAGCAAATACAAGCCTATTCTGATCTGAGAAATATCTCCATTTTTTTTCCATCCCAACCGATTTTTTAGGTCTATTCAACCCCTCATGGTACACGAGCTCCTACTGCCCTGATGGTGGAGGAAGCGAATCTATTTGGACATGAAAGAGCATTATGTGTGGGAGACTATAATTTATACATGTGGTTGCTTGGATGCTTACAGAGGATGCCATAGCTCGTGCGATTGAGGCATTTTATTAAGCACATATTTTGATGAGTGTAAAGAATTAAATAAGTCACAAGGGGCTGAGGCATGGTTCGAATTTCTCGATCTAGGTATGGATGCAGACAGACACGAAGTTTTGTGTGTGGACACAAATGATAATTAATGGAAAAATGCCGTTCACCCCGATAGCATAGTGGTAATGTTGTTCTTGCCTCGTTTCCATCGACAACATAGTGGTTATACTGTCCAATATTAAGAAGTTCTCAAAATTATTCAATTATTTTTTTCTCTTCTTCTTCTATCATCTCGGTAACAAAAAAAAAGGTTTTCTCAAACGTTTAGACGGCTACGAAAATGTTGAAATGTAAAATATTGTTGCATTGTAATCAAAAAAGAATTTGTTGAATATGCCTAACCTAAAATAAAATTCAAGAATTAATAGAGTTAAATATTTGCTACTCTGAAATGGCGACGGCTATCATAACATTATTTTCAGCAGGATAATAATGACAATATTATATATATTAAGGATTAGGCCCGAGGGATTCTTATTCACTACACTCGTTTCTAACCTGTCCACACTGGAAACCGAAAACACAAGTACGAGACACTAACTTGGGAGAGGACATGCAAAAACTCTGCGGGGGCTCATCTTAAAAACTTCAGTAGATGTTTGTCATGGAACTCCCTCCTTAAATTCGATTCGAAAGGCACAAATATTCCGGTTCTTGAATAAGAAGCGCGTATGCCTTCGGAAAGAGAGAAGAAGAAATAAATAAATCAACTCATGCATATTCTTCATGTACGTATGCTTGGTGACAAGAAACAGTATTTTTTTTTTCTCTTCAAGAAATTGTTTTCAACTTTTTGCTAGGTGACCCAACAGGAGTGGACGAAATAGCTTATTCATTCAAACTGGAAGCTTGCTTTTTTTTCAACAATAGAAAACATATTATTTCCAGTGAAATATCGACTCAACTACCTAGAATGGCTACCACGGGCTTGGTGACTGAATACTAAAAAACTATCGAGCGACTTACTTCACAGCAGTGTCACTTAGTTTCAACAAGAACAGTTCAAGGCTTCCCGGGTGTCCTGCAAGGTTCGGTATTTATTTTTTTAATAGCAAGCAGATGAACTGGCCTTACAATATGAAGACCCCTCTCACTGTGTCGGTTGCAGTTATTTTCTGGTAATTATGTCTTGCCGATGGCGCTGTCGCTTTGTAATCATACTTAGGAGTTATTTTTTTTTATTTTGCCTTTCGCGACATGTTCGACTAATCGTGACAATACGTTTCAACTTTTCTGCATAAACGTTGATCATCGTTTATCTTGTCCGCATCGATTAATCTTCTTATGTTTTTTTTTGTTTTTTCGTCGCGTCCATCTCTTCTGTTATCACAATCGAGACTTCTAGATTATTATTTTTTCTCCCTGCAATTTTAGAAATGTAATTTTTCATGATCATCCAGCGAACGCCTGAGACATTTCAGCAAAATGTCGATTATTCAATGGATGTTGTAAGGTTCCATGTTTTTTTTCACTATCTCTTGTTTGGTCGATTTTGAATTTGGGAGTTATTTTTTTTATTTTGCCTTTCGCGACATGTTCGACTAATCGTGACAATACGTTTCAACCTTTCTACATAAACGTTGAAACGTTTCAACGATCAAACGTTTGATCGTTGAAACGTTTCAACGTTTATGTAGAAAGGTTGAAACGTATTGTCACGATTAGTCGAACATGTCGCGAAAGGCAAAATAAAAAAAATAACTCCCAAATTCAAAATCGACCAAACAAGAGATAGTGAAAAAAAACATGGAACCTTACAACATCCATTGAATAATCGACATTTTGCTGAAATGTCTCAGGCGTTCGCTGGATGATCATGAAAAATTACATTTCTAAAATTGCAGGGAGAAAAAATAATAATCTAGAAGTCTCGATTGTGATAACAGAAGGAGATGGACGCGACGAAAAAACAAAAAAAAACATAAGAAGATTAATCGATGCGGACAAGATAAACGATGATCAACGTTTATGCAGAAAAGTTGAAACGTATTGTCACGATTAGTCGAACATGTCGCGAAAGGCAAAATAAAAAAAATAACTCCTAAGTATGATTACAAAGCGACAGCGCCATCGGCAAGACATAATTACCAGAAAATAACTGCAACCGACACAGTGAGAGGGGTCTTCATATTGTAAGGCCAGTTCATCTGCTTGCTATTAAAAAAATAAATACCGAACCTTGCAGGACACCCGGGAAGCCTTGAACTGTTCTTGTTGAAACTAAGTGACACTGCTGTGAAGTAAGTCGCTCGATAGTTTTTTAGTATTCAGTCACCAAGCCCGTGGTAGGCATTCTAGGTAGTTGAGTCGATATTTCACTGGAAATAATGTGTTTTCCATTGTTGAAAAAAAAGCAAGCTTCCAGTTTGAATGAATAAGCTATTTCGTCCACTCCTGTTGGGTCACCTAGCAAAAAGTTGAAAACAATTTCTTGAAGAGAAAAAAAAAATACTGTTTCTTGTCACCAAGCATACGTACATGAAGAATATGCATGAGTTGATTTATTTATTTCTTCTTCTCTCTTTCCGAAGGCATACGCGCTTCTTATTCAAGAACCGGAATATTTGTGCCTTTCGAATCGAATTTAAGGAGGGAGTTCCATGACAAACATCTACTGAAGTTTTTAAGATGAGCCCCCGCAGAGTTTTTGCATGTCCTCTCCCAAGTTAGTGTCTCGTACTTGTGTTTTCGGTTTCCAGTGTGGACAGGTTAGAAACGAGTGTAGTGAATAAGAATCCCTCGGGCCTAATCCTTAATATATATAATATTGTCATTATTATCCTGCTGAAAATAATGTTATGATAGCCGTCGCCATTTCAGAGTAGCAAATATTTAACTCTATTAATTCTTGAATTTTATTTTAGGTTAGGCATATTCAACAAATTCTTTTTTGATTACAATGCAACAATATTTTACATTTCAACATTTTCGTAGCCGTCTAAACGTTTGAGAAAACCTTTTTTTTTGTTACCGAGATGATAGAAGAAGAAGAGAAAAAAATAATTGAATAATTTTGAGAACTTCTTAATATTGGACAGTATAACCACTATGTTGTCGATGGAAACGAGGCAAGAACAACATTACCACTATGCTATCGGGGTGAACGGCATTTTTCCATTATCATTTGTGTCCACACACAAAACTTCGTGTCTGTCTGCATCCATACCTAGATCGAGAAATTCGAACCATGCCTCAGCCCCTTGTGACTTATTTAATTCTTTACACTCATCAAAATATGTGCTTAATAAAATGCCTCAATCGCACGAGCTATGGCATCCTCTGTAAGCATCCAAGCAACCACATGTATAAATTATAGTCTCCCACACATAATGCTCTTTCATGTCCAAATAGATTCGCTTCCTCCACCATCAGGGCAGTGGGAGCTCGTGTACCATGAGGGGTTGAATAGACCTAAAAAATCGGTTGGGATGGAAAAAAAATGGAGATATTTCTCAGATCAGAATAGGCTTGTATTTGCTGTCCTCGGGTTTAAGAAGCCTAGTTAGTTAGTTGGTTGTTTCCCCCTGCACCATTTCAATTTTTGAATAATCACTTGTTAGTTATGAACGCACCGTTGACATCTTGTCTGATTATTTATGTGTTTGGATTGAGGCTCCGTATTTGCTCGCAACATTTATTTTCTTCTTTTTCTTGTTATATGATTTTTACATTAGAAACGACAGATTTCCATTAACAGTATTTCATGTTATGGAAACATTTAAGTCTATACGCCATCGGGGGTGGGATTGCAACCTACGTCATCCGACAAAAATCAGGATCGGTATTGTAACATTTAATTGCTCAGGTCATTTTTAAATATGTACAGCTATAGGTAAACATTGTAACTTGAGCCCTCAGAGTCGTAGACCGGCAAAAATACACCTCTGTTAATCACCTCGTGTGGGGAAGAGGGACAATTGTAGTTGTTGGTGTAATGCACTTCGAAGCAGACGTGCCCCACTTTTTCAATTTCATCAAAACAACTATTATTCATCCTCATCGTTGCCATTAGCCAAAATAGCCTCGCGTTACAATTTTCGTAGTGATCTCCGTTCGCCCCTTGGCTTTTCGTAGATTAACAACAATCGTCTGAAGTTTGAACTCTCCATACCGTTGCAAGCTGTTTTTGTGATTGTCCGCCTCGATTATTCAAAATACCTCATGTTCGCATATTCAAATACACACAAGTGAAGAGGGTTCATATCACATCAGTGATTTTAAATTGTATTCTCAGGGGCCATGCACACATTTCCTAACATTGTTGATTTGTTGTCGATGAGTTGTGCAGGTACAGCCGTGAAGTTGTTAATAAGACCCAACACAGACAAGTCCCCCCCATCATTGCTTTTCGACATAGTTGTTGACTATCAGTATATCAGTATAGAATAACATGGTGCCATTTTCTGTTTCTGTTTGCCAACAAAGCAAATCTACAGGCCACAGGTTCGAGAAACAAGACATTTTTTAAAAATTCTCCTGCGCATAACATGGACCACCTATAGCAATAATATAATATAGATCAATTTTAACAAATATAATTCAAAATTATGTAGTGAGATTTTGGTTTAGTATTTAATCACAACAGCAAAACAAACTTCACAACTAAAGTTAAGTGCATTTTGCATACATGCAGAAACATAAATTTACGCCCCCGAGGTGGTTGTTGGAAGACTATATACAATAAGACACACCGCCCCATTCTTTACAATAATAAAAATATTGAATAAGTAAGCAGTAAAATAAAATTCTTTGTTTCATTTTGATGTGAACAAAAATTATAGTTGATCTGAACCCCCTTGTCCAAATAAAGAGTAAGCTCCGGTCCCATCTGGAGACTGCAAAACTGATATGTATGTCTATTCATAAAACCCAAAAGTTTTAACATCCATGCACATTACCGTACTGTGGCTGTTGCGCCCCACACCCATGTGTAATATTTTATTTCTCTTGTTGGCTGAACGCGAAGATGCTCGAGACTGCTTTCAAAAATTATTTTCAGCCTCGCTTCACGATACAGCCGTATGCATGTAAAACTAGTATATCACACACAGGCAGAGGGGCAAAAAATAACATTTCTCTCTTTCCCTCGCTTTTGCCCATCTTCCAGTGTTCGTCTAGATAGCGTGACTAGCAAAAATATTGAAATCGAAATAAGAATTATCCGTTATGGTCTCCCTCCCTTCTTTGCATGCATGTTGCGCTGACATGTAAATAAGCGCTATGCTTTAATAAAAAAAACAACCATTGTACAACTGTATAGATCCTCGCCCATCTCATGCCAGAGACTGGGTATATATCTTGTGTACAGTTTATAGTGGCATCATATTCCTTCACCAGATATCAAACTCGAGAGACTTGCAAGACAGCTCAGGTTATAATTTATTACGAGGTCTGTTTTTTTAAAAATAATAATCGTCAGTCCATATGACAATGCTTGCTGTTTAACTAACAGTATTCAAATCTCTGAGGGGGCCGGGGCATTCCACATTTACCTTTGCTAGAAAACGCAGTGCAATAAATATTCTTTTTAAGTTATGCAATAATTTTGACATTATATTCATGTCCATTCCCCAAACTAGATTTATATACACAACCAACTCTGATGCGACATTGTGAAAGATTCTCGCATGTTCGCGAAACAGGAAATACACGTCATAGCTTCCGTGAATCGAAAGCAAGGTTACTGGGGCACGCAAAATACCGTAAGAAGAATTATATATTCCAAATGCAGGCATCATCATTTTTCTCTTGCACAAATAGAATAATCGGGCTGAATTTCCAGTCTAAAACTACCATGTTCTGGCAGCAAGTATCAAAAACCTGTGGTAATTTTATTATATGATAGGAGGTGAGTGAAATAGTTGTTGTAAGTTACCTTTTAAACCCAGTACGTGTGTAGGAAAAACTGCGTATAAGCTGTATCACACTCTCTCTGTCTGTGTGTCAGGTGGTCGTGTCGTTCGCTAGTTGTATGTCACAGCTTAACCCGTACTAGGTAATATTTTTACATGAGGTAAGTTGACATACTCTGGTAGGGTATATGTTTCAAGCCTCTAGCTGTAGAGCCTATTTGCAAAAAATAAGTTTGGTAACACTACTCGTCAAAAGCAGCTCAAACAGTGTTGCTAGCTGTAGGTTAATTTTCCCCGTTATACAATTGCAAAAGGTGAGTTGCTTATAGCCTATCTGGAAGGCTTGGTGTGTGTGTGTCCATGGCTTATGTCGTAGGTTAATAAAATTTGCAATAGATCTTGTATGTCTTGCCAACCGTCGGCCCTTACATGTGATATAGCAGTTTTACTTATTGTAAGACATAGTGTGTATGTATGAGTAGGGGGAGGTTAGTTTAGTTCACAATAAATCGACCTGTCACGCTATGACCAATTTCTGCTTTTGAGTCACCTGTAAGGCTATATGTGGGTGGGTGAAAAAGCTTAGTTTAATTCACGATAGATCACATTTTAAATTTGTTAGGTTAGTTTTTGTAGAGCTCTCTTTTTCCATCTTTCCTCTATACAGTGAAGACACAATTAGCTAACCTAGCATACAACATACCTTCCTAATTAATATGGATATTGTCACACATTTCTCTTATTTTATACTGTTGTAAATAGAAAAGATTATGTACGGTAAATGTTTTGTACATTATAGGAAAAAAATGCAAAATATCCTCCAATTTTAATTCGAATCGAGTCGAATTTTTACATATTTCCACGCCGCCACATATTGTCCTATTTGCTTCTTTTACTTGCCTTGCTTAATTAACTCTCGCTAATTAGCATTTTTTTGGAAGAAGTCAACTAGAACAACATATGGCGATATGAGAAATATGCAAATCAAAGAACATTTTAGCAATATATGGGCCCTAGCAATTAGCTTTCTCGACTAAGAGTACTCTTTCAAACGTCTTCTGCTGATCGTATTACTAAACGAGGACGTTTAAAATTTTTGGGTGTTGAAAAAGTTTGACCCTACTTTTTTATTTCTATTGTTTGCTAATAGATGGCGCTAATAGTACCCCCTCCCCTCCCCTCTCCCCTCTTCTCCTCTGCTGTATGACAAATAGCACAAACATAAAAATCAAGATTTTGGAGAGCAAAACATAAAATTTGCATGCATCTGATGTCGAACCAGGAACTTTTATCTTTCGGGGAGTTAACATTATTTTTTACTCAGTCGTCATATAACATGAACACACGCAAAGATTCACATGTGCTTTTATTATTTTGTGTTCGGTAAGTACAAGTATATTCTTACATAAATTATTGTTTAATTTAATAAATTGTAAACTCAAAACCTGCTAAACTAACACTCCTCCTGTGTTTCATTAAACTATTGAAAGCGAATGTTGCGTGCGCGCGAAAATAACACAGAAAAAAAAACCGGATGGAAGCAATTTAAAATCACTGGGGCAAGGTCAGTATTACGAGAGCGTAAAAAACACGTGCTTCCATTCAACTTCGAAAAATAAGAATGAATGTGTAATAACACTGGTATTATTTGTAATCACAGTGCTTACTCATGTATTTTGTTTAATATTTTATTTCAAATTCACTGTCAGAAACTAGTGTTGTTAGTTTCTGCATGTAGGTTTATTTACTCTGTTGGTTGTCACTGTCAAGTTTTTAGTATTCGTACAGCATAAAAAGCTATAACCCCCCTCTCAAAATATATACATTGTATACGCCAAGATGCGCAATAGCCTGGCAACACATCATGAAAAAACATGCCAAGAAGACCCAGTGGGTTTATAAGTCAGTGCTGCCAATTCCTATTTGTAGGTTAGCTTAGCCAGTGAAAGATCATATAGTAGAATTTTTGTAGAGTGGGTGTTTGCGAGTTCCACGACGCGCTGCCTGCCGATACTCTATGCAGCGTCATCCTGATTGCAGAGAAGTCCTTCGCCTACGACGTGAAGAACGAGAGGGTCACAGAGCAGTTTTAAATTCATAAAAAATTGCCACATACTAAAAATCAACATCCAACACATTTTAGGTTATATAAAATTTGTGAAAACCTTATAATACTGAAATATTAAAACAAACAGAGTCCCCCTTGTAGGTTAGTTCGGTGCGTAAATAAAAAAAATGATAGGTTAAGTTATATCACTTAGGATCGTAAGAAAATTAAAAAAATCGTAAAAAAAAAAAGATAGGTTAAGTTATATCACGTAACATCGTGATATACCTACCAAGTACGAGTGGGGAAAAAAATGAGTGCAGTGAAAATTTGTACTAAAACATCGCTAAACGCTATAACATCGACAAAAAATTGTCAAAATATGTCAAAAACTTATATTCGATTGATAAAAAAAATACCTACAAAATATGATCCTCAAATAATAACGTTCAAACAGTACCTAAATAAAAAAAATGATAGGTTAAGTTATATCACTTAGGATCGTAAAAAAATTAAATAATCGTAAAAAAAGGATAGGTTAAGTTGTATCACGTAACATCATGATATACCTACCAAGTACGAGTGGGGGAAAAATGAGTATAGTGAAAATTTGTACTAAAACATCGCTAAACGCTAAAACATCGACAAAAAATTGTCAAAGTATGTCAAAAAGTGATATTCAATTGGTAAAAAAAGACCATACCTACTAAGTACTACTTTGAAACGCCCAATAAGCACTACTGAACTCCAGGATGGATAAACGAGAGCGGTTGTTTTTTTTTCGGAAGACTCAGATCCCTTTCTACGTCATCACAATACCCATTGTTATCTCTAGACTACGAACAGGCGTGGGACGAGGGGGTTGCGAAAGGGTGCTTGCGCATGCATTTGCTTTCTTCAAGACCCCCTTCCACAACTCCTGCTTAAATCCTATTTTCAACCTAAAACTATCAACTCATATTACATTTTGATTTATGTAGTCGCGATTATCCAAAAGAGGCAGAAAGGAGACGTAAAATAAGTCAATCACCATTGTACGTAGAATATTAGTATGTATTGAAGTCTGGCCGCTATTAATGTGTACAACCGGTAAGCCATTCATCCTAATCTGAAAGAGAAGCCGCATACTTTCTTACAGACGACAGTCTCTACAAAGAACATCGGCTGTCGTCTTTCTTTTGTTCAAGATTTATTTCTTCTTTTGTAAGATACAATATATGCCATTGGCCTGTAAAAAATCGTTCGTTCGTTTCAAAATATGGCAATACCGCACCCATGCACAAGCTAAGGTGAAACGAGGGAAGAAAACAAATACTGTCTAGTTTAGTTCGCAAGTTAGCCGGGGTTCTCATCATGGTCAAATTGTAACTTACAAACATTAAGTAATGTGTATTATGGAAAGTGACAGGAATGGGCCACTAGATGGAGCAACTTGGTGGCCCAGTATAAATTAGCCATAGCCTTGATAAAATTCGAGGAATAAGATAAATTTGTAACGAACATTTTCTGGGAATAATGACTCATATTTGTGAGTACTACATTAGTAGTATATATAATATTATAAATATATATATAATACAATAAATATATTAGTCGAGTTTGGAATACCTAAGAAGCTTGTTAATATGATAAAAGTATACACCAGTGAAACAAAGTAAAATTCGTGATGATAATATGTTTGGACAAATTTACAATTCATGATGGGTTAAAACAAGGAGATGCATTATCTCAATTTAATTTTGCCTTAAAATACGCTGTTAGGAAGATAAAAGAAACTAACGGTGTGACTCAGCTGTTAGCATATGCAGATGATGTAGACTTAACAATAATGCTAAACTATTTTTCAAAGCAGCTAAAGAGATAGGTTTGGAAGTTATCAAAGAGAAAAATAAATTAATGCTTACAGGTCGAAACCAAGTGTTAGATAATAATCAAAATCTAATTATTGATAACAACTCGTTTGAACCAGTTTCCAATTCAAGTACTTAGGAGAAATACTAGCAAATGAAAATGATATTAAAGAGAAAATAAAAAGCAAGCTTAATTCAGGAAATTACTTTTCTCTTCATAAACTTTTATCTTCTTCTTTAATGTGGCCGCGGTGGTTCAGTTGGTAACGCGTCTGACTACCATGCTCAAGGTCCCGGGTTCGATCCCCGGCCGGTTCAAATCCGGGAACTTTTCTAACGGTGGAAGCGGCCCCGGCGCACACCCAGCGTCGAATAACATGGGTACCTGGGGGAAACCTTGGGGGGTAAAGGCGGTCAGGGGCGTGATGCTGATCACATCACCCCCACTCACGACCGGATCAAGAAAGTGTGGGGCGTTACCCCCACACCCCCTATACGCCTTCATGGCGTGGTGCTATGCACAGGGGAACACTTTACCTTTACCTTTACCTTCTTCTTTAATATCTAAGAAACTAAAAGTTAAAATATACAAAACAGTGATTTTGCCTGTAATATTATATGGATGCGAAACTAGACCTTACATTGAAAGAGGAACATAAATTAAGAGTATTTGAAAATAGATTTTTAGGAAAATATTTGTACCTAAAAGGGATGAGGAGACAGGTGTGTGGAGAAGGTTACATAATTTAGAAGTACAGAATTTGTATTCATGTCCAGATATTATTAGAATGATTAAATCAAGAGGACTTAGGTGGGCAGGCCATGTGGCACGAATGGGAGAGGAGAGAAGAGTTTACAGGATTCTTGTTGGGAAACCTGATGGTAAGAGACCGGTAGGAAGACCAAGACGAAGATGGGAGGGATATAGTTGAGATGGACCTAAAGGAAATCGGTAGAGATGGAAAAGAGTATATAGATCTTGCTGAGGATAGGGAAAGATGAAAGGCCTGTGTTGCTGCAGCCATGAGCCTTCGGGTTCAATAAGGCTAGAGAGTTAGTTAGTTAGTTATTGAGTACTACAATCCCGTGTCGCAATTTAAAACTTGTAGCCGTGAATACTGGCATACGCAGGATTTTTTTTTTTTTTTGGAGGAGGGAGGCTTAATTCAGGTGCGGCTTAAGGGCGGGCGACTGCCCTTCCGGAAAGTTGAGTGCCAAGTTCGATTCGCCCTCCCAAGTTAGGTACCAAGTTACGCCCATGCACGATAATCAGGCGTATCTCCTTCATGTCCCATACGCTATGCACTGAAGCAACTAACTTCACTCCTTTGATATGTCGCTGATGTAGCCACATCAGCCCCCCTCTGAATACGCCAGTGACCCTGAATGAATATTTTGTTTATTAACATGTGTTTGTCGCTTTTAAATTCATTTCCAGTCATCCGTGAGACAATTCCATAATTGCATTGTAGGATATTATGCAAGGCCCGTTACCTGAACATCAGAATGCATCACATCGAATTAAGATAAAATTAGCCGAGTACCTTTAAATTCACAGTGACAGACAAGGCTTCATCCACCAATGCCTTTCTGTGGTAATTCACATTTTGTTCTGTTGTTTCCGTGCGGGACAACGACATGAAAAGAGAAAGAATTACAAAAAAACTGATTGAAAACGTGTTTCATACGTGGATGGGAAACAAACTACTGAATGTTTGTGCATGAAAATTAGAGTAATGTTTCCGTTCATACACCACGAGAGGGCAAACAATATAGCGGGGCACTTGGGGCAAGAATGCTTGTTCGTGTTTGATTGCATTATGTACACACGCGGTCGCCACGGGGGACGCAAAACAAATCAAAATTCGACGTATTTGCCCATTTCGACCGTTGCGGCTGGAAATGTCATCGCCAGTCATTAGGAGCACAAGAGTGACGTCATCAACAGATACAAAGCAGGGCCCCTTATTGAGTAGAACAAAGCAGGTTTCTATTGGGTGCTCTGCGCTATAGTTTCGTTGCCTTCGCTCTGTTTGTTGACGAAATTAGCTTAGAGTACCTGCCTGTGGTACGTTGCATTGTTGTCTATTTGCATGCTAATCGTTTTGAATCCGGGAACGTGCACTCGAATAACAGATGAGCATTTTGTTGTAGTCATCAATCGTGAGCATTGTTGCTGGTAATTATATGACATAATCAATGTTTTTTGTTGAGAAAAATCAAGTGAAAAAGCAGCAACAAGGGAGGTTTAGGGTTCAAGCACACTCGACGCTTCTGGCATGTTGAACTAATACAAGTTTGTTGTGCGATGGAAAACTCATATATTAACAAGATTAACTGAATTTATTAAGGAACTCACAAAACAACGTAACACTTTACATTATAACGAAACTACGTTTCCATTCCAGGTTCTTGTTTGCACAGACTCTTGTCTAGCAACAGTAGCTTGCTTCTTCTTCCTCTAGGAGGCAGCACTACAAAGTTTAGAAACCAAGATATATATATATATATATATATATGCAACACATTTTCAAATATTTGTTCAAAGATCCTGCTTCTCCAAAAATAGACGGAAAGCTACATTGACTAGAAAGGCAAATGCATAACACATGAATTCGCACTCAAATGATTATACTTAAATAGACTTTTTAGAACAGACTTTTCTGTAGACTAAAAATAGCTGCTGAAAAAGTGTCTGTTTCTTGATAGTTACTATATTTATTTGTTATTCTGTGATACATGTGTAAAAAATAATATATTGATGCCAAATTATACTTTTCTATATTTGTGCAAACATTGCTAAACGTCTGAATGACTTCAACTTTAAGATATAATCACAATGTACCCCATCTGTGGGTAAGAAAGGGCAGCTTTGCAATTAAAGGAAATGGACAAAGTTTTATGAGCCAAAATATCCTCTTGGTGCTCCCTGGTCCAGAGGGTGAAAATGTCTGGCTTCATGAGAGTTGTCCTCCGAAGTAGCAAGTTGCAAGTTATAGCAACTTAAAAGTGGCTGAACGAATGTCTATTTGCAAGATATGTTGCCCGTCAGCAATCATCCATAGGGTCAAGAACATGCCTGCTCAGTGAGCAAAGCGATTGATCAGTTATTAACGCCAAGCTTGTAGTAAAATTTTTGTTCGCTCTGCATTGTTACAACACCGAAAACAGTTTCACTGTTTGACCTGGCTGTGTGTGGCCGGAACAAGCGTTATGGTGTTTTGATTGATTGATTTAATTTATTTTACTTCGCTTTTTTGCCGCTTTTGCCTAATCAACAAGATGAGGATGAATGGTGACGAGATGAAATGATGAAGAAACAAGCACGAACATTTATGGACGATACAACACGGGTCCCACAGAGGATTATACTGGCTGTGAATCCAGAGCCTCTATAGTCTGCAAAATGCAGTCCAGGATATAATAGATGGATGATATTAAACTTTGGGTGTCTTCGGTAAGGGTCACCCCTTACACCACTCATGGTGTTGTGGTCACCGAGTGCAATTTTATGGAATTACTGAATAAATTCAAGCAACAAGATGTGATATAATTTTGTTTTGGATGACTTGTTTGATCAATGAGCAATGTACATTTCGTAGCGGAACCACTGTTCGGAAATTTGTCGCCAGAACTTCCTCCATCTGGGGGCAGGGGGTAGGTTGATTTTTCAGGTGTAAGGTGAATTCAACACTAATATTATCACGAATTGGTTCTTGTAAAAATATATTCAAAGAGGGTGGTGAAGTCAGAAACAGTGTAAGGGGAAGGTTGGATTTGTGTGTCTCTGATGTGCCATAAGTAAGATACTGTAGTGCTACCTCCTAGAGGAAGAAGAAGCAAGCTACTGTTGCTAGACAAGAGTCTGTGCAAACAGGACCTGGAATGTTGAATGTAGTTTCGTTATAATGTAAAGTGTTAAGTTGTTTTGTGAGTTTCTTAATAAATTCAGTTAATCTTGTTAATATATGTGTTTTCCATAGCACAACAGATACGAAAGTCATTTCGTTTCGGAAACAAAGGGCAAAATATATTTATTGATTTACCTCCTCAATGTGCTTGTTAACGCGGCTTCCTACGGTACTTCGTATGAGAACAACCACGTATCACAAGTGATTTGCGATATCAACCTGAAATTCGCAAAAATAATTCAGCTGGTCATTCGTGCACCTCACTTTACAAACCCAACTACGTTAGGGATTAGGGGGAGAAGATCGAGGAATGCAATCTGTAATCCGGATCTTGCTCTCAGGGAGTCAAAATTAGAGTGGCCTAAACAAGATTTACACCCCGCCATTACAGCAACACGTGACTACGTTAGGACACGAGCCAGCGAGAGATCTTCCGAACGAGGAGGGGTGGTTTGCGAGGGAAGGTTGGAGCTCTCTCTTAATAAAAGTAGAGGTCCCCAAAGTAAAAAGGAGAAAAAGATGGGAATGCTGAACTGGGATATCTCGCTGTTGATGTCTGGATGCAGGGGTTTATTCAGAATTCTCCATCTGGGGAGGTGTAGGTTCGCATTTGGGGAGTGTTGGGATAAATTTAGAGCCAAAATGACCATAAATTGGCTCTTTGGACAAATTTTAGGTGTTGTTGAGGGAGTTTTGGGGACGGGGTGTTGAGGATATGTGGATAAATCACTTCGTGCATGGGGTTTGTGTCTCGAACAAAATAGAAGGAATTTAATCGTGGTTTATGAAAGAAAACACAAAAGGAATTTTTGAAAATCTCTTGAGATTTAAGAAAGAAATAATGACTAGTTTCATTATTTTTAAATGATATGGTTACATTCTTGAGTTTGTTTAGGTTTTGAGGCCACTTTATGCACAGATAGGCTAATCGGGACTTACATTTTAAACTGAATATAATTAAGCCTTGTTTCCATATTAAAAACACTAAAGTTGCTAACCAACTTCTTTAGTTTAGTTCTTCGTCTGAGGAAAACCCCGATAGAGTGTAGAAACGTTACTTGTAAAGTGTTTTTTTAAAATCTTAATACACTGCCTTGGTCAGCAACTTTAGCGTTTCTAAACTGGAATGTCTCCACCGGGTTTCGAACACGGAACTCCTTGTTACAAGTCGAAGACGTCAATATGCTATGGGGGAGGCAGTTACATCCTTGATAATATTGATTTTATGTGCTCTAACAAGTCTGCCAGCACTCAATGTTAATAGGATACAATCCACTGTCTAATGTTTCTATGGTGATACTCTTATACATATTCTTTTACTAATGTGGACCTCCATGTGTATTGGTCACGGTTACGTGCTACGAAACCAGAAGTAGAGTCGAATTACTTTCGGAACATCTCCAGCGGGCTGTGCGAGTCTGTCTAGCGAGCCTAGTGGGCGTGTAGAACGTAAGCAAGGGGCTTAGCGATAGGTTCTGGGTTGAGATGACGTCAGCGGCTCGCTTGGTTAATTGGCTGCTTCGAGAGTTGTGACTCGTTCCGAAGCTTCAAATGTATAACAGCCAAAGATGTTACGGAAATAGTCTCCCTCTACCAGATTCGAAGCCTGGTTAAATCATGTGTGTATCATTGTGTTTCTAATCATCCATTTCATAACCATCATTTATACTCATCGTCGGGATTAACCCAGTAGGTAGAAAAGCGATGTAAAAGAAAGGAGGATAGGAACAAAAACGATGATGGAAACACGTGAACGAGCTCATGACATGCTGCGTATGCCATTATCAAAAAACCGCGTCATATTGTGCGCAGATGGAAAGGCATATGGTCAGATACGAGGCGATGCTTGTACGCATTCGTGTTATGGGTTCTGGCATCTGGGTAAGGGCGTTAGTGAGCTCTTTCCTAACACTAGCATTAGTGGAAGAAAATGACCTCCACCAGGGGGCAGGGATGTGGTTAATCGCCTGGATCAGAAGGCGCTGTTGGGCCAGGGGAAAGCGCTCGAGTGACATCTAGCGACCAAATACAAACACTGGCTCCGTGAGGAAGGCAAGAACCAGCGACGGGAAATTTCCCACAAAAACAGAAAAGTTCAGGATGTTGACGGCAAAATTGAGAATTTTTACTACCTCAAAAGATATCGTTAAAATTGTATTTGTTTTTGAAATTCAGCATTTGTAAATTTTTGTTATATTTACATTTCTGGCTAGAACATACAGGAAAAGCACACCAAAATGATCCTTATGATCAAGCCCGTAGCCAGAAATTTTATTTCAGGGGGCTCATTCCTTATCTAAATGCAGCACCCGCTACCTAAATTCGAAAAACTGGAGGTTAGAAGCCCTGAAGATGAATTTCTCAGTATATTACAACTTATTGTACAAGACGTTTAATCCTAACGAGGAAGTAAAATTAATTACCACTATACACGATTTAAATTAGATATTTGTAAGATTTAGGAGCAGGCTTCTGCCCCCCCCCCCCCCGCCCCGAGACCTTTCCCTGGCTACGTGCCTGCTTATGATATCAATAAAAATATAAAAGAGGCACGGAAATGTTCTTAATTTCGGAACAATTTTCAGCAATTTTACACATGAATAGATACCGACAATGAGCGTCATTTCAGTAGCGTGTCAACAACCCTTCCCTGGTTTGGATTGTTAAAAAAAAAAGAACGTTGGATACGTGAAAACTATGTAAAATGTTACACTGACTATTGCAGATGTTTCCTTTAGGGTGACATTATTGCTCTTCAAAAATTCCAAGTCACTTCGCTGAATAATCTCTAGTGTATTAATTCTTTAAATTCAGTGTATGTATGTGGGTGGGTGATTTTGTAGTTTTGTACTTTTGGTTAACGCAAATAATCATTTCTTAGAGGCTGCGTGAACCCCAGAGCCGCTTTATGCAGCGATGTTGCTGCAAAAATTTCCTCTTGAAATGAACCATCCGTGGAATCGAACCGACTCTGTCTTGCAAGAACGTGGCGAAGATAAATTTGGCTACACACACACTCCTTGTATATATTCTACACACTATATATATAAGACAGTAAAGTGCTCCCCTGTGCTTTGCACCACGACATGAAGGCGAATAGGGGGTGTGGAGTTAGGGCCCCACACTTTCTTGATCATGGCCGAAGGTGTGGGTGATGTGAATCAGCACCACGCCACTAGTCGCCTTTTGCCCTCCAGGAATCGAATCCGGGTGTCTTGCATGGTTAGCAGACGCCCTAATGACATTTTATTTAAAGGAATACCCCCATGCGGTAGTGTCCCTCGACAAACACAAACATCCATGTCCTAACCGGGATTCGAACCCGGGATCCCTTGCGTCGTAGGGCGCTGAGCTAACCACTCCACCACGGTTGTAGCTACGCTAACATTTTGGTAATTTGTAATATAACGCGAGAGAATTGTCATTTGATTTGATGTTTTAAGTCCACTTTATGCACAATAAGGCTAATCTGGACTGGACCTACAGTTTAAAGTGGGATGCCACCATTGGGTATAGAACCCGGAACCCTTGATTACAAGGCAACAACGTTACCACTACACCTTCGATGAGGCCTCGAGTGAATTATCATTAGCCACGGCAATATGAAGTAGAGAGATAGAATATGGGCAAGAATGTTTGTAAAACGATATAAGATGTGCATGGAGCTTAAAAAAACTGCTTAATTTTGTGCTGAGGCTAATTTTTATAGCGAAGTGGGGCATTTTATGGTCGAGAATGAGAAATTTGACCATAATCTGAGAAGACTGCCGAGACTTCAGTTCTCAGAAAGCCCTCGCGGCACGTCCATTTCTTCCCCCACTTGCTGGTCGCACCCCTTCCACCCCCTTCCATTGTGTCGCAATGAATCCTTGATTATGACATTGTTATGGGGAAAAGTGCATAAGGTTTGTCAAGGGGGTAGATATGCAAATCGGGAGACTTGTCTGCAGCAATTAACGTTTCATTTAACGCTTGATGTGTTCGGTGGCCGGAGAAATAAACCCTTCAAGAAATGCAGGGGTGGGGCAGAGGCGTCGCACTGAGAGGGAGATTGGGGGCTTTAGCCCATCGTGAAATAGTCTCGCGCAACCATGAGGAATTTTGAGAATCATTTATTGCGTGAAACAGACAGAAACAAACACACACTGATACACAAAGAGAGGGTAAGAAGGAAGGCATAAGGGAGAAATGTACTGAAATTATAGAAAAATAAGGGAAGAAGAAGCGAAGAAAGGTATTGAAACAGAGGAAGAAAAAGAAACATTGAAAGAAAGTAAGAAGAGAAGGGATAAAAAGTAAGTGAAAGAAGGCAGGAATAAGAGTGAATATCACAAAAATAATTTTATAGAAAGAAACGGAGAAAGATGAGAAGAAATAAAAGATGGATCAGAGGAAGGATGGAAAATAAAAAAGAAAGACAAACAGAGGAAGAGAATAAAAAGAAACCGAGAGAGGAAAAGACACACGTAGAGTTGGTTGGTTGGTTGATTTAGTGTTCTGTGTCCACTTTATGCACAGTAAGGCTAATCGGGACTGGACCTACAGTTTAAAGTGGGATGCCACCATTGGGTATAGAACCCGGAACCCCAGAGACACATAGAGGGAAAGATAGAGATACAGAGAGAGAGAGAGAGAGAGAGAGAGAGAAAGAGAGAAAAAATGAGAGATGGTGAAATACCGAGAAAGTTACACACACAGAGAGAGAGATAATTAGAGATGGAGAACTACCGAGAAAGTTAGAAGGATAGAGAGAGAGAGAGAGAGAGAGAGAGAGAGAGAGAGAGAGAGAGAGAGAGAGAGAGAGAAACAGAATTATCTTAGCAGAAAAATTCATATGTACTCGATGGCAACCTTTTAACACAAAAGCCCTAGTATATTAACTTCAAGCGCTCAAGCAACGCTTAGAGTCGCTCAGAGTCATCGTGAGGCAATCTTCCTGACAAGTATACGCCTAAACGTGAAATTCAATAACCCAACATAAAGTATCACATAAAATAAAATTATTCTGAACTATAGAATGAATACTCATTTAGCAACCTTGATGGTATAGTGCGCTGCTTCACGGTTTCGAAATCGAAGGTTCTGGGTTCAGATTTCGGGAATCACGGGAGTTTCTTTGAGTGTCTAATCACCATTCATCCTCATCGCTACGATCAGCTTAGAGAGGCATAAAATAACACGTATACTTAAATGGAAATTTACACGAAATGTGTCCAAATTGAGCTTGAATGTTAAAAGAGGAACGAGACAATCATGGAAGACTTTATTTCAAAATTATCTTTCACAAGTTTTATTTTTTCCACGTGTGAATTTACTTCTATATAATTGGGCGACAGAATATATATTCTTTTTCTTTATACCCGATTCTAGGTTGGAGTTCTCAACCTGTATGGCCCCTCAATCTTCCATACGATGCCAACATTTCAAAATTTGGGATAAAATTTGCACCAAAGAAAAGACAGCTAATCATTTAAACGTCAGAGATCTTTGACCATTATTCAGTATTCAATTTTGTATTCAATGGAGTACGCAGGACTTTTTTCGGGGGGGGGGGGGGGTAGAATTGTAAAGGTGGATGATACATAGCTACATTCTAAAGGGGGCGGCATTCACAATTAGATATTCCGGATATTTAGAACTTTCCACTATCAAAATTGGTTATCTGGGGTCATTTTATGCCGAGTTCTTTACTGCTTTTATTTAAAATTGTTGATTATCTCAAAATTTCGGAGGGGGATGAGCCCCATCAGTCCCCTCTGCGTACGACAGTGGTTGGATTAGCCTTCATTACAATGAATGTGATGATAATAATGAAAAAACCTTAATATCAACCATGTAATGTTAGACATTCGTCCAAGTAGGAAACGTATAGTCGACTTTGCTGTTCTCGTCTGTACAGCTGAACGCTAAGTGCGGAAGGAAAATATTATTATTTTCTCCGTCGCCCCCCTCTCGCTAATTTGTTTTCCCCGAAAGGAACAGCAAAGACACGAAAGGCTGGTGGCCACTCGCCAAGCCTGCCGCACTAACTTCATTATGCGAGCAGGTCTCAGGGGAAGGAAGGGTAAAATCGTGCTGGCGGGAAAAGCAGACCACCCTCTTTCCTTCGCTACTCGCCATTCTCGCGTTTCCAAGAAGTGCGCGATGGGAATATTTGGAAGAAAAAATGGGGGTCTCACAAGGAGGTACATGAAACAAGAAGGAATTGTGATATCTACGTGGAAATAATATCGTAAATACTTTGTGTAGCCAGGAAAAAGTGTTTACAGTCTTTCTTTGTACGCTTTTCAAATTGCAAGGAAAGTATCAAAATGAGCTAACATATTCGCTGTCCCAGTGTACATACAATACAGTGAAATGGATTGTAAATGTCTATAACTTATTTATCACAGAATAATTGATTGATTGATTTAGTTTATTTTACTTCGCGTTTTGTGCATCTTGGCTAATTTGCGAAGATGGGGATGAGTGATGAAATTGATGAATGGACATTCACAAACAACCAAGCCGGAGCGGGATTCGAACCCGGGACCCTTGGCGTCGCAGCGAGATGTGCTAACACTCGGCCGGTCCGGCTTATCACAGAATAATGTAACTTATATTATCAAAACATCATATATTTTACTCTACAAAGATGCACATGATGAAAATTCACCAAGAATACACAGTGCTAATGAATTACTTGGTGCATTTTACCGTGGATGACAAGGTACGGTAAACTGTAGCTTAGTTGCTAATTTGGTCGCAAGGTGGTTGTAGTAAATTTTGGAATATTAAGAAAAGATCAGCAAGAAACTGAGCATTAATTAAATAACATATTCACTACAAAAAGAGCACATATTAAATTGTTTTAGAAAACTGAATTATTTTCAATTGTTCTGAAAGGTAAGATATAATTCGTAAGTAATTCTTTTGAAGCATTGTATTAATTTATACATCTTGTACTTGATATGATGAAAGTTTTTTATTTGAAAATATCTTGTTTGCTTTGGTGAATAAGAAAAGGTGTGACAATGGGGAGTAAACGACTAATGCTACAGCTTATACTCATAGACGTCCTCAGGAATTTTAGTAAGTACGGAGTCAAATCTTAGACATAAAATTGATTTAAGTAGCAGTTATAATCATACAATATTCGATGATAACAATTATTATAAACATATTATTTTTATCATTATATCCTTGTAGAGACTATTCAACTCGAGAAATTTCCTGATGGCGTAGGGGTAACGGTGTAACCTTGTAATCAAGGCGATTCTGGTTCAATCCTCGGCAGGCAGAAGCACAAAGCACAGTGGTTCAGACACTTTAAAATGTATGTCCAACTCCGATGAGCCTAGCCTACCATAGTCTAAAGTGGACTCAAAACAAATCTTGCTGCTTCATCTTCTACTTAAAACGCCATGAGAAAACATCGTACACACTATTTTCTATCCACGCTTGGAACCGTTATTACGCTGAAATACATAACCTCTTATATTTTGATGTGTAACTATTACCTTCCTCGATCTTTGAAGGTTACGAAGCTTGGTTGTGTAGCCTCTCATACAAAAATCTCAAATTTGGAATCAATCTGGAAAGCTCTCATGTGGAACAATTATTTCTTAACTGATAAAGTCTGGAAACCTCCACTTCTGATCTGGTTTCTAAAGTTCAGACGTTATTTTTCGAGCTAGCTCATTTTTTATTCGGCCTGTTGGAATACTAATTGACAAAAAATATCTATTTTAACAAGATTATAAAATATAAACTTTTCATTTTCTGCTACAGTCTTGGACATCCCTCATTGCCCATACTTTTAGTGCTATTCAAATTGACCTAACTTAGCTGTTCCTAGATGTCACTTCATTACATTTGAAAACATAAACGAGATATTCCTACGTCTCTTTTGATTTATAAAAGTTTAACATTTCCTTAGTTTAAAATTATTTCAACTGTAACTTTTAATACAGATAATACTTTTATCTTTCGGAAATAAATAAGTAAAGTAGCCTACAATAAATTTCTCACTACCTTTTTAACATGTTGTGGGAACATATACTTTCCCACCGCATAAAACTACATGGTGTTACAAAGCTTTGAAACTCTTGTTCATATTGAAGAAGTGGATGAACTGGCAAAACATATGATGGGACAAATATAATGCTAAAGCCCAGTATGCGTATTAACAGGGGGATGCCGCGGATTTCAACCGCAACAAAACATTTTACCCCGGCAAAAGAAAATTATTCTTATCCCTACTATGGATGTTTTTATCCCCCTCAAATAAAATAGAAATGACAGCATATAGTAGGCTTTAACATTAAGAAAGAACTATGTAGCAAACACAATTGAAAAATCATTCGTGTTCATTAATGGTCTAGTTATCAAAGATTTCCCTGCTGAAAAGTATGCAGCCTTGTCGATGAAAGAAGGAAAACATTCCGCAACTGAACAACTCACGGAGCCAAGACACAGCAGGCTGTTCTCCACTTAATTTTTCATGGCATAGTGTTGATAATTTCCATGCATTAAAGTTTCCACAAGAAACTTGTAGGCAGGTTAGATTAACGATTAACGACAATTTATTTGGATTTGATTTCAAAGTTTTAGTAACAGCTTAGGCTAATTATGATCTGAATGTGAATATGGCAATTTGTAAAATTCCAATATATGAGCACATACAAATTCGGATGGAAAGTTCTTTTAAAGCCTTTTTTTTTGTTTTCTGTCACTTACAACTGCCATACGTAACAATAACCATCGCAAAAAGCATGTTTTCTTTTAAATTTTATGTTTGATTCTAGTTTTATACGTACTTTACGTTTTACACATTTTTACGTGTAATTTACGTGTCATGTACCTACTGTAGAATACCAATGCAGGATCTACAAATCTTGGAGTCCCCGCAAAATACATTTCCAAAGGTCCAATCTACCTACCTACCTTTGCACACACGTCACCGCCCCACACATATACTATATATAGTATGTGTGTGTGTGTGTGTGTAATTCTATTGTATTCGTTTCTGTACCCCTGACTAACTAAGTTTATTTCTGTATATACCAGTGGCGGTGATTGGAGGGGCAAGGGGGGCAGTTCCCCACCACTTTTCGCCACTTTTGCCCCTGCACTATGCTAAACCTTATCTACAAATGGAAATATACTGTGTTTGTTCCCCTCCAGTTTCGGCCCCTTGCCCCCACCCCGGTTTTGGAACCCAATCGCCGCCACTGTTATATATTGTATTCGTTTCTGTACCTCTGAGCACCTACGTTTATTTTTTACACACGCGAACCGTCTACTATGTCAATGGCTGAGGGTCCCTTAAAAGCTTACTTGCCTTCCCCCCCCCCCACCGCACTGCGGGGTTTTGCGGCTTGTAGATCCGGCACTGTAGAATACCTTTTCTTACGCGTAATTGCACAACCCTGCCAGCTGCCCATTCAATGAGTGTCCTCAGATTGTAACTGTGCAAGCGTTTAATGGACGTTTCAAAATTAGCTCCAGAAGGAGTGCTACTTCCCTGTTTTTGTGTTGAAGGCAATGTTTGCACAAGAGTTCGAGTCTCCAAGTGGAAAAAAAGTAATTTTACAGCAGCTTTTTTCAGTCCACAGAACGGGGGCGAGAGAGATAAGCATAGAACAAAGAAAAACAACACTTCCCGCGGTTTCGAAACCGCCAAAACTTTAGACGACCAATAGGAAGCGAACCCGATGTCGACGGGAATCCCCGAAATGGGAAACTTGCCAAGCAACAAGTTCTCCCGTAATCCCCCAGTTCCCGAAAACTGGGAGTCGGAAACTCACTTCGCACGCTTGCTCCATCCGATCGGTCATTCTGGCTATTTCCTGTAATCCTCTGACTCAATCTGGCACCAATGTTCTTCCACGGCACGAAAGAGGAAGAACAAAATAGACGCGGAAGGGAAGAGGCGGGAAAAACCATTAGCTCGGACTCGAACCAATTAAGTTAAACCCCTCCAAGGAATTTTAGTTCGCCGGACAAGGAATTCTGGGAAGAGTCTCGTTCTTGCTCGCACATGCCTGCCTCGGAGATGTAGGAAGAGCAATATTTTCTATAGAAATGTCTCGGAGTGCCCCCCCCCCCTTCGTAGCTGCGCCAAGGACTTGGACAAAGCCTTGCCTTACCTCTAAAATCATTATCCAAAGTGTCTCATAAACTCTACACATAAGCTATTAAGTAAAATATGTTAGATGTATAGTCACGGGCAATAAAAATGTCGGTCGATAAGTAGATTAGAATAACACTTTTCAAGGGCAACTTAAAGAACAGCCGTTGAGTTAGGCAACACGTATGACGCGTTGCAGGGAAGCGAGTGTTTCAAGTTCTAGGTGTCCCATTTTTATTGCTGGTGACCGTACATACAAATTGATATGCAGAATATCAGTACACTAATGGAGAAAACACGTGTTATTATGTATGATATCGCTTGCTTATGAAGAGTGTTCAAACTATGAATGTGATATCAGACAGAATGAATTTCTATATGGACAGTTACAATCTAGTTTCGCTCACGACTGTACATTTCATTGGCGTAGCCAGGCATGGGCTACAGCGGGCTCAGGCCCTGCCAGACATTTTACCAAATTATATAGAAATATTAATAAATGCGTTGATGTTTGCAAAGCACTTTGTGACATGTAGAGTGCTGATCCCGAAACTCATTATTTCTGAGAGTTAACTTTATCTCAAGCGAGTTCTGGAAAGGTTTCCGAACTTTCGAGAGCGAACCTCACTTTGAGATGTGTTCTGGATGAACTCTTCGGAACTAATGTAGCTCTCAGGAGTGTTCTGGAAAGGTTTCCAAACTTACGAGAGCTAACCTCACTCTGAGATGTGTTTTGCACCAACTTTTCGGAGCTAATGTAGCTCTCAGGAGTGTTCTGGAAAGGTTTCCGAACATTGGAGGGGTAACCTCACTCTGAGGTGTGTTCTGGACGAACTCTTCGGAGCTAATGTAGCTGTCAGGGGTGTTCTGGAAAGGATTCCGAGCTTTCAAGAGCTAGGTTTGTTCTGTGTCTGCTGAAACAATTTCCAAGATGGCGGAGCAAATGTCACTTTCAGGTGAATCGCGCGAAGGATTAGGGTCTTTCCAAAGCTCTCAACTTACAAAAAGTCTGGAAACCTTTCTTCCATGGTCGACAATTCGAGAAACATACTTTCACAAAAGAGAATCTGTCCCCTGAGAAAATGCATAAACCTAAGCATAGTTTTCGAGCACTTGAAATAAAATAACTTATTCCAGGCTAACTAAACAAATTTCTCAATACATTGATAAAATTTACAATTTATTGGAAGCCACTTACCACCCTGTCTTGCAAGAATACTGATCATTTCACAGTTAGCAGTCATCGTCACTTACCTAGAAGAGAAGAAACGAAACATCATTAAAAAAAAGGAGAGTTAACAATAACGAAATTTGACTTACATAATACGAAAACAATTTAAATTTATGTATTTTTAGTGTCGACAATGTCGTTCAACAAACTACAACAAAAGTGCTGTTTAGCTCAAATTTGTTAAAGGACCAGGTATTTTAAATAAATCCAATTCCGATCCAGGAGAGAGCAAGCAAGCGTAAAGGACCTTTTTATATGTAAAGTATTTCAATTCGGTCCAGGAACCTATTTTTTCCGGATCAATTTAAATAGGGTCCAAGTTCCGTATTGATATGAAACAATACGTTAACTTGGACCGAATTTAAATTGTGCGAAAAAAGTTCCGGTCCTGATTCAGAACTCATTAGAATTTATGGGTTTCTTGACCTTTAACAACTTTGGGTTTTATACCCTGTCCCAGTTTCTCTGGTGCAAGGCCACGCATAACGGGAGTGAAGGGGGGAAAGGGGATCGAGTTGCACGTAATCCCGTTCCTCGCACATGTTCATTCACTCAGAGAACTAAATGGATGATATCGATTAATGCACTAAAGTGTGTTTTATGGCTTCTTCAAATAATCAGATTCACATTTGATGCATTTGGGTGCATTTTTGTATGTAGTTAAAGAAACACCAAAGTGCATCATTTGATTCAAGTGAGGATTTATTTCAGTCGAGATGCACTACAATGCATCAGTTGATGCGTTTTGATGCACCTTTATACGTTTTGATGCACCAGAATGCATCTTTTTTTGATGATGCAGGAAGATGCATCAAGGAGCATCAACTGATGCATTGAAGTGCATCTCGACTGAAATAAATCCTCACTTGAATCAAATGATGCACTTTGGTGTTTCTTTAACTACATACAAAAATGCACCCAAATGCATCAAATGTGAATCTGATTCTTTGAAGAAGCCATAAAACACACTTTAGTGCATCAATCGATGCATTCTGGTGCATCAATCGATATGATGCATTTAGTTTTCTGTGTGTTGGTGGAGCCGTCTCGCAGACTTGTTTTCGTCCGCCTGCTCGAGAGATAGTTGGGATTGAGTGTAGCTGCATCCATGACAGCTTGTTGAGTGTTATACTCACGTTCTCACTATTGAAAGTTCCTGGTCCATCATTCATCATCATCGCCGTGATTGGCCTCAAATGACAGAACAGTGAGGTCAAATCAGGAAAATGTCCCCCAAAAGGTACGATTTAGTAGCTAATAGACCCTTCACGTCGCAACCCCGAGGTTAAGGGTTTCAAATGCACACACGCACTAACTCGCTCGGCGGACTTGTTATGCCGCCAATGTTTGCGGCGGGACTTCTTTCCTGGGATAAATCGCCCCGCGAGCGCACAATATAGTTGGCGGGACTGTTAATTCACCACCGGCGCATTGTGCGGCCTGCCACTGTATAGGGCTTAATTTGACTCGGGGTAAATCATGTCAAGGGGGGGGGGGGAGAGGGTTTTGTGGGAGGGAGTGTTGCATGTCGTGTTTATGTGCTCAGGGGGGCGAGGGAGCACAAATGCGTTGTTGCATGTGCAACTATGTGTGAAATTGCGCCCCCGTTGATGGGGGCGGGACGGGATTTTGCTGGAGGGAAAAAATATGAAAGTGACAAATTATGCAAAACTTTCATTGCTGTAATTCCGGACGGTAAGATTACACTAGTCCGTAAATCAAGGGTGCCGGGGGATGGGGGGGGGGAGGTGATTTGAAAAAGTGTTGTGAACAGCAAATACCGTAGCTGGAATGCTTACCTGCATTTATATACATATGTTAGTGCATTCATACTTATATAAAGGCAAAGACGACCTTTGGTAAAAACAACATATAACTGGGTTTTAAGGTCGATGTTGTAATATGAAAACACTTAAATGTCCACTTATCTTCCACGTGGTGAACACGGGGTGTAAGGAGTAACCCTTTCCAACACACCAATGCAAAACTCTCTTCCAACTAGTACACCCTGGACTGCATTTTACAGGTGAACGAAGCTTTGGCGCTTGGACTCTCAGCCTGTGTAGTACTCCTTGGGGCTCGTGTTGTAGCATCCATGTGTCTTTCGCGATTATCTCTTCACCCTTTTCATCTTACCATCATTCATCCCATGGTCGCGATTAGCTAAAAGTGGCAGAAATCATTCAATTAATTATTAATTATTCTCGTTAACTTGTTGCTGAACAGTTCTCTCTAACATTTTTGTTGCATTCCAGTAAAAATATATAAATATAAAAATACAATTATTAAAATATTTAAACTGGAGAATATTATACAGGATAATTATAAACGAAACAACTTTTTTACGTATTAACGGGTAGGAAAACTTAAAGTTCACTTGCATGTACTTGATGCGCATGCGCAAGTATTTTTACGCTCAGTGAAGGGCTCTATTTCCTATTATTTCAAGATGGCGATCAACTAAGAAAAAGTTCTTGCATTCGAAAAATGGGCATTATATTTTAAGTATTATGATGGGCTGAATATTCTTTAATATTAGAATTAACTTATTTTGTTTAGAAAAAAAAACGTATGAATTATTTGATGCATTCTATCGAGTCCAGTAATATTACATAAATTGTACAAATGTGATGCAGATTGGTGTATAATAAATATTGGATGTGCAGTGACTCGAAATGTCAATCTCCGCTTCACATAGTACACTCTGAACCGCATTTTGGGAACTAACGAGGCTCTGGTGCCTGGACACCCAGCCAGTATAATCCTTTAAGTGTGGCTTATGTTGTGTTGTCCATACATGTTTGTATTTGTTCCTTCATCCATTTCATATAATCGCCATTCATTTTCATCGTGGCGATTATCCAAAAGTGACAGAAGCTACGTTAAATAAACAAAAATCAATCATCGAATCAAAATATATGATGCATTCTGTTTGTGACTTATGCATTTTTTATGTTAATTGATGTATTTACTTTAGAGTGACTTTAGAGTGACTTGCGAGAAGGTCACACTTTATACCTTTTCAAGCTAAGAAGCACATAAGGGGTAAGTTCTTCATAGTATCATAGAAATGTGTGACTTCACATTAGCAACCAAAAAAATCTTTTCCTGTTCCGTTCCAGAAATCATGGCATCCAATCTCGAACCGCGACAACTTTGATAGGGATAACTGTCAGGATGGAATCTACTCACGCGGAAGTTTCCCGGATACGCGAGACCGGACACTCCATCACTCAATGTCTTGTGGGATTTTTTGGTGGAGGAGTGAGTGGGTTTGTGTCGGACTGTCCCTGAGGAGGAGAGGAAACATCAATTTCCACGAAAGATCTCCGCTTTGGATTGATCCAGGTACATCATATCTTGCATCAAAATTTCACTTCCGTTTAATGTGAAAATAAAATAATTATAGTACTTACTTACTTACTCTCTAGTCTACTTAAACGCGAAGGTTTATGGCTGCAGCAATACAAGCCTACCATCTGTCCCTATCAATCCAATCTTTTCCATCCTTACCGATTTCTTTTAGAACAATCTCAAAGTTATCCCTCCATCTTCGTCTTGTCCTTCCTACAGGTCTCTTACCATTAGAAAATGATTATAGTAATATTATTTAACATATACATAAAAACATAATATTAAAAAAGTATGATCATACTAATGTATTGTTTATTGTTTCTTCACTAGTTCTCCTTGCAATAACAGACTTAATCAGTGACGATTTTACAAATGAAATATCAGATACGTGTTTGATTTTACATTCATAATACAATTACCACTATGGGTAAACTCATCTTTCAGTGGCTGACCTACGTAGCGGAGTGGTTAGCACAGCGACGTCAGGGGTCCCGGGTTCGAGTCCCGACCCGGGCTTGGTTATTATTTTGTGAGCGCCCCTTCATCAGTTTCAACATATCATCACTCATACTCATGGTCGCAATTAGCCAAAAGTTGCATAAAAGCGACATAAAACAAAGACACAAATTTTCATGATCTTATGGGACTTTTAGGTAAAAGAAACCTTTATTTATAATCTCTCGGCAAGTTTGATACCAGTGCATGCAGAGTAAAAAAACTGTGACCTATCAAATGGTTACATACCCCGCAACAGGTTAAGCTTGCAGCAACTTTTCGCATATGTAGGAACAACCGTGCGCGCAGAACATAGTTCCGCTGCAATAATGCCGATTTTCTCACTGTCTGTGATATCAACAGTTCGGCGGTTGAGGCGAGACTGGCACGGGAGATTCTGAGCGCCTTTCTCGCGCGGATTAATACATAATGCAAACTTAACCTGTCGCGGGGCTTAACTCATAGCTTTTTTTTCTCCGAAGCCATTTCTCATTTGGTCTTTTGGTCTTCGCTACCAGATCTTGCTCATAGCCTCAACTTTGGTACTGAAGACAAGACAAGAAGCTAATGACAACCTTGAATGAGCCTTTGTTATTGGCTAAAGCCGTATTCATACTCATGTTGTTACTCTATCCTCATATGGAGTAAAGTGTATGAAACAAAATTCATACAAAGCAGTATTTAATTTCAACAATAGATAGCGCTGCAAGTAGTTTCCAACAAACAGCAAATTCAGAAACTTTAAGCACAAAACATTCACGAACGTTTAAGTATATTTTATTTACTAATTAACGTGGTATAGACTGTAGCGTAACTATTTTATAGTCTAATCATGAGCATGTGCAATTTCAAGAGACAAAGTAACGTGCGTGAGAAATTAGTACTTAATTAGGTATATCAATAATAATGAAAGCTTATTATTGTAAAGTTTGATTTTATCACGTTCTTATTTACTAGATGGTGATAAGAGCAGCAGACGCTTATTTTCCTTGCACTTTTGTGGCGTTGTAACTGCTTTAGACTAATCGCAGCGATGAAAATGGCGGATTATTTAGTGGCATATTTATGATTTCGCTAGGGACGGGATTTCTATAAAAATAAGGGTATTATTTAATATTTGATAAATTCCACAAGAAATTTCTTTCTTTTTCGTGGCTTGCAGTTGAGGTGTAGTTGAGTTGTTGTTTTATGTCCACTTTATGTACAGATAAGCCAATTGGGACTGGACCTACAGTTACAGTGGGATCCGAACCACTATGTGCCTCCATCAAATATCGAACCCAAGACTCCTTCATTGCAAAGCGACGTTACCACTACACAACCGGAGAGGCCCTGTTATTTCGTGGCATCTGCCCTCTTAGATATTTAACAATTTCTCTTGACCTGACAAAAAAAAAAAAACAGAGAGCCGAAGGGTTAGCGCTCACTCTATTGGTGTGAGCGGTTCCGAGTTCGAACCACGGTAGAAGTTCCAAGATTGTTATGTTGACTCAGAACAAGTGGGGAGCTTTTTGGAAGCAAATCGTAGCGGACTTGAAAGCCAGAAAACAGCGGCGATGGGACTCGATGCGCGACCCCGCCTCGCCCAATAAAAAGCCTCTTGGCAAGGTATGGCCCTCATAGGGTTGTTATGAGAAGGGTTGGAGAAGGTACTGAAACGGGATGAGCTCCGATGTTGTCTTGGTTCTTGTAGTAATACAGGGTCATCCAAACTCTTGTACAGGCACGTAGCCTGGGTGGGGCTTGGGGGCTAACACCTCGCTCCGAAATGCTACAAATATCTAATTCAGATAATGTATAGTGGTAATAAACTTTAGTTCCTTAGCAGGATTAAGCATATTGTATAATAAGTTGAAACATCATTCATCTTGATGACTTCTACCCCCACCCCACTTCTCGCCTTTAGATGGCTGCTGCTGATAAGGAATGAGCCGTCCCCCCCCAAGAAAAAGAAATCGGGCTACGGGCATGCTCTCTTATATATCAGGGTAAGTTGTGTCGCACCTGTCAAAACATGCCTTTTAAGCACTAAACTATTCAGTCTATGTTATAAAAATCTATGTTGTTAAGAATTAGTGTTGAATGTTTTCTCTAAAGATTGTTAGATTTTTTGCCATAAAAATGTTATTGTTAATGTTACAATAGGTAATGAGTTGTTTAACTTAAATATAAAAAATGCTGAAACTATGGAAATATAAAACAACTATGTAGTAACCATGGTAAATTGTAAACAAAATTATGATATAAAAGAGCTAGACTTTTGTAAGCCTACGGGACATTCTCCTGGTCGCCGAAAGGCTGATGGTTCAGGTGACGTTGGGTAATATCTTGCTTCAATCTTCGGATTGGTTGGTGTACGTGTGCTCCATTTGGCAGATATTCCACAAACCAAACTCTGAATAAGGTGTTCTCCTGCATCATCAAAAGACCAGGGTTATAAACTTCGGTACAACTAATAGGTTTATTCCTACAAGTTGTACCGGGTGAATTGTCTGTTTGAAAAGTGTTTGTATATCATCGGAAGTTTAAATAAATCTCCGAGTAAAAGATCTGGATGATCTTTCATTTCAAACCTACATAGGTGATAATTTAAAATAAATACTGCACCACAGACCTTGCAAGGGCTTGGTCCTACTAACCCTTAAAAGCCTTTGAGAAGTCCGATAAAAGGGTTGTAACCGACTAACATAAAGCCCTAAATGCAGAAGGTGCGTGTCAAAGTAATCATTTGAGCAGACCATATTACAGATTACGAGTTGACAAAAATAATGCTTCAAAATTAAATTAGAAATTTTATAAAAGTGCTTATAAAAGAACGTAAGTTCTTGCACATGAAATAGCACAAATGACACAGATATACATAATGAGTGAAGTTAGAGAAGAGGCTCGTTTAATGCTCTCTTTACTTTGTTCATGAACCTTTCGCCTTCATCGATTGCCTCCAAGTTATCCCAGGAATGTGCTGCATTTCATATTGGTTCAATACTGAAGTTACACGGGAGGTTACGAAAGTAGCCTCGCCGATTGAGGACTGGAGGAGTAACAACCTCTAGTCCAGCATGAGTATAAATGCGAAGTCCGGAAGGACATCGCTCTCATTCGCTCGCAGTTTTACTTAGACACTTCGTCGATACACTTGGCGCGGGATAACGGAGGACAAGTTAGTCAGAGTCGAAGTACGGACTCTGACAAACTTCGTGCAGGTATGATAGTGTGGAGAAAGCATTCTCACTCAGTTATAGCTCATCTTTTCCTTCATGACCGGGGCGGGGCCCTTTTTGCAATTGTTATAAATTGTTATAAACCGTAAACCTCTCGCTTTATGATTTGATACATCCCGGTGACTCTGGTCCCTCATCTTTATTTGAGTCACACTTCAATATGTATGTATATATATATATATATATATATATATATATATTTGTTCCTTTCTCTCCCTTATTTTTTTTCCTTTCTTTCCCTTTCCAAGGGGAGAGAGAGAAAGAGAGAGAAATAGAAAGATAGATCTTTCTCACTCTGTTTGCTTCTCTTTTCTTCCTCAGTTTCTCTTTCTCTCTCTCTCTCTCTATACTTTCTTTTCTTTTCTTCTTTCTATATTTCCTTCTTTCCGTTTTCTCTCCCCTCTCTACATTCCTCTCCTCCCTTCCGCTTTTATTCTCTCTCTTTTTTATCTCTCTCTCTATTTCTCTTTCTCTCTCTCTCTCTCCTTCAAAAGAGAAAATAAAATTAAAAAGGGAGGGAAAGGAAGGGAAGAAAGAATGAAAGAAGGAAAGAAAATGGATAGAAGGAAAGATAGAAAGAAGGAGAGAAACAAAGGAAAAAGGGGGAGAGGGAAGAGGAGAAAGAAAGAGAGAGAGAGAGATCTTTCTCTTTCTTTCTAAGGCTAAGAGAGCGAGAGAAGGGGGGAGGGAAAAAGAAAAAGAGGAAGAGTGAGAAAAAGAGAGGAGAGAGAGAGAGAGAGAGAGGGGAAAAATAAGGATATATATATATAAAAACCTATATTAGAAAGCACCGTCAGTGGTGTAGAAAAAGTCTTGTCTTAAAGCATTTTCAATTATTTCTTCGATTTTTTAAACACGGGTGTGAGGTCTCTGTACCACTCCCAACGTTTCTTAACGTTAGCCGAAAAACATTCACTTTTGACGCTGACCGAATAAAGAACCAGGCAGAAGTTAGGTGTCGAACGCGTCTTCCCGAGGTGGAGTTTTTGACTGGTTTGTGTAAATGATTAATAACTGACGTCGTGGGTCTTTTCCAAACGGGCTATCATTACCACTCCCCCTGCGCGTTCCTTGGCAGCAAAACCCTCTGCCTCCTCCCCTCCCCCTTTTTCACTTAAGCAAACCATTAGTCAAAGCGACGATAAGGTTTGTCCCCTTTCTCAGGTGACGCTAAGAACGTTTTTTTTCTAAGGGTGAGCAGGGGAGGAAAAATGAAATAAACCCTAAGCGTTCCAAGCTTCGAAAGCGTGACTACACTTATTGACCGTCAGCAGAGCGATATGTTAAATTTAACAAAGCGTTAAAATTGAAGTATAGATTGGGTTTCCCTTAAAATATACGGTCTCTTCGATAATGTGTTTATGAGGAGGGTGACTTTTACAGTAACAACTCAAGAAAAACGTGAGTGGGATTGTTGCGGAGGGTGAGAATAATTTCTGGAGAGTTTCGTTTCAGGAAAGGGGGGTGTTCACATGTAATGTACGAGGGGTGTTCAAATACTATAAACGAGTTTCCAGGAATATAGCCATCGGTACAGTGTTGACAAATCCAGCTTGGTGGATAAAAATCACAAATTCCAGCTAAGTGCGAGTCCCTTTGGATGACTTAACAATGTTACCGTCCATTATCCAGAGTGTAACACTACGATACACTCTTCCAAAATCGCGACGCTAGGGGTCCCAGGTTCGAATCCTGGCTTGGGCATGGACGTTTGTGATGTCTATTCATCAATTTCATCATATTATCACTCATCCTCAACTTCGCAAATTAGCCAAAAGTGGCACAAGAAGCGAAGGAAAATAAAGCAATTCAATCAATCAATCAATCTTCCAAAATCGGTTAACATATTCAGTGCCTACAGTAAAATAAGTGCTTTCTTTTTCTGTATATCTAATCATCATTTCCTTCTAACTAACTAATTCTCTAGTCTTCTTAAACCCGAAGGTTGATGGCTGCAGCAATACAATCCTTCCATCTGTCCCTATCCTGGGCAAGATCTATCCATTTTTTCCCCATCCTTACTGGTTTCCTTTAGGCCCATCTTAACAGAAAACAGAACAGAGTGATACATTGCTCTGTGTTGTAACACTATACACTCTGTTTCGGTGATCTCTGGAGCAAGGGTACGAAAACAAGTATCTGCGCAAGTAGTGACTCGAGAAGGTTCAACAAATCAACACGTGAGAGGTTAAATGCAGCTACAGCTACCAACAGCAGGACACACAGCAGACACACAATCGCTTTATCCTTTCTCTACCATTAAGAGTGGCATTGCTCCACACATTCCCGAGACAGCGTGTAGAATACGGTCGCCCAGACTATGTCTCGTCGGCACTTCCCTCCGCTCCGCACCTACTCGACGAGAAGCGAGAAAAATCTTGTGACGTTTCGTTAGAACATTCTTATAAATTAACATCAGGAACTACAATGAACTAATCAATTGGGTGCGTACACACGCAGCCCTACTGAATATTATACTTGCCATAGGTTCAGACGCCAGAGCCTCGTAAGTCTGCAAAATGCAGTCAAGGGTGTTCTACGTGGAAGTGATGTTGACAATTGGGTGTATTACGTGGAAGGGTCACCCCTTGACACTTGACCTACAGTTTAAAGTGGTATCCGAACTACTACGTACCTCCATCGAGTATCGAACCCGAGGCTCCTTGATTACAAAGCACAAATAATACGAAACACATTGTCGAACATGCATGGTGACTTTCGAATTCACCACCGAAATTTCGGGGTTCGAGTGTTGCCTTACGTTTGTGAAAGAATAAAGAAAAACGCTGTTGTAAATTGGAATGTATTTCTGACCCGCTGGATTCTCATCCTGAACTACTGTGCGCGTGTCTCCTCATCCCGTTAACCCCTCCCTCTGTTAATTGCCTATTAGTGGCGTGGTTCCGCTAGAAGTTCGCCCTGCTGCACAGGAATTAAGGAAAATAATACAGGACACGGAGCGCTGGAAATTGTTTCATTTGCTCTCACAAAGACCGTTTTCTGTGTGCGTTAAGGCACTATATTTGCCCGCACGACCATACGGGTACGGCAAAAATCAATGTACATGCGAAGGCAAGAGTTTTTATCTAAATGGGATGATGTCACTTTTGAAGCAGACGCACTACAGATTTCGTCATTGTGAGAATGAGTTATGCAGGATGGTTGAAACACAGATAATGAAACAAACATTGCCCACCAATCTAATTTATAATTAATTCCATGAGCAGGTTTGGTAGGCGAGTGTCTTTCTAACTTTCCATCGAGTTCCGATCTGGACCTTTGTGAATTGCCGTTCATCTATAACATCATATTTTCACTCATCCTAATCGTCAGGATTCTTCCAAAGTGGCAGAAGACTGACATAAAATATCGAAAATACAAATGCAGTAATTATTCCTTTGAAATTTTCCGATAGACTGTTTGCTGCATTCAGAGGCGTCTCGTGAACGCATGCTCCGCATGCGTCAATTGTGGGGAAAAAGACAGCTTGCTCTGCGACGACATTCATGAGCATTTCTACATTCTAATTTCTTCATATGGGAGAGTTGGCGTTTTAAGTCCACTTTATGCACAGTAAGGCTAATCGGGACTGGACCTACAGTTTAAAGTGCGCCTCCACAGGGTATCGAAGCCGGGACCCCTTGATTACAAGGCAATGACGCTACCACTGCGCCATGGGGGAGGCCCAACTTCATTCTTCATATGGGAGAAGTATTTATTTTACACGAGAGCGCTCAACTAAGCTTATATTACATTTCTTGGATCTGAAGTGAAAGAAAGTAATAATTATTTTCCCACAATTGACGCATGCGTCACTTCAGAACCAAGAAATGTAATATAAGCTTAGTTTAGCGCTCTCGCGTAAAATAAATACTTCTCTTATATGAAGAAATTAGAATGTAGAAATGCTCATTAATGTCGTCGCAGAGCAAGCTGTACTTTTCCCCACAATTGACACATGTGATCACCAGACGCCTCTGGCTGCATTGTATTTTGCTTACTTTATGCCACTTTTCTGCCTCTCCTAATCGCGATGAGATTAAGTCCATGAAATAACACAAAATAATGCCCACGCCAGTATACGAATCCGCATTTGATGGTAATATAGAGATTCGACACGCTCTACCACCGAAGCGTCATGTCACTCTTTTCTCTGCTCCTTGTTATAGTTTTACAATCTGTAAAAAATGATTTTGGTTAATTTATATTTTGTACAGAAGAAATTGGGAATACTGAACAGTGGGAAAGATTGTTTATCAGTCACTGTCAAGTGCTGCCCTCTATCTGCCTTCCGACACGATGAGCTATTACGTCATAGAGCAACAGATGCAAGATATCATTTTCTGTTCAGAGAAGGCTTCTCGTAAATTCTTGTGAGTAAATTGGCAATAAGCATAACATTGGTAACAGCAAATTAGTACGAAATGTTGAAAATTAGGCTTATTTAAAACTAAACAAATACAATGGGTGGGTTAGGTAAGTAATTTCTGAGATCACTTTAAAACTTTCCATATATGTATTATAATTTACATTTTTAAATACCCTGCCTCTATCGAGTTACATATTACCATACGAGGGATGATAAAAAAAAAGTTCGTGACATGGGACTTAAAGAAACCAATTAAAACATAATGAAACCAATTTTCCTCAACAAATTTGGTTCTCAAAGTAACGCACTCGATTGGTGACGGAACAATCTCTGTGAAAGACATTCGGGACAGTGGCGACTATTATGGTAAACCGAGGAAGGTTTGAAAGATGCGTTCAATTACATTCACACGTATCACTTGTGCTATCCTTTGCATTTAGAATGTTAGCTGCAGGCCTACGCCCAAGGTAGGGCAAGGGGCCCTTGCTCCTCACTTTGAACTATGAAATATTTAAATGTGAACCTACAAAAACCGACGAAAATAACATTAACGATATTTGAGATTTTTCAAGAATTTCGATTTTCTTCTCCCTTCCTGTCGTCGAGTAGATTCACGATAACAAAAGTTCTGCTAAAACTTCGAAATTATGCTAAATGTATCTAAATTGCGCTAGGATTTATTATTAATTACTTTTTTTCGGATAATTGTAATTCTGCATCTACTTTTCTAGAGTTTTGAACTTGCGTTACTTATTCTTAACAGTTATGTAACAGTATAAATTTTCTCCAAAAATTGTTTAAAATTATGCGATAAACAACATGAGTTCAACATAGAACTTAAAAAGGTTTGAGAAAATTGTTTACCTCCAAATTTCCACCAATTTCCTACCACGAAATTTCCTGACTAACTAAATCGGGCAGGATGAAGAAAATATAGAAGATGGATTGTGACATGGTTTTAAAAAAGCTTGCTGGTGTTTCGTTTGAAACATGTCCGCTGGTGAAGTAGAAATAATATTTGGACATAATATTACTTCTATTTCCTGAAAACATATTCCATTGAATTCGATTTTTCCTCTCCCAGGGACTGGCGTTTGCAGATTTTACCACTATGTGAAAAGCAGGGTGCTAAGTGCCAACAAATATCAAACTGTGCTTGGTTTAGTACCATGTTGCTGGGATTGGCAACGCAGATTGAGGAACAACTTGCTGGTTCCTCAGTCCTCGCCGATCTTCGCAACCTCCCCGCCCCTCCCTTCACTGCATCTTCCAACCCTCATCCATCTGTTTGTAGGATGACAGCCGTGGTTCCTCAGCGAGCGGCAGAAAGCCTGTAGCCATCGTCTTTCGGGTGCTGCTGGTGCGTGCGAAAGCAGTCATCTCTTGTCTTGACAGCAGCTAATCTAGTCAATTGTGCGCACATTGCGCTCATAATTTTATAACGCATTAAACTCCTAAAAAGTAGAGAACTCGAAATAAGTACAAATGAACTGTAGGAAGTTCCTCACTTCCTACATGGAGGAATCGCCCCTGATTCGGGAATTAGTCAACAGCAATTAAAAAATTATGATATATGGTAAAATTACGAATATCTTACCATATTTTCATCCTCTTGAGAAGATAATAGTCAAAAGTTACTAACGAAGAGAACTATTCTAGATGTAATTTCTTGTGTCATAAAAAACAATTGAAGAGAACAATTTCCCACATTAATCTCATCCCTGAATAAAGACAGGAGGTGAACAAAATCAGTGACTATACATATAGAGGAGGAGTAGGAATACCCTCCTGTGCGCCCCTCACTACCGCCCTCCAACAGTGTTGCGGGTGTTTTCGAAATTGTAAATCAACTAACGATAATACTAGTACAAACCCGAATACGATCAATTTTAGCTCCTCGTATATTAACTCAAAAGGTACCTGGACTACCAATAAGATATTGTTCCATACTACCTACAGTCCACTAGTATTCCTATAATAGTAATAATTGTGATTGAGGAGTCTATTTTTTTTAATGAAATCGAATTTTTATATATTCCAGTTCAAAATTTAGTAGTGAAGTTATTTTTGACGTATATACATGTCAGTCAGTTGCGATGAAACATTTGATGAAGAACATAGCTTCCTAACAACTTTCCTAATACAAGAGAAAGTGTGTGAAAAATGTGGTGACTGACATTTGCTAATAAATGTCTTAAGGGTGGTGACTGACATCCCATTGGCTGCTAATAAATGTCTTAATCTCCCTTCGGTACATTAGTATTATAGGGACTAACTCCAAATCGTATTCCGCCAAATACGATTCCCACTTATGGAACGGAACCTAACCTAACCTAACCTAACCGAATGCCATGTTTGCGAGGGGAATGTAGTTTAACGTAGACAAATGAGGTAGTCCGTATACTACTAAAGTGCCCTCCCTTCTAACTTCCACACCCCCATTAGAAATTACTGTACACACCGGTATGGTGTAGATAAATACGTTTACCAAATAGAGCATGTAGTAAATAAGCCGAAATAGGCAATTTGGTTCATTGGTGCGTGTACCCTTTATTTGTTATTCAAATGAAGTTTGTTTTGCCTCAATTTTTACAGGAATTTCTTTAACGTAACTTACGGTTCTTGGAAGCGCGATTGCAAATCGAAAATTATGTGAGCCTTGTGAAATTATGTAAGATAATGCGGGATTTACTTCCGACTTCATAAGCACGGAGAGGACATTCTTGTCGTCATAACTCCTGCTCTCCTATAACAAAAACCGGGACAATCTCTCTATGCACAGACTTTTGCCCGGGCCATGCGTTCTTCGTTGCAGTTCAGGGGCGGTTATGGTGGGTCCGGAAGTGGGTGGGGTGTGTAAACTTTTATTTTATGAACCAAGACCGTACGGAAGGAAATCACATGCATCCTTCTTCCCTTTCGGGCCTTTGAAGATTACGAGGGAAGAAACAAAAGAAGAAGAAGAGGAATGCCTAAACGGTTACTGTTCGTACACATGAGAGGGTAATTTTCACGATAGAAAATCATTCCGTTCGGAAGATAGGATTTTCATACATTATCGACTTGCTCGCTGAAGATAGCTGAATGTTACGGTTATTCTCCCCAGACACGTAAAATAGCCACAGTGGCGTGACTCGCTTGTTTTTTCGCGGACAATGACTGGATATAAACTATCTGAAAATTTGAGGGAGAGTACGGTAATTCAGATTCGTACGTTGTGATTTTCATCGGCAGTTCGTTAGCAACACATATACCTCTCAGTAACGGTCAATTAGACTGATTTAAGTTTGTACTACACGGGCCAGTAACCTTCTATCGCGTTGTATGGCCTGACCGATGAAAAAAGGAATTTATTACTCACCAGAAAGGCTTCCAGCACAATATTTTGTAGAGATATTCGCCGATATTTGGGTATGTGTGTGTGCTACGGACAAGCGTATTACGCGTTGATACTAACCACGGATTGTAGTGCAGTTGCTACGTAGCGCAAAACGATGGCATGTGTTCCAGGATTGAAGGAACAAAGAGGCAAAGACCTATGTCTATCCAATCCATTATTTCATTACTTTGCCATTCATCATCGTCGTTGTCAAACTAAAGTATCGAAGATAGTCAAATAAAAAAAATGGCGTTAAAAGCACACTTACTGTTGCCCTAGACCAGTAGGTCCACGACACGTTTTGAGTAGGGTTTGAATAGCACGACTCTCTACGTAAGTTTTCTACACAGGTCGTGGAGTGGAGGAGGGCAAGAAGGGACACGTGCTACCACTAAAAAACAAATGAGCCACAATTAATATGCCCAGATTTCACCATGATAAATGTAGGAAAATACACTTACAGATTACATAAGTTGCATATTTATATAAAATCTAATATACACTCGATAAAATTAATAATTTACATATTTTTATTGAATCTACGTATGTTACAGCATTCTTACGTCCATAATAATAATAATCGTTTATTTTAAGTGTTGAGCATAGTATGAAACCTAAAACAGCACTAAGTCAAATACAAAAGTACAAAGTTACACGAAGAAAATAGAATAACATAACATAACAAGTTAGCATATTTACACTTCAGTTTACAGTTTTCAACGAGATCTATTATATCTCTGATACTAATAATTGTTATAATATTGTGCAATTAACTGTGTATTGTTCTAATAATAATAATAATCATATTTATTGAAGTGATGATAACGATTAAACAACCAGGTATGTCAACACTATGTCAAAATTGGTTATACAAAATTAAAAAATTGAATACATAATTATAAAATAAAACATTGGATCCTACAATCGTATACATCAACATAAATTCAAATTGTAGGTTTCAACCAGATCAGCTACTAAACCTCTTGCCTTGTTTAGACATGTGAGAATTGAGATACCTCTATGGGAATATCTGGGAATTTTATAAGCTATATTATTCAAAAAGTATTCACTGTCAACTTGGAAAGTTAATATCTTCTCTACAAAATTTGGAATATTAAGGTATCTTCTATTTTAAAAACTTTCCATGAGAAAAATATATAACCAAGCATTCTCTTTGATCTTTTGCAAATTTCTGAAATGTGCTCATCAAATATGAGAGAGAAGTCTATAATAATAATAATAATAATAATAATAATAATATTTACAATAGCAATAATGGAGGCGAACCTGAAGAAAATTGCAAGAGTGGTCACGATTAGCCTGATATTGCCCAGGAGAAACACAGATTGATGCGATTGTCAACCTAGGATTGACAGAGACTTGACAATTCTTAGAACAATAAAGGTATTGGAAGTAAGTTTTGAAGCTTTGCTGGACACGAATGATGAATGTACTCTCTCGGATGACCAATTGAGTTCTGAAAAGGTATCCAAGCTTTCGAGAGATCTAACGTCACTTTCATCTTCAACGGGCCTCTCCGATGACATAGTGGTAGCGTCGTCGCCTTGTAATCAAGGGGTCAATTCAATCAATCAATCAATCAGCTTCAGGGTAGAAGTACAGTGCTGAGTGTCAAAGCAGTTATCTTCATATGGAGCTTCTCGGTGAAGATGGTTCTGTTATTTCCGCCATCTTCGCCGAGAGCCTCCGTATCCAAATACATAAATTCGGGTTGCTCATCACTGCGCTTCTCCACTGATAATGAGAGTGACGTTTGCTCTCGAAATGTTGGAAACATTTCCATAACTTACCTGATCATCCGAGAGAATATATTTATGAATAAAAATATTATGTTATATTCATCGACCAATTTTTATCCTCGTACTGCCAACGTATGTTTTCTTGAAATAATAAATAAGTAAAAAAATAAATCAAAATTCTTTGACTGTGTCAATATGAGTACATTGGAACATATTCGCATTCTCTCCAGAAGAATATAAGGCTAGCATTACCGGTGATGAACATGTGAACACCACCGCAGAAAAGATAAAGAAAACTAACATGCACATTCGCCGTTCCGGCATCTTCACCCCCACCCCCACCATCATCCCCATTCCCCCTCCCCTTAAAGGAAAGAATAAGGCCAAAGTTTATCTCCCCCGCTTTCTCCCGCAGTCCTCCACATTCATCATCTTTCCCCCTTCGCTTCGGTGCAAAATGTCCCCACAGGTAAATCCTTGATAAGTCAGGGGGGTCTGTCTCCCCCTGATTCCTCCCTTCTTTGGGAAATGATGAGTGGGATAAAGCATTGCTCCTTGGCGACACCGAGATAGCGCACCGGGAATCTACTTATCTCGGTCCTGCTCTGGACTTCGTACGCCCTCGTATATCTCAATACATCCTTGGCATGTCCGGCTGTTTTGTGCTTGTCCAGAGGTAACTTCTTGCAGCTTAACTCGCTGATCGTAATGTACGCGTAAAGCAGTTGCAGGCACGGCAAGGGAACTTATAATAATTAATGGTTAATTTAATGTTCTTCTCGGTAAACAGGAAGTGATATATCTTCGCTCTAATTGCCTATTACCTCCGTATCTATTACCAACCGACGAATAAGATCGAAGTTTATGGATGTTTCAAGGAATGGTCCATTACAACCTCAAATTCTCACGATGCATTCAAATGTCTTGAGTATACGAATGAGTACTGATATTTTAACATTAAAATCCGGACAGTGCTTGATTTGCCTATTTTGGTGACCTATTGTGGCTGCTGATGCTGTGCCATTGATACGGTACTACCCCATGCATGATTCGGAAATATATTTCTATAAATGCATTTCTCATTTTGTTAGAAGCCGTGTCTATTATTATTAGTAGTAGTAAAGGTAAGGTACTCCCCTGTGCTTTACACCACGCCATTAAGGCGTATAGGGGGTTTGGAGTTAGGGCCCCACACTTTCTTCATCAAGGCCGAAGGTGGGGGCGATGTGATCAGCACCACACCCTTTGCCGCCCTTACCTCCCAGAGTTTCCTCCAGGTACTCACTTTATACGACGCTGGGTGGGCGTCGGAGCCGCTTGAACAGGTGAAGAAAATCCCGGTACTCACCCGCCGGGGATCGAACTCGGGTCTCTCGCATGGTAGTCAGATGACTGAGCTACCGCGGCTTCAATATTAGTAGTAGTAGTGATAGTATTTCTTGAAAGACATAATTTTGTCATTTATATCTCTACATACATAGAGTCAGTGTCATGGGTCTGACACCCCACATCAAATACAGAATAAAAAAATAATGTATTTAAACCGATTTGTCAAACGGTCCTACAATATTTTCGATAATATAGATTACAATATAAAAAAACTAGTAACAAATAATATTCATTTGAAAATATTATAGACACATATTCAAGATACAAGTATCAAGTCTATATATAGGAGAAAAATTACTTCGATTTGGCAAGCATAGATGAAAAATAAATAACAGGCACAAGTCAATGGTAGAATGCAAGATATAGGGAAAATTAACAGGAGATTTATATTGGAGGATGTGAGCACGCAGAAAGCGGAAAATCCGAGCTTATTGGTGATGCATGATTTAATATTAGCAGGAAGAACATCCCATGTTTGAACTTCCAGATAACCAAGAGTTCTCGGTTCGTACAAACTATTAGCATTGCAAAGTAAGCAATAGCCTTATCCATGCTAAAAACCTTATTAAAAAGTATTAGAAACCACAAAATTTAAGAGCCCTTTAAAAAATCATATTATTACAACTGTATTTTTCATTTTATTTCTCTAAGGTCCCTCTTCCCTTTCAGCGAGTTCTGAAATAATAAAAATGTTAGTCCTTCATATCTACGTCATAAGATTAAAATAAAATGTATGCACACTCACTCGAAAATTTGGGGTTGTTAAGAGAAATCCTTGCCGTCCCCCTTTATTCAGTAACAGAAGGGGAACTATTGGAACGATGCATTTTAATGCAACTAGATACCAGATATAGCATGTATGCATTTTTTTCTAATAAAATAAGTTAAGTTGTGAGGATGTAGAAGACAACGTCCAACGGACCCACCACAGGTAAAAAAAAGAAGTGACATCCTTATCTCGGCAGGTGACCCATTAATAAACTGTCAGGATAATTGCGTGAGGACAACAGCGACAACCCATTCATCATTTTCTCCCGCCGGAATGTCACGAGATACAGTCTTGAGAAGGAATTGTTTCCAAACAGATCAACCAAAGCGATGAGCTGGAATGATGGAATGGAATGTGTCAGCAACAGTTCCAAAACAATTTCTACTCTAGTTAGCATGTGGAGAGGGTTGCGTTCACTGAAAAAAATTCTACTCACTTTAACATGCAAAAGTTTTATTTATATATTTTTGGTGAAAATTGATCCAAGCAAATAGCACAAAGTTTTATTATACGGTGAAGATTTTATTCAACGTAAGAATTTTTACTGAGTAAATTATTCTGCGACGTTTGTCTTCACTCCAAGCATTTCTACGCAAATATACAATAGTTTCATTTTGTATAAAGTTTGTTTATGTACCCTAGTTAATGTGAGATCGTGAAATGTGTCAGGATTAAAGATGGCTAAATGTTTTAAGAAGAGAGGCCAGATTTGAATAAATATGTTTATATTCTGTGACTTGTTTCTTGGTATGAAATGTGTCAGTATGGTGTAAGTGTTCCTATAGGTGTAACAAATGCTTATTTTAAAAAAAAATAAGTTCAGAGATTCTTCTATCGGTGACATTAAAATTTAAATATGTTGTTCGGATAAATAAGTTTACGTGTTCTACTTTATATTATCACATCTTAAATTAATTGTTTATAATTTGCCGCACTTTAATGAAACATTTAAACGTATTTGTAATAAATTTCAATTTCGAGAAAAAATTATGGATTTTTAAAATAAACCTCCAGTATAGATTCCATTAGAATGTGTGTTCATTTATTTGGCCAGGAATTATTAAGAATTGAGGACTAAAAGTGGTAAACGTTGTAAGTGTCAAAAGCGAAAGTGTTGGGAAATCGCATCGTTCCGCACATCAGCCCGTAAGAACGTGCACACTAGTGACCTCTTTATACGCCCTTTGAACTACCTATAGGGCTACCAGCCACATTTCACGTTTACCACATTATAAAGCATGGCACATTTCACAGTTTAACGTGGATAACGGTGTTTTGAATTATTGTGGCACTTACAGCGTTTAACAATTTTAGTCTTCAATTATTGGAAATTGTTATTGTAATTGCTGTACAGTAAAAATACGAAAGATAATTCGTGATGCGACATACATATCTTACTGCGTTTAAACTAAATAATTTTATTGAACTAACCCTTGTCCAATCTTTTCAGTGCCGACGTTCGTGGCGGAAGACGCCAAAGTTCTCACTTTCAAATCTTGGCCTGGGTATTGTGAGTGTCCATTCATCAATTTCATCATATCATCACTCATTCTCATCTTCGCGATTAGCCAAAAGTGGCATAAAAGGGAAGTAAAATAACCCCAATCAATCTATATTTTCAGCAACTTTTCACAAGAGAAAGACCGTTCAGTAGCGCCGCCACCGTTCGGAAGATGAAGCAACACATCTAAAAAGTCAGCGAGGAAGGTCACAATAATTTATACTGCCTCGGAAGCAAATTTTGTTATAAAAAGTGAACCAAGGAAAAATATTCATGTGAAACTACGGACAGTGAAGTTGCAATAACCGATATAACTATTGGTTATTCATTTCCCGTACAAACAATTCACTTCCTACCTCCCACCTTTCTGCTGCAAGAGAGGGCAATCGAGAAGAGCCTTCCACCAACACTGATGAAGACAAATCCCCCAAGTTGACTAAAAGCAAAGTTCCTCCGGATCGGCCGTTTTCGCAAGAACTGCCCGATTCCTCATTCTCCCCCGCCCACGGGACAATCTATCGGTACACACTTGGGGAGGACAGAATGGGTTAGGCTGCTACTGTTTCCGCTTCGGCAAATCGATTCTGGCTCCTATCGAAGTAAAAGGGGTGGGGGAGAGAAAAAGAGCACACTTTGGGCAATTTAGGAGAGAGAAAAACTCAGCAGGTGGCTGGAGGTAAAAATTGAGACGAGCGCCATCTCTAACCGCTATTGGCAGGTCTGGATTCGTTGGTGGAGACTGATGTAGATGTTTTCCGGAAACGTGTTTGCTACGAAGGCAAAGGTTAGCACCGCTTCGCTTTTCAAGGGATTTCACGGTAATGCTTTCCAGTGACATTTCAATAAAACCAACCATGTGAATGATAGAATTATAGGACCCTTATGGTCCAGAACAGAAGTAGAAAAGCACATCAGCATTTTCTAGAAAGCATGGAAGAGATCTATTGTTTTAATATTATGGTTGCAATAGAGCGTAGAGGTCTCCCGAGTCCAAGACATAGTGGTTAGAGTGATCTGAGAAGCCAGAGGAACAAAATTTGTCTCGTTTAAGTCTACGTTCACCAGAGGCGTCTCCTGAACGCATGCGTCAATTGTGGGAAAAAGGACAGCTTGCTCTGCGACGACATTAATGAGCATTTCTACATTCTAATTTCTTCATATAGGAGAAGTATCTATTTTACACGAGAGCGCTCAACTAAAATTATATTACATTTCTTGGATCTGAAGTGACGCATGCGTCAATTGTGGTAAAAGAATTATTACTTTCTTTCATTTCAGATCCAAGAAATCTAATATAAGTTTAGTTGAGCCCTCTCGTGTACAATAAATACATCTCCTATATGAAGAAATTAGAATGTAGAAATGCTCATTAATGTCAATGTAGAAATGCTCATTAATGTCAATGTAGAAATGCTCATTAATGTCAATGTAGAAATGCTCATTAATGTCGTCGCAGAGCAAGCTGTCCTCTTTTCCACAATTGACGCATAGGTTCAGGAGACGCCTCTGACGCTCACACAAGCTAATCGGAACTGAACCACTGGACAATTTGCTTCTACCGCGGATTTAGACCTTTCCATTGAAGAATTTGGTTTCGTCATGTTAAACCTAGAAGAAAACTACACAGTATTTTTTGTTGAATTACGAAGCGCATTTAAAAAAATAAGGGTCGATTATATAAAAAGTGACTTACAACAGTGATCGAATCGCGCCTGCGCAGTAATTACGTTACAGTCTATTGGTGACACAGAAATTATATTTTCACCAGTCAGTGTTTGTTTCACCAGTGTTTGTTATCTGCGTGTTAAAATGGATGCGCGATTACACAATCCCGCCAGTTGAGAAGTACGGTTTGTGATTCGATTTCTTAACGCCAAAGGTCATAATGCTGCCGAAATTCACGGAGATGCGAAGAATATGGTACTAGTGACGGAAAAGTACAACAACGGTGTGCGTCCACACCCAAAAAAAGGCGAAAAAGTTCTGCACGAAAAGCCATGAGAACTGTTTTCTGGTATTAACAAGCTGTACCTTGGTGGATTTCATGGAACCAGGGAAAACAATTACATCGCAGGCGTACTCTGACACACTATCAAACCAACGACGTGGAATGCTGCGCTCAGGAACTGTTCTTCTCCATGACAACGCTAGACCACAGACTGTTGCCCTCACTCTCCAGACGATTCAGAGGCTCGGATGGGAACATTTTGATCACTCCTAGAATAGTCCGGACCTTCCACCTAGTGAATATCACGTCTTCCTGCACCTCAAAAGAGAGCTTGCGTCTCAACGACTTGAATAAAATAAGGTGTTGAAAACAGCAGTGTTGGATTGACTGAACTCCTAGGCGGCGAGCTTATATACAGAGTATATAAAAAAGCATGTTCCACGGTACCAAATGTGCTTGGAAAATAATGGTGACTATGTTGAAAAATGAAAAACTTAGTATGCTGACCAAGGCAGTAATTTATTTTATTAAAAACATAAACTAAACGTAACGTAACGTTTTAATAAAATAAATTACTGCCTTGGTCAGTATAATAAGTTTTTCATAATCATGGAAACAAGGCTTAATGGTGTTATAATTGAAAAATGAAGTAGATACGTATGTGTTTGTAACCACACCAAGGTCCCGGGTTCGATTCCCAGTGGAGACATACACGGATTCCACTTTAAACTGTTTACATTTGTTCGCTCGTGAATTTCCCCTACCTCACGTGTCCCTTGCAATTGTTGATATTGCATGATACACGAAACACTCCGTGGTGATGTGGTTAGCACAGCTCGCTACGGCGCCAGGTGTCTCGGGTTTAAATCCTGGCCTAGACATTGCTGTCATTTGTTATTTCATCATATCATCCTTATCTTCGCGATTAGCCAAAGTGGCAGAAAAGCGAATTAAAATAAACCAAATTAATCAATCAATTATGGAGATATTTTAGAATGAGTAATCTTGAATTTCAGTCTGCCCATTATTTGTCTTGGTCAGTTTATAAATACTGTCAATGCTTCTTACAACATCGTATCATTAATGTTTTGGATTTTGGTCAGGCAAGACTCCCAAGTTGTTGTTTTCAAGTCGTCTGTCTTAACGAGGAACGCTAGTGGCAACCCTGAAACGCGCCCCTGGTAGTTATGTCAGAGCAAGCGTTTGCTGTGTTCGGTTGTATACGTACAGGATAGATTTTAAGCGCTTATAGCGCAGTAACTAAGCGCTGTCGAGGTTAACTTTAGAGGGAAAAGTTACTTGTTTTTATGATATCTACCAGCACCCAAGCGTTGTTGAAAGAGTTTTGCGACACCCTGTATATGTACTGGCTCTGAGATCAGACGCCAGAGCCTCGTTAGCCTGGAAAAAGAAGCAGCACGGGGTGTACTCCGCGGAAGAGTGGTAGACATTTGGGTGCATTTAGAAAAGCTCACTCTTTTGCGTAACTTGGAGCCTAACTGTAAGGGGCAGCAGAATTGACATGTTCTTCTTTCCATAAAAAATAGCGTCCAAAATTATTTGTTAAATAACTGTTTCATTTGCAAGACCACAAATATTACACTTTATTAGTTTCCTCCTCAGATCCCAAGATTTTAAGAAAGGTGCTCTTATCTTGTACATTTTAATAAACATGACAATTTTGGGGAGCAAGTGCCCCCTTTTACGCCTATGTTTATTGATTGATTTAGTTTATTTTACTTCGCTTTTGTGCCACTTATGGCTAATTGCGAAGTTGGGGATGAGTGATGAAACGATGAAATTGATGGATACAAACACCTATGCCCAGGCCGGGATTCGAACCTGGGACTCCAGGCGTCGTAGCACCATTTACGCCTATGTAATCATGAACTTGTCTATTCTTTCTAGTGAACATTTGCTTCAAGATTTTTACAAGAGTCTTGGTGCAGGAAATTTCCTTCCACGTGAAAAGGTAGTGCAACTAAAAAAATAACTCTTAATATCTTCACTCACTAGTTACTTGAAAAAGGTACCAGATACACAGTTACTAATTTCAAAAGTAACTGCTACTTGTAAGTAACTCCTTACTTCAAAGCACTTGTCTGTCTCGTTGTATGAGGAAATAGAAAAAAAGGTTTATTTTGGAAAAAAATATATAAAAAAATATAAAGTTTCTTTCATGTACGCAGTCTCTGGAATATGAATAATAACCAACTCTCTAGCCTTCTTAAACCCGAAGGTTTATGGCTGCAGCAACACAAGCCTTCCATCTGTCACTATCCTGGGCAAGATCAATCCAATGTTTTCCATCCTTATCGATTTCCTTTAGGTCCATTTCAACGTTTTCCCTCCATCTTCGTCTTGGTCTTCACCCTACTCATTGTCGCGATTATACAAATGTGTTAGAACAGCGACGTAAATTAAACTAAATCAATCGATTCATGATTACAGAAATTCTGAGAATGTACTACTTCCATGAAAGAAATTAAATTGGACAATATTCCGGAGCTTAACACCCTTGACATTGGTTTTTGAAATAAAATAAAAGTCTTTATCTTCAAACACAGGAGTTCACTTAAAATGTTACAAGTTCTATATTTTCATAAATATAAACTAACGACTTGGCCAGTTTTGTATAATATTTATTTGATAGGAGTGTTAATTAGTGCGTTTAAGACAACATGCACAACACAATACAAAGCAAAGATATCGTGGCCATGTGTAATGCACACAGCGACATCTATCCGTGGATTAATTTTGTTTATAATATAAATGTTTTCATTATTTCTAGGACCAGGGATCTGGGCTGTAAATGCCTTCCTACAGGTCTCTTACCATCAGGTTTCCCAACAAGAATTCTGTAAACTCTTCTTTACTCCCTCATTCGTGTAACGTTCGTATGAATAATAATAAAAAAATATCAATAATGACGATGTTCACTAACAGTAATAACTAAAGTAGTCAAATCTTTCCGCCAACACTGCCTTAAGAAGCACACGTAGCATATATCTTCCTGAACCGTTCCCAGCAAATTTAGAGGACAAACTAACAAGAACATATATGTGACGTATGTTGCACCTTCTTGCTGCGTGCTTCCCTCCCCATCTTCCTCCATGTTTCCTTTATCTTCCCTTTCTCGTGTCTCCAGTGTCTTACAACTCCTGTCGGCTAGAAATTCTCATTTGCATAGCTTTTTTTCTAGTGTGTGTCATTTTACCCCCGAGTCACGTGATCCATAAATCTCCTCGAGGGAAGGAGAAAGAATTCTCTTACTTGGAGGGGTGGACTGGGGAAGGTGCGAGGGAGACAGGATGTGTAGTATATCTTGGCAGGATATGCAAGTGAATGCTTGAGTGGATGTTAGCTACTTCATTATGTGAGGTCGGTGTAATGATGATTTGATTACTGTCTTTTATTTCCCTTCTTCATTTTCTTTAAGTGTTTCGGTCTCTCCCTCTCTCTTTGTCTTTCTGTTCCCCTATCCCTGTTCAGTTACGGATTCTCTCAATGACTGTGGTTCAAGTTCGGTCTCACTATCTCTTGTTCAGTTTCATTTGCTTTATCTCTGCTCCAATTTTGCTCTCGCTATCTCTGGTTCGGTTTCCATCTTTCTATCTCTGGTTCAGTCTCGGTTTCTCTATCTCTGGTTCAGTTCAAGTCTCTATCTCTGGTTCAGTTCAAGTCTCCCAATCTCTGCTTCAGTTTCAGACTCTATTTTTCTGATTCAGTCTCTCTATCTCTGGTTCCGTCTGTCTCAGTCTCTCTATCTCTGGTTCAGTCTGTCTCAGTCTCTCCCTGGTTCAGTCTCAGTCTCTCTCTGGCACAGACTCAGTCTCTCTATCTTTCGTTCAGTCTCAGTCTCTCTCTGGGTCAGTATGTCTCAGTCTCTCTACCTTTCGTTTACGCTCGTCTCTATCTCTGGTTCAGTCTCGGTCTCTCTGCCTATGGTTCAGTCCCAGTGTTTATATCTCTGGTTCAGTTCCAGCTTTCTATCTCTGGTTCAGTTCCAGCCTTTCTATCTCTGGTTCAGTTCCAGTCTTTCTATCTCTGGTTCAGTCTCAGTCTTTCTATCTCTGGTTCAGTTCCAGCCTTTCTATCTCTGGTTCAGTTCCAGCCTTTCTATCTCTGGTTCAGTTCCAGCCTTTCTATCTCTGGTTCAGTCCCAGTCTTTCTATCTCTGGTCCAGTCCCAGCCTTCCTATCTCTGGTTCAATTCCAGCCTTTCTATCTCTGGTTCAGTCTCAGTCTTTCTATCTCTGGTTCAGTTCCAGTCTTTCTATCTCTGGTTCAGTTCCAGCCTTTCTATCTCTGGTTCAGTTCCAGCCTTTCTATCTCTGGTTCAGTCTCAGTCTTTCTATCTCTGGTTCAGTTCCAGCCTTTCTATCTCTGGTTCAGTCTCAGTCTTTCTATCTCTGGTTCAGTCTCAGTCTTTCTATCTCTGGTTCAGTCTCAGTCTTTCTATCTCTGGTTCAGTTCCAGCATTTCTTTCTCTGGTTCAGTCTCAGTCTTTCTATCTCTGGTTCAGTTCCAGCCTTTCTATCTCTGGTTCAGTCTCAGTCTTTCTATCTCTGGTTCAGTCTCAGTCTTTCTATCTCTGGTTCAGTCTCAGTCTTTCTATCTCTGGTTCAGTCTCGGTCTCCCTATCTCTGGTTCAGTTCCAGTCTTTCTATCTCTGGTTCAGTTCCAGTCTTTCTATCTCTGGTTCAGTTCCAGCCTTTCTATCTCTGGTTCAGTACCAGTCTTTCTATCTCTGGTTCAGTCTCAGTCTTTCTATCTCTGGTTCAGTCTCAGTCTTTCTATCTCTGGTTTAGTCTCAGTCTTTCTATCTCTGGTTCAGTTCCGCCTTTCTATCTCTGGTTCAGTTCCAGCCTTTCTATCTTTGGTTCAGTTCCAGCCTTTCTATCTTTGGTTCAGTTCCAGCCTTTCTATCTCTGGTTCAGTTCCAGCCTTTCTATCTTTGGTTCAGTTCCAGCCTTTCTATCTCTGGTTCAGTCTCAGCCTTTCTATCTCTGGTTCAGTCTCAGCCTTTCTATCTCTGGTTCAGTTCCAGCCTTTCTATCTCTGGTTCAGTCTCAGTCTTTCTATCTCTGGTTCAGTTCCAGCCTTTCTATCTCTGGTTCAGTTCCAGCCTTTCTATCTTTGGTTCAGTTCCAGCCTTTCTATCTCTGGTTCAGTTCCAGCCTTTCTACCTCTGGTTCAGTTCCAGCCTTTCTATCTCTGGTTCAGTTCCAGCCTTTCTATCTCTGGTTCAGTCTCAGTCTTTCTATCTCTGGTTCAGTCGCAGTCTTTCTATCTCTGGTTCAGTTCCAGCCTTTCTATCTCTGGTTCAGTTCCAGCCTTTCTATCTTTGGTTCAGTTCCAGCCTTTCTATCTCTGGTTCAGTCTCAGTCTTTCTATGTCTGGTTCAGTCGCAGTCTTTCTATCTCTGGTTCAGTTCCAGCCTTTCTATCTCTGGTTCAGTTCCAGCCTTTCTATCTCTGGTTCAGTTCCAGCCTTTCTATCTCTGGTTCAGTTCCAGCCTTTCTATCTCTGGTTCAGTTCCAGCCTTTCTATCTTTGGTTCAGTTCCAGCCTTTCTATCTTTGGTTCAGTTCCAGCCTTTCTATCTCTGGTTCAGTTCCAGCCTTTCTATCTTTGGTTCAGTCTCAGTCTTTCTATCTCTGGTTCAGTCTCAGTCTTTCTATCTCTGGTTCAGTTCCAGCCTTTCTATCTTTGGTTCAGTTCCAGCCTTTCTATCTTTGGTTCAGTTCCAGCCTTTCTATCTCTGTTTAAGTTCCAGCCTTTCTATCTTTGGTTCAGTTCCAGCCTTTCTATCTTTGGTTCAGTTCCAGCCTTTCTATCTTTGGTTCAGTTCCAGCCTTTCTATCTCTGGTTCAGTCTCAGTCTTTCTATCTCTGGTTCAGTTCCAGTCTTTCTATCTCTGGTTCAGTTCCAGCCTTTCTATCTTTGGTTCAGTTCCAGCCTTTCTATCTTTGGTTCAGTTCCAGCCTTTCTATCTCTGGTTCAGTTCCAGCCTTTCTATCTCTGGTTCAGTCTCAGTCTTTCTATCTCTGGTTCAGTTCCAGCCTTTCTATCTCTGGTTCAGTTCCAGCCTTTCTATCTCTGGTTCAGTTCCAGAATTTCTATCTCTGGTTCAGTTCCAGCCTTTCTATCTCTGGTTCAGTCTCAATCTTTCTATCTCTGGTTCAGTCTCAATCTTTCTATCTCTGGTTCAGTCTCAATCTTTCTATCTCTGGTTCAGTCTCGGTCTCCCTATCTCTGGTTCAGTCTCAGTCTTTCTATCTCTGGTTCAGTTCCAGTCTTTCTATCTCTGGTTCAGTTCCAGTATTTCTATATCTGGTTCAGTCTCAGTCTTTCTATCTCTGGTTCAGTCTCAGTCTTTCTATCTCTGGTTCAGTTCCAGTCTTTCTATCCCTGGTTCAGTCTCAGTCTTTCTATCTCTGGTTCAGTTCCAGTCTTTCTATCTCTGGTTCAGTCTCAGTCTTTCTATCTCTGGTTCAGTCTCAGCCTTTCTATCTCTGGTTCAGTTCCAGCCTTTCTATCTCTGGTTCAGTCTCAGTCTTTCTATCTCTGGTTCAGACTCAGTCTTTCTATCTCTGGTTCAGTCTCAGCCTTTCTATCTCTGGTTCAGTTCCAGCCTTTCTATCTCTGGTTCAGTTTCAGCCTTTCTATCTCTGGTTCAGTCTAAGTCTTTCTATCTCTGGTTCAGTCTCAGTCTTTCTATCTCTGGTTCAGTCTCAGTCTTTCTATCTCTGGTTCAGTCTCAGTCTTTCTATCTCTGGTTCAGTCTCGGTCTCCCTATCTCTTTTTCAGTTTCGGTGTCTCAATCTTTCTCTGAACTTTAGACAAACATACACAACCACGATCTCTCCCTCCCTCCCCCCTCTCTTTCTCTCGGGGCCTCCCTGATGGCGTAGTTGTAACATCGTCGTCCTGTAATCAAGGGGTTCCGATTGAGGCATAAGTAGTTCATATTCCACTTTATATTATAGGTCCAGACTCGATTTACCTTCATTTGCATAAACTGAAAACTTTCTCATTTTGTTTCTCTTGCGTTCCTTATCTCGTACGTTGTCCTATCCGGCCGTCTCTATATCTATATCTTTGTGTATGCGTTACGCCTCTTCTGAGGATGGCATCGAAATTAGATTTGGCATTGTTTCGGTCTCGTATCGAGGGATAAATTCATGTCTCGTTCTTGAACTAGACGGAGAGACACCACACTAAGTCTCGGGCTGGTCTTATTTTTACAGCGGCCGGCCTCAGTCTCGCCTCGACAAGTCTTCAGGGGCCAGTCTTGTTCATGTCTCGGTACCAGTCCTACCTTTATCCTTGGCTTGGTGTTTCCGACTCTCTCGGTGTCATTCCCTGCATCTGTTCTCTGTCAGTCATTGACTCCTTATCTGTCTGTGTTTACCATCTCTCTCATATTTTGTGCGTCCCCCTCCTCATCTCTCGTTCGTTTCCTGTGTGTATTCGTGAGGTGGACGGTTGTCTGCGTTTATAACGCTTAATTTAGAACAATATAAATGGTCCTAATAGTTTGGAACGGAGGCAACACAACCTCTGGCAACACCACGGTGGAAGTAGTCGAAATCTTATATTATTTAGTCCTGGAACGCTATGTCTGGGGGGCCAAGTATTAGCGATATTAACCAATTTCCACAATACGCAGTGTCGGCGAATTGGTTCCAAAACTGGGGGGAGGCGGGGGTCAAGGACAGTTTACTTTCCATTTATGGATAAGGTTTAACATAGTGCGGAGGCAAAGGTGGCTAAAAGTGGGGGGCAACTCCCCCCCCTAATCGCCGCGACTGGCAACACCTATCACGTCTACTGCAAAGGGGATCAGCAGCCGAGACAGATCAGAGAATATCGAACATGTGTGTTTGTTTCAGCATGCTTTCAAGTCCACTTTATGTGCAGACAGGCGAATTAGGACTAGAGCTACAATTTAAGTGGAATTGTAACCACTATGTACTTCCAACGAGTATCGAACCCGACACCCTTTGATTACAAACCGACGACGTTACCAGTACACCATCAGGGAGGCTGAATATGGAACCAATCTTACCACAAACCGTACAATGCATGTGGTATAATGTTTCCAGATGTCAGCCACGCTTGATGGATGTGTTTGCCGGATATCAACATCTTCCGTTCCTCAGTTAATTACCCAGTACAACTACCTTTTTACCTGTAAACTGGACACCAAGGCACTAGCTTGCCCGGCAATCCAATCTCTTACAGCATCCGTTTCGGGAGATCTGTCCTCCGGTCCTAGCTAACCGAAGCAAAAACAGCCTCTCCCTTCCAAGTCTCAGTTCCAACAGCCGACCTCCCCCTCGAGATCTGGGAGTTTATATATGTTTGGTTGGCGTCTGTTGCCAACGACCTTCTTTCAAAATTTTTAATCTTTAAGAGCTAAACTGCCCGCCTTTCTTTTGAACGTTCGAAACACGAAGCAGAACAGAGAGCTACATGGTATTTATACATGAAATAATACGAACCTAAAATTGCATAATAAATTGATTTACACTAAGCACACATATATATGTTTATACTTTTGATTACCCAATTAATTAATATTTTAATAAATATTTCAATAAAGAAAAAAAACACTGTTGCCCTGACACGGGGGCAGGGTAACAGATTCCCCCTCCCCAGCGTTACAATTCAATCTGAAATTTAAATTTCAGTCTGTGTGAATTGTCTTAAAGTCACTGAGAAAAGTTAAGCACTGTATCTGAAAAAGAAAAAGTTCACTGATAATGTTCTTTTCACTACACATCACAAGCGTCTCTCTGGAAAAAAGAAGAGTCTCGATTTCACTGCACTAATATCCTATTTCCACACGGTTTTTTCCTTCGGAATCCTGGAATCTCCTGGACATCTGGGTCATCTGGTCATCAGGACTGCTCTCAGGTGCAGACAGATTCAGCTCCTCCACCTTCCAAAGAACATGCCCAGCTCCCGCTCTAGGGTCGACTGAGCCTCTCCTCGGTCCATCCGAAGAACTTCCGGCTCCTTAGTCCCCTAGTCCTTGCGTCTGGGACTTCTGCGGTACTTGGTTCGACTCCTGTCGAATTTCAGCTTCAAATGCTTTCAAAGGTTGTATCGTTCGATCACACGACCCGACTTTAAAATGGCTTTCCATTTTTCATCTATAAGGAAACTTTCCCTTCCTTTTCCGGGCATCGAACTGCCATCCTTCAGCATTCTCTTAGCGATGAAAATCTCATGTCTTCAGGTTCACAATTGTCACCACCCTTTATCGGCAAAAGGTTGACATTCACATGAAATAAATTTACCAGAACACTAATGTGTAGCGACAATAAATCAGGAACTTAATTAACTACTGTACAAACTAGAAGTCGACTTTTCGGCTTCTTTTTCATCATTTTTCACAGCCCTTCTACCCCCTCCCCTTGAGATGGATTCTCAGGGTAGAATTTAGGGACGAGTGCTTTCCCTCTCACTTCTCAAATTTCTTCTCGGAATGACCTTCAGCTGGTCAACGTTTGCCAGAACTCTCTTCCCCTCACCTTCCTTTTCCAAAACAACATTATTTGGAGTAGTGAAATTCAGAATTCTGTAGATCCCTTTGAATTTCGGGAAAAAGCACGCAGTTTGCTTGTTAAAAGCAGACGAAATCCTATGCTCTTGAACCAGTACTCGATCTCCGACACGAAGATTAACCCTTCTTCTGCCCTTATTGTAGGCCTTTGACGCCTTTTGCCTCGTCTTTTCTTCTTTTTCTCTTGCAAACTCGAAAGCCGCTACCATTCTTTCCTTTAACTGTATGACGTAATCCATCTGTCTCTCCGCCGTGACATCCTCCCCGGTTCCATCTTCCCTCTGAAGCTCCATTTTCCGAGTGTCATGCGGTGCGTACAAATCACGTCCAAAGAACAAGAATGACGGTTTCAATCCAGTCATCGAATTCGTTGCATTATTAATGGCAAAACTTATCGCGTCCAAGTTTTCAGCCCACGACGAGTGTTCCTTGCAAAACTTTCCAAGTGCTTGCTTGATTATCTTAATTGCTGCTTCTGATTTATTTCCCTTCGGTCTATATGGCGTAATATAGACAGGCTTGCAATTCACAGAACGCAACGTTTGTGAATACAGTTTGCTTCGAAATACACTCTGGTTGTCACTGACAACGTATTTCGGGAATCCTGACTGAAAACAGTACTTCAAGAATGCTTGCGAGATCGTCCTCGCCGTTGTAGTTCTAAGCGGTGTCAAACTAATGTGCCTTGAGAACTCATCTTGAATGACTAAACAGTACTTGTATCTCCCCTTCGTACTTGTAGGCAGTGGTCCAAAAATGTCCAGAAACACTTTGTATCCAGGCGCAGTAGATTTTCTCGAGTTCATAAATCCCATCTTTCTGCTGTTGTCAGGATTATACTGAAGACAAGTGATACAACTTTTGCAATAGTTACTGACATCTTTGACTACTCCGTCCCAAGTATAATTCTCTAGGACCTTAAACAATGTCTTTCCATGTCCTAAGTGCGCAGATAATAAATCATCATGCGAAGATTTAAGTACTTCATTCTTTAACTTCTCTGGTACCCACAGCTTCAATCTGGAGCTAAACGGTGGATAAAGTCCAGTGTTTTCGTCAACGAAACGGTAAAGCAGTCCATCATCGTCGAGACAGGAATGTTGCAGATAAAAGTCACATTTTCTCTTCTCTCGAGAATCCTTTATTTCAACTTCTTCTCCATTTAAACATCCAATTAATTTCGACAAGTAAGGATCAGTCTGTTGTTCTCTTTTCCACATATCTTTATCGTTAAGATCTACGGGCGGCGAAGCTTCTTTCTGTCCGTCCGTCTGTCCTCCATTTACAGTGTTGCCAGCTGCATCTGTAAACATCGCTTCCGTTTTCCTTTTCTGTTTCCGGTCGAATTTTTGACACACTTTGCCTTCGACTTTAGGAATCTCATGGTGTTCCATTATCGTCCGATCCGGCATCTCTAATCTGAAATATCCTTCAGGCTTGATGTCCTCTATCGGATAATTCTCTTCTGCATCCGAAGATCCAATGTAATTCTCCCTCTCAGAGAATCCCGCTTCGATCCTCGACAAGTAGTCAACCGCTGTGTTATTCCTACCGGCAATGTACTTTACTGTAACTGGAAACCTGGTCACCCTGTTTATCATTCTGTTTATGTGGCTCGGAATGTGAGAAGATTTCAAGATATCCACGAGCGCAGAATAGTCAGTGTAAGCTATCACTTCCGTTGCTTGCAGAAAGTAATATTCAAATTTCTCCAGACCCATGGTCAACGCAAATAACTCTTTCGCTGTGACAGAATAAGAACGCTGAGTTTCAGACAGCTTCTTACTCCCAAATGCAACAGTCTGCAATTTTCTGGTTTTATCGTCCTCCTGAGCGACGATATAGCCAAGCGCTATGTCAGAGCAGTCTACAAACAAGTGAAACGGTTTCGAAACGTCAGGAATCTTGAGATCAGGACTATTTACAATTGCATCCTTCAACTTCTGCAAACTCTCTTCTTGTTCTTTTCCCCAAGAAAATTTCCTATTTCCTTGTAACAAGTCCGTGATCGGTTTGGATATCTTTGCTTGGTCCTTTATGAAATCTGACAGAAAATTTAAGAAGCCTATTGGCTCCTAACCTGCTTGATATTTCTCGGGCGCTGCAATTGCTCTGCCTGTTTCCTCTTACATTCTGCACAAGATATCGTATTTTCTGAAATTGTAAACCCAAGAAAATCAATTTTCTTTCTAAAGATACGCGACTTTCGATAACTAATCGTCAGTCCTTTGTCTTTCATCTTTCCCAGGACAGAATCCAACACTCTCAGTTGTTCTTCCTCGGTAGCGTTTGCAATCACTACGTCATCATAATAACATATTGCATCAGTTTGATAATGCTCCCCTAGCGTCTTCTGCATCAGTTCCGCAAGGTGAAAAGTCCACTACGACAGCCATAAAATAACCTTTTGTATCTAAACGTTCCCATTTCTGTCAAGAAACCTGCATATTTTCTTGTATCTTCAGAAATCTGCATATTTGCAAATGCAAACGGAATATCCAGAACTGTAAATATAGTACCCCCAGAAAGCTTACATATTGTCGACCTAATATCAGGTATTTCTCTACGTCTAGCCTCCAATCTCTTATTCAAGCCTTTGCTGTCGATGATCACTTTACATGTGTTATCTCTCTTCACATGAAGGATAGGCGGTGAAAGGTAATCTGTATCACCCCTTTCAATGATCCCGTCTTCCAGCATCTGCTCAATCGCCTGATTCATTAATTTCCTCTTTTGCTCAGAAAGTGGCCTAGGTTTCGCTCGGAACGGCTTCTCGTTATTCACATCCAAACGAACCTCGTAATCCTTTGCTAATCCCGGTTTATCTTGAAAAACGTCAATATGCCTTCTCAGTATGGCAATCAATTTCGGCTTGTTTTTCTCTGAGATATCGGTACCCTCCATCAACATGGCAATCCTTCTCTCTTCGTCAACCCCCTCCCCTTTGATGTCGCTGCTACGTGTCTCCGCTCCGCAGGCAGAAACGTTCTCTCGGACCCCTTCGACTCCATCCGTGGTCGAACCCAGTCCCCTAGAACCAACAGCATCAACGCTGTCACGTGTCGACGGCGCATCAAAAGGCACGATTTTCGAAAGATCAGGCTCAATTGCCCACCCGTTACGATGAATCATGGGTACAAGTCCCAGCTTAGCCATTAGTGTCCTTCCCATTAACATTTCATGATTAGCATTAGATAACACAAATATCTGATCCCGAGCCTTGTGTCCGTGAAACTTAATATTCACGTAAGCGCTCCCCAAAGATTCCACATTTCCTTCCGCAAGTATTACTTTAGTTCTGCAACCCTTCAAAGTAACTCCATTTGTCTTCATTTTCTCGAAGACCTCCAAAGACACAAAGTTATTGGATGACGCCGTATCAATACATGCGTGTACTTCCACGTTAGCCACGTTGCATAAAACGATAGGTTCCCTTACGTCTTTTACATTTACATTGTGAGGTGAAAAATTTTCCTTCTGTGTAAAATTTGCTGTTTCCACGCCACGAACTTGACAAATTCGTGGCGACTCTACGAGTTTTTTGTTACGTCCTTCCCACGTTCATTAATCTTGTTTTCCCTACGGTGATTTGAAGCTCTGCAACCTTTCTGTCCACAAGTGTAGCATAATTTATTTCTCTGGCAATCTTCCTTCGAAAAGCGGTTCTGTTTGTTTTCATCCCTCACCGCAAGCCGCGAGGGTGGAGGGCGTGAAACCACATGCTCAGCCCTCAAGCGCTCGACTTTCGGGCGGTCAAAACCAATGTTCACAGGGTCCAAGAAAATATCAGATTTCTTTCTCCCCCTCTCCTCTTCGCATTCCTGATTAACGGACTTTCTCAGCGCCAAGTTACGAATTTCGTCTTCAGAAACGAAAGACTTGAATCTCTGCCTTTCCAAAAACTCCGCTTGCAATTCCAAGGCGTACTCGCTCAATTCTCTCATAGAAGTGAATGTCTTGTTGTACAAATAATCCCTAAATACCGGATTGCAGTGCGACTTCACAAAGTCAATTCTCTCCTGCGCAGAAGCCGAATTCCTTATCCTACTAAAATGCCTGTCAACCTTGCGAACGTATTCCGCCAATCCCTCGTTAGCAAGTTGAAACCTCTGAGACAAAAATAACTCTGCTTCTCTCTGATAATCCAATCCATGAAAAGCCTGCAAGAATTTATGCCTGAATTGTGAAAAATCACCGAATGGTTCCGTGAACAAAAACCACTCCCTCGCTTCATTTCGCAACGAAAAAGGAATAAACTGCTTCAGAAGATCATCTTCAGCAATTTTCAGCGTTCTCGCGTAATCTTGAATCCTATCCAGATACGAAAAAGCATCTTCCTTCCCTACATTTCCCTCAAATGTCGGAAGCGGCAAACGAATTTCCTCCATTGTCACTTTTGGAACGCACCTCTGTTCCTCAACAACAGAAAGTTCTGACGCGGTCGGGCTGGACCTACTCGAGTTACCAAGCGACATTCTTGTAACTTCCCCTTTTCTGTTTCGCAAGATCATCGGTTCGATCCTCGTCCGTTTCTCTCCTTAACTTTCAAAGCAAAAATCTAGTTCAATATCCTGCGACACGCCTTCAAAAAAATAAGTTCAATCGCGGACAGAGCACCCAAATAAATATGTTACTAGCCTGCCCCCCCCCCACACTTTACCTCCGCACTCGAGGTTCTGTGCATTTCGTACTCGGCTCAGATTTGTCTAGGGGTATCTTTCTTTGTACGACAATGCACGTGGGTTGCTACAAGTCAACATAATTATATAATTAACTACAAGAGACAACGGATAACCTTTTTGCGAAACCTTTTTGATATAGGGGATAAATTACCTTGTCCAGCATCTGTGAAATTAAAAACGGAAATTTTGGATATTTTCTATAGTTTAATTAACGTAAAATTTGAAGTATATACAAGTCGTATCCGAACGTTCATTTTTCTAATTATTATCGGGCCAAAACTCTAATTTTGATGTTGGAATCTCTATTGTTTGTACCTGGATGCTTTACATTTCATGAATTACATCGGGAGTACGCTTGTCACAAGGTAGACTCGCGTTACTCCAAGAAACGTCTTAACAGGTGCTAGGCCGCCCGACGTGTACATTTCTCAACCTCCACGGTGACAAGGCACTAGGCTGCCCGGCGCACCGTAATTACTTCAAAATAACATCCAGTACAACTACCTTTTTACCTGTAAACTGGACACCAAGGCACTAGCTTGCCCGGCAATCCAATCTCTTACAGCATCCGTTTCGGGAGATCTGTCCTCCGGTCCTAGCTAACCGAAGCAAAAACAGCCTCTCCCTTCCAAGTCTCAGTTCCAACAGCCGACCTCCCCCTCGAGATCTGGGAGTTTATATATGTTTGGTTGGCGTCTGTTGCCAACGACCTTCTTTCAAAATTTTTAATCTTTAAGAGCTAAACTGCCCGCCTTTCTTTTGAACGTTCGAAACACGAAGCAGAACAGAGAGCTACATGGTATTTATACATGGAATAATACGAACCTAAAATTGCATAATAAATTGATTTACACTAAGCACACATATATATGTTTATACTTTTGATTACCCAATTAATTAATATTTTAATAAATATTTCAATAAAGAAAAAAAACACTGTTGCCCTGACACGGGGGCAGGGTAACAAACTCCCCCCCCCTAATCGCCGCGACTGGCAACACCTATCACGTCTACTGCAAAGGGGATCAGCAGCCGAGACAGATCAGAGAATATCGAACATGTGTGTTTGTTTCAGCATGCTTTCAAGTCCACTTTATGTGCAGACAGGCGAATTAGGACTAGAGCTACAATTTAAGTGGAATTGTAACCACTATGTACTTCCAACGAGTATCGAACCCGACACCCTTTGATTACAAACCGACGACGTTACCAGTACACCATCAGGGAGGCTGAATATGGAACCAATCTTACCACAAACCGTACAATGCATGTGGTATAATGTTTCCAGATGTCAGCCACGCTTGATGGATGTGTTTGCCGGATATCAACATCTTCCGTTCCTCAGTTAATTACAGCAAAGCTAATTTTCCGTTTCCCCCCACTTCATTTGTTCATTCGCTTTTGTTCTTCTGCGTTCTTGTGCATTCTCCAGTGGGAAATAAAATCTCGCAGGGCAAAAACCTTCTATCACGCAAAAGCGGGGGAAAAGTCCCTACCTGTCACACGCTTGCGAGGTTTTATCTGATGCACAAAATGTCAACCACACCGAGATATCTTTCACCGTGCTCGTACGAGTATTACTTCCGCAGGGAAGATAAAATGGAAAAAGAAGAACAAGAGCGTAACTTAGATATGGAAGTTTGCATGTGACTATTCTGCCAATAGAATTCCACCCTTTTTATCCTCCCAGTTTTGTGAACCTGACTTTCTCTTTTACGTAAAATGCATTCAATTACATTCTCGGATATGCTTATAAAGCACGAAACTGATATTCCGTTGTACGAATCGTGGAATTCTTTCAGTGGTGTAGTGACTTGTACCCCAAGAACTATCAAATTTCCTGGGTAGACTTGACTTCAAAACTTATAACACCATTAAACCTTGTTTCCATGATATAAAAAACTCAATATACTGACCAAGGCAGTAATTTATTTTATTAAAAACATAAACTAAACGTAACGTTTCAACCTTCTAGCAAGGTCTTCTTCAGACTCTGCACCAAGTACAATAAATAGCCTATGGAAACAGCTGGAAAAGAATGGGAAGGAGGATAGACTGGACATAAACAGAAGAAGAAAGAAAAGTGGCAGGGGAGAATTGGAAGAGAAACAAAAAGAGAAAGAAAAAGAAAGAAGGTTTGGAATACGGAGTATGGGGAAGACCACAGAAAAGACATGCAAATTACTTAGGAAAGCGAGCATTAAAACTTACAGGAAAAGAGGGAGAAGCATCTTAAGAATAGCGAAGAATGCAAACAAAGAAATGGAAAACAGAGAAGAGGAAGAGGAAGGGATTATCTACAAAGTGAAATGTAAAGAATGTCAGAGTGTGTACATAGGAGAAACGAAAAAAGAGGCTGAAAGGCAGGTTGAAACAACATAGGGATGATGTACGACTTAAGAGAGAGAAAAATGCAATATTTAAACACACGAGAGAAACAGGACATGGCATAGATTGGGATGAGGCTAAGCAGATAGGAAGGGAGAAGAGAATGCTAGTGAGAAAGTGGAAGGAAGCCAAGGAAATAGAGAAGAAAGGTGAAGAAGACACAATGAACTGGAATGAGGGGAATGAAGATAAAGAAAGAATGGAGGAAGGTGTTAGAAAGAGTGGAAAGGACAAGAGAGAAAGAGGAGAGAAGAAGGAAGAAGAATGAAGGAAAAAGAGATAAAGAGTCCAACCACATTCTAGATGAACTAAATATGTTTAGCCTTTTAGGTGAAAGAACAGTTGACAAGGAAAAGCCACCTGCTAGAATGTTCCAGAACAACTTTCTAATAGTCTGGAGGGGAGTAATGTTTATGTATATATAACGTCCTGTTTTTGTACCTTGTTACATTTGCACTTGGTGCAGAGTCTGAAGAAGACCTTGCTAGAAGGTTGAAACGTTACGTTTAGTTTATGTTCTATAATATAATAAATTTCTGTCTTGGTCAGCATATTGAGTTTTACAATTCAAAACTTAATGTGCAGCTGATTAGACACGTCGCTGATAAGCCTGGAAGATTATACATTCATTTAATATAAGTTTTTAAAGGAAGCACATTATCCAAAGAAATGTATCCATATTGATGACGTCACATCACATCTTGTACAGTCTGTCCGCTATAGTCGCGGTTGACTCTTGGAGTAGTCAACTTAAAATTATTTGTGCAATCTGTTCGGAGACAACCTATAGTGATTCATCCACACACACCCTCCAAATTTTATCAACACCGCCCTAAAAATTTCCGTGAATACCCAATTTACCATTATTTTGGCTCTAAATTTACCCTTACAGCCACCCCCCACTTAATACGAACTTACACCCCAGGTGGAAAATTCTGGATAAACCCCTGTTACATATTGCCATAACGAAATACGGGCCTCCCTGGTGGCGCAGTGGTAACATCGTCGCCTAAGATATCCCGGGTTCGATATCCGGTGGAGGCAAGTAGTGGGTCGTATCTCACTTTAAACTGCAGTCCCGATTAGCCTCCCTATGCATAAAGTGGACTTTAAGCAAAAACTCTCTCATACAGAAATATACTTTCCTGAAGACTGATAGATTGAAGTCTCTGCAATTTTGGTGCATGCGTATGTGTGTGTGTAAACAAACCGTGGTTCAAAGTCCAAACAATTCATCATTTTTTTCTTACTTAAGCTAAAACAGGGTCAATGCTGTTTTTACACATTTTTGGCGTTGAATTTGAAAATGACATTAACTTTTGTAGACTGGTTCCCGTTTTCATATTATGAAAAGTGAAACCACCTCAAAATGTAGGTGTGTTAGGCAACAGAAAAAGCGGTAATTGTTGCCAGGAAGTAAAAAAGTAAATATACCCTTACTCATTGCACCATGTCATGAAGGCTCATAGAGTATGTGACACATTTTTTCGATCTGAGCTGTACTGGGTGTACGTTGGTTGGTTGATTTGACATTTTAAGTCCACTTTATGCACAGTAAGGGTAATCGTGACTGGACCTACAGTTTAAAGTGGGATCCGAACCACTATGTACCTCCACCGGGTATCGAACCCGGGACCCTTTGATTACAAGGCCGTGACGCTAATACTGGATGTACTCGTATGTAACGTCCACAACACTCCAGCTACGTACTGATATCATGTAAGATTTTTCTTCCTAGTAATCCACCCATTCATTACAGCTGGAAGTCTGAGAAAGTCCACTCTGAAATCATCCACCCTTGAATCGAAACAGAATCTTTCATTAGGCAGAGCTTTACTACATTTTGTTATTTATATATTGTAGAATACTCATTTTATGCAAGGTAATGGCAAATATGCAAAGTCAATGGCGCGTTAGGATAAACGGAATCACTTTTGTTTATCGCGCAACTAAATTCCTTGGTACTAAACACAGTCAAAAAAGTTTTGCATCAGGACGGAAAATGACAATATATATATGAAGCACAAAGTTTTTTGACAATGACAGTGGGAATACAAAAGAAAAGATGAAGAACAAGACATTTTGAATGAAAAGGGAACAAAAAACGTACAATTTTCTCAGAAATGTTTTGGAAACTAAAATGGCAGAATTTATGATGGAGGCGAAGAAACAAAGAACTGTCACAAGAAGACTGTTCGTCATAGCGGATCCATCAGATACATTGCCTACCACCTGGTGCATCAGATACATTGCCTACCACCTCCCTGACTGCAAGAAGATCTTGAACACGCTGTGGCATACTGAGGATGAGACGATTAAGCTGATCTTGCGGTAAGCGATCCCATTCGTCCTGTGCCGCAAGAAGAACTTCACGAACATTGGTGAGAGCCAGAGGACGGTTTGCAATGGCATTTTTTAGCATTGCCCATGCATGTTCGATGCAATTCATTTCGGGACTTTGCGTTGGCCAGAGCATGTGACGGATATTCGCCGCCTGCAGATAATCGTGCACCATCTGTGTGTGGTGTGGACGGGCATTGTCATCCACCAAGACAAATTCGTCACCAATTTCCTGATGAAATGGTTCCACAGTCGTCTGGAGAATGTCCCTAACATAACGAACAGCTGTTTGTGTCCTTCTAATTGGAATTAGGGGCGTTCGACGTCCGAGCATCATCCCTGCCGACACCATGATTCCTCCTCCTTGGTATGGATGGACGTCCTGGACACCACGAAGCCCCTCTTGCAGTTCAGGGCCTCGCCACACCCGTCCTCTTCGTGAATCTGGCCTTAGACAGAGCCTACATTCATCGGTGAAGAGCACATGAGAAAAATTATCGAGTCCCAAATTTCGATGTGCACGGGCCCAATGCACGCGGTCGCGCCGATGTTGTGGCAATAGGTACTGGCGCCGGAGAGGTCTTCTGGAACGTAAACCATTTCCTCGGAGTGTATTACAGACAGTTTGGTCTGACACACGCACAGCAGAGGCTGCCTGAAGGGCATGGGTGATGTTCCTTGTCGTCATGGTATTCTGTCGCCGAGCTGATACTCGTACATAGTGGTCTTGTGCTGGTGGTGTGACCCGTAGACGACCTGTCCGTTAACGATCTGCTACTGTTCCTCTGTCTGTATACCGCCTCCGGGTCCTACAGACATCGCTTTGCGCCATCCAACAGCCCTAGCTACAGCACATTGTGACATGCCAGTCTGCAGTAGTGTGATGATCCTGGCCTGATCAAACTGCACTATTGTACTCCTAGGCATGCCTTGCACACAGCTGCACTGGCTCGCCTTCGCTAACTGGAAACTAGTACCACCTAACTAACCTTCGCCGACTACCGTGGTGCTACGCTCGGAACACATGCCTGCACTTGCCGACTCCGGTAGTCGTCTGGGTGATCGGTATTGCACGTTGACCGTGTTACTTCGCACAATGAGCTTTGCTTCATCGGTTCCTGTCTGCTTTGGCATGTTTCGTATGAAATTTTCATCACTTCTCGGGTGATGCAAAACTTTTTTGACTGTGTTTAGTTCACTATGGGGGTGACACCTATAAATAATACATTTCGCACTTTTTTACATTGCTAACGTACTATTTTGGAATGCGGAATATTTCCTAAGTTGAAATATTGCATTTCTAACTAAGATAATGTCTATTTCTTACATTAAGGATTACTTACTGTTACTTGATATTTCGATTCTGTAACACACATTATGGCGACAGTGTACTGGTTCATCGCGCGTTGTGCGAGTGTTTTGTCGATTTATGCAGTTTTGCAACCTTGTTCACCGGAAAATACCTACTTTCGTGCCCGTATTTGAAATTATGCTAATACCTCGCAAACCATTGACGTTAGCCTCACAAACCATTGACGTTAGCCCCACAAACCATTGACGTTAACCCCACAAACCATTGACGTTAGCCCCAAAAACCATTGACGTTAGCCCCAAAAACCATTCACGTTAGCCCCAAAGACCATTTTCCGTAAGGTTAGGTTAGGTTAGGTTAAGTTAGGTTAGGCAAGCATAGTTTAAAAAAAAAAAATACTAGACACGTCATGTTCTAGTAAAAACAGGGCGAGTTTGAAACACTGACTACGGGGTTACGTCATCTAACACACGGAACATTGTGCTCTCGTGCAGAAAGCAAATGGCGGCAGCAGAAACAGCATGTCGGACAGAGATTTTCGCAGAAAACAACATGTATTCGCATTAAAATGGATCAAAACTACATTCACGAACTTCCACAACGCTACAGAAAATGATTTCCGTAAGTACTTTCTCCTGTAAATTTGAAGAAATCCGTCACCCCCATAGCGAACTGTTACCAATTCCTTGAATAAGATATGTAATTACATAAAATATGCCCCATAAACCTAGGAGAAATTTGCGCCACGACAGTACGCTCGTGAAAGCTTTTCCGGGGCGACATCTAGGAAGCAACTCGCGTAGCAGGCAGAACGACAGAATTCCTCAAATCGACGGGGGAACTCAAGCGGCAACAGATACTCCCCTCCCCCCGCCCAGCCTTCCTTCAACCAGAGCTCGCTTGCAACGCCGTTATCTTAGGCCCTCGACTCGAGCGCTTCCAGGCGATTTGACGCGAGCGAAACGTGAAATTTCCATCATAATCTCTGGCCATAATCAGGTAGGATTACGCCAATCTTGTAATCGACGCTGGCACGAATGGAGGCCCCGCCACGGTTCAAGCGGAAAGTTTAGATCAATTCATTCCAGCTACGTGCTCCCAGTCATCCATGTTGGAAGAGAGACGGAAAGCACATTGAGCTAAACCATTTCCTTTTCAACAACAAAAAAATAATCTGTTTCTCAAGTCTCCAAATGAAGGAGTAGGTTTCGACCTGATGGTGGACTCACGAATTGCCTTGCCACAAACAGAAAGTCCCGAATAGATGATGAATTCACTAATTTACCGCACATTTTGTCCATTTATTCATGAACTTCAAAATATGTAGTCCACTAACCCGACAAACATTTCACACTTCAGAAGAACTCCAGTAGATGGCAGTAGTGATTAGTGTGTTGTCTGGAGTCCCGAATTGGATAGTAAAGTAATAATTTACCGCATGTTTTGTCCATTTAATGCATTAACTTCAAGGTATGAATTTACACAAAGAATTTGGAAATTTTACTTTATCTGGAATGTCTAAAATATGTAAATTTTATGTTCTTACTCTAGAAATATGTGTTTTATGTAATAAAGGTAAAATTATATAACTTTTGTAGAAATAAAAAAACTCATTTCTCCTAAAATATTTTCCCATATTTATTACACGCCATACCTGATGTCATTATACACTCCTGTTCACATAAATTGATACTCTTTACAGGATTCAACAGTTGAAGTATGAGCCACTTTATATGAACAGGAGTAAATGCTAGTAGTGCAGGTGTCCGGGTTCTAAGCCCTCATTTGGGGCTCGAATCATCATGTGGGGCTCAGTGTTGCCAACTCACCCCACGAAAATTTCACCAACTGATATTTTGAAGCCTTTTATGATGTATATTTTGAGGACAGAGTTGGCAACACTGTGGGCCCACTGTAGCCTTTTATGATGTATTTGAGGGCAGAGTTGGCAACACTGTGGGCCCACTGTAGCTTTTTATGATGTATTTGAGGGCAGAGTTGGCAACACTGTGGGCCCACTGTAGCCTTTTATGAGGGGGTTTATTGCCCTCTGTTTACATCTGGCAACACTGCCGTAGATCCTCTGATGATGTATATTTTGAGGGCAGAGTTCGCAACACTGTGGGCCCACTGTAGCCTTTTATGAGGGGGGTCCATTGCCCTCTGTTTACATCTGGCAATATTGCCGTAGATTTTCTGACAGTGTTGTTGGGTTCACTGTAAACTTTCATCAAAGGACCTGAGGGGCCCATGTACCTATGTCTGCCAACACTGTTGGGGGCACAGAGTTGGCAACACTGTGGGCCCACTGTAGCCTTTTATGAAGGGGACCTATTGCCCTCTGTTTACATCTGGCAACTCTATTGGATGTTTTTTTTTAGGGGGTTTTGCCAACCCATTCGAAGAAAATTCCACTATATGATCTTTCACAGGCTAAGCTAACCTACAAATAGTGGCAGCACTGACTTATAAACCCACTGGGTCCTCTTGGCATGTTTTTTCATGATGTGTTGCTAGGCTATTGAGCATCTTGGCGTATACAATGAATATATTTTGAGAGGGGGGGTTATGGCTTTTTATGCTGTACGAATACTGGAAGCTTGACAGTGACAACCAACAGAGTAGGTAAACCTACATCCAGGAACTGGCAACACTAGTTTCTGACAGTGAATTTGAAATAAAATATTAAACAAAATACATGAATAAGCACTGTGAGTACAAATAGTACCAGTGTTATGCCCCCAACTCCAACTGGGCAACTGGGGGAAATAATTGTACAACAATTTGTACCTGATTGTACAATACTTGTACCTAATTGTACAACTTAGGCCGTGTCCGGATTGGCAAGCGCTCCGTACCGTTCTCTCCTGTTGTTCTCGAGTGCCGTCGAAGTCACGTGCAAGTCGTCCCAATCTACATGTCCCCTTGTAGTATGGTTGTCATTTTTCCCGCCAGGTGTCAGCCCGAACTTCACCCACAGCGCTCTGGGGCGCAGGCGCACAGTGCGAAAGCAGAAGGTAGACGCCAAACAAACGTCACAATGATTTTCACCTATTTACTAGTTATATTAAAAATGTAACGTGCTACTTCATCATTTACAATTTTTCTATATTCAGTATTATCGATAAACTGTTAAAGTATCACTGAGTTTTACATCGTCTAATCAGTAAATGTTGTCTGTACAAAGTGAAAGTAAGAATATGGCTGCCAAGCGCAGGGTCACGGCGAGTTCAAGCGTGCATCTGTCGCGCCTCTCTGCTCTCCCCTCCAACTCCACGTTTGCCGCGAATTCGGACAACAATGAAAGCACATGTTTTTACGTTCTCGTAATACTAACCTTGCTCCACTGATTTTAAATTGCTTCCATCCGCTTTTTTTTTTCTGTGTTATTTCCGTATGCACGCAACATTCGCTTTCAATTCAACCTGTGAGCTGTATAATGAAACACAGGAGTGTTAGTATAGCAGGCTTCGAGTTTACAATTTATTAAATTAAACAATAATTTATGTAAGAATATACTTGTACTTACCGAACAGAAAATAATAAAAGCACATGTGAATGTTTGCGTGTGTTCATGTTATATGACGACTGAGTAAAAAAATAATGTTGACTCCCCGAAAGATAAAGTTTCTAGCTCGACATCAGATGCATGCAAATTTTATGTTTTGCTCTCCAAAATCTTGATCATACAGCAGAGGAGAAAAGGGGAGAGAGAGAGAGGAGGTACTATCAGCGCCATCTATTAGCAAACAATAGAAATAAAAAGTAGGTCAAACTTTTTCAACACCCAAATATTTTAAACGTCCTCGCGTAGTAATACGATTTAGCTCAAGACGTTTAAAAGAGTACTCTTAGTCGACAAAGCTAATTGCTAGGGCCCTTATATTACTAAAATATTCTTTAATTTGCATATTTCTCATACCGCCATATGTTGTTCTAGTTGACTTCTTCCAAAAAAATGCTAATTAGCGAGAGTTAATTAAGCAAGGCAAGTAAAAGAAGCAAAATAGAACAACATGTGCCGGCGTGAGAATATGTAAAAAATCGATTCAGAGGTGGATCGATTTAAAATTGGGGGATATTTTGCATTTTTTTTTATAATGTACAAAACATTTACCGTACATAATTTTTTCCATTTACAACAGTATAAAATAAGAGGAATGTGTGACAATATCCATATTAACCCATCCGCATACCATTTAAATAACAATTTTTTTGCCATGAAATACCATTTAAATTTGGCTATCTCTCGCACAGCAAGACAAGATGTCAAATATTGTGAAAACTATTCAAGCAATTTTATATATTGAAGTGGAAGTACAGTAATAAGTTTGCACATATGCAGTTTACTTGAAAAATAATTAGAAACTTACCTAATAAATTTGATCACACACACTTTTCCATTCCATTTCCATTCCTCAACCTTTTATATTTTTCCTGCTACAGCCGCCTCTTCCTTATTTTCACTACATTCTTCAGTTTTACTAATACAAAATGAACCCTCGTGTTTACCTCTACTTCCAAAATCCATATTTTTCTCTTCATTGCTATCGAAAAGCAACTTTTCAATTACAGAATCTTCTACAACATTCTTATACAACATATTTGCAAGACGTAACAAATGAAGGTTTGTTTACATGAGAAATTACTAAACAAAACACGCTTGAAATGGTATGAAAAACTTAGCAGCGCAAACATACGCGTCATAGATTTGAAAGATCATACAACCTCTGCCATCTATTGAATGAAAAAGGAACTACGTGATGAAAATCGGGAAGCCGTCGATTCTGTATAGAGGGAAGATGGAAAAAGAGAGCTCTACGGAAACTGACGCTCTTGACAATATTGTACGCCCGTGAAAATTATATATAAATAAGACTTAAGCGTATTATCTGCTTTGATGTGAAATTTTACCAACCTGTCAGCTGTAGTGTTTAGGTGACAAGCGACTTGCTCAAATATGACGTTTTTGACAATATTGTACGCCCGTGAAAATTATATATAAATAAGACTTAAGCGTATTATCTGCTTTGATGTCAGATTTTACCAACCTGTCAGCTGTAGTGTTTAGGTGACAAGCGACTTGCTCAAATATGACGCTTTTGACAATATTGTACGCCCGTGAAAATTATATATAAATAAGACTCGTATTATCTGCTTTGATGTGAAATTTTACCAACCTGTCAGCTGCAGTGTTTAGGTGACAAGCGACTTGCTCAAATATGACGCTTTTGACAATATTGTACGCCCGTAAAAATTATATATAAATAAGACTTAAGCGTATTATCTGCTTTGATGTGAAATTTTACCAACCTGTCAGCTGCAGTGTTTAGGTGAAAAGCGACTTGCTCAAATATGACGCTCTTAACAATATTGTACGCCCGTGAAAATTATATATAAATAAGACTTAAGTGTATTATCTGCTTTCATTTCAGATTTTGCCAACCTGTCAGCTGTAGTGTTTAGGTGACAAGCGACCTGCTCAAATATAACGCTCTTAACAATTTTGTACGCCCGTGAAAATTATATATAAATAAGACTTAAGTGTATTATCTGCTTTCATTTCAGATTTTGCCAACCTGTCAGCTGTAGTGTTTAGGTGACAAGCGACTTGCTCAAATATAACGCTCTTAACAATATTGTACGCCCGTGAAAATTATATATAAATAAGACTTAAGTGTATTATCTGCTTTGATGTCAGATTTTACCAACCTGTCAGCTGTAGTGTTTAGGTGACAAGCGACTTGCTCAAATATGATACTGTTGACAATATTGTACGCCCGTAAAAATTATATATAAATAAGACTTAAGCGTATTATCTGCTTTGATGTGAAATTTTACCAACCCGTGAGCTGCAGTGTTTAGGTGACAAGCGACTTGCTCAAATATGATACTGTTGACAATATTGTACGTATATTGTATTGTATAGGAGACTAGAAGCATATAATTTGGCGAAAAAAAAACCCAAGTAAGGTCATAGAGAATAGTTAATAGTTAAAAAAAAAGTGAACAATTATATTTTGCATTGTACAGCATTGGATATTAAATAACATACCCCCAAAAAATCTCTGCATTATGCGTTCTGTAAAAAATTGCCCTACGTGCCAAACTGCTGTGTCAAGTAAACATTTTCAAAGGCACTGTCGTACTTGTGTGCCGGGAAAACAAATATGTGCGACCAAACTGTGCTCTAAGTGTGGAAAAAATATTTCTATTGCCAACTTCAAGCGACACCAGCTTACTTGCAAGAGCACTGGAACATCTCTACCGCAACCTTCCAAGCGAAAGGTAGAAGTAACCTCCCTCGATGCATCGCCACCTGCCAAACGCGTCAAGCTGGCGAAGAAAGCAGACCGATTTGCGTTTGAGCATTTATTAGAAGACTTTAACATAACATCAGACAGCTTCTGCGATGTGCGTAGTTTTCTGGAGAGCGAGCGAGCTAAAATAATATCCATCCTCAACGATGCATTGGCTACACACTCCACTAAATTCTATGCTGTGCTACGCTGCAAGTATAAGAAACCGTCTGATGAAATATATAAATTCTTCCATGCCACAAAAGCAAAAACACTGCATCAGGCAGATGTCACTGACCTCGACAGCATCTACAACAAGTTTGTTGAGGAGCTTGTGGCAAAGCACGAGGAGCATCAGGCTGAAGGCTCGGGCGGTTCGCTGTGTGGCGACCCCCACAAACTTCGTCTGAAACTTAACAAATTCCTGCCACTGGCAGGGTCTAGCTATATTGCCCTGCCATCCGAGGTTAAAGCAAGAAAAGCTGTTCTCAATATTCGGAACAAAGACACCAAATGCTTCCTCTGGTCGGTGCTGGCAGCATTGCACCCTGTTCACTGGAAAAACCACTCGTACCGTGTTAACCACTACACGCAGTATGAGTCGGAACTGGAGGATGCAATGGCCGGGATTGCCTACCCTGTAGAAGTCTCGCATATTCGCAAGTTTGAGGTTCGTGCTCGTGACTTGTTGGGCCTGCAATTAGCCATCAATGTTTACGGTCTCACCGAGAACAAACATGAGGTCCACCCCATCCGAGTGAGCAACGTGAGCAACAACAACGAGGCACGAGAAATCAACCTCCTGCTCATCAAGGACGAGACACAACACCACTACACCCTTATTCGCTCGCTCTCTCGGCTTGTTTCGAGCCAACGGAGCAAAGACAAAACCCACGTCGAGGTGTGTCGCAGGTGCTTGTCTACATTTTATAATCGAGAACAGCGGGATTACCGGCGCATCAGAGGTCCCAACATTGCTGCTGAGAAGCTAGCTCGCCACATGCTCTACTGTGGTACCAACAAGCCTGCACGAACTATCCTGCCCGAACCTGGTGCAGTAGAGTGCTTTCGCATGCACAGTGCTATGGTGAAGCATCCTGCCTATATTGTAGCAGACTTCGAGGCCTTTCTTCAACCTCTGTCTAACTGCGAGCCCAACCCCGAAACATCCTCTACCATTCCTTTCCAAATCCACGAGGCCTCGAGTTACTCCTATGTTGTGGTGTGGCGAGACCAACATATTGCCTCCGAGCCCTATGTGTATCGCGATCCCGACCCGGTCAAACACTTCCTGAAGAGAATGCAACAGGAAGCCATCAAGATAGGGAAGGTGCTGTTGGCCCCCAAGCCCATGCTGCCTCTGTCTCCGGAAGACAAGCATCAGCACGAAATAGCTCTAAATTGTCCTGTTTGCAACTCGGTCTTCACTGACGATAACAAAAAGGTCCACCACCATGACCATTATGGGACCGGAAGCTACATTGGCCCGTGGTGCAACAGGTGTAACTTGAGAGCCAGGGACCCGCGCTTCATACCGGTCTTTTTTCACAATGGCTCGGGATATGATTTCCATCACTTGGTCACACATCTAGGGTACGACGATGCGAGAATCAATGTTCTGGCACAGAACGAGGAGCGTTATATTAGCGTCAGCAAGTGGGTGCCGATCCCCGACTCAAGCAGCAGCATCGAGCTTCGGTTCCTCGACTCTCTGAGGTTCCTCCAGGCAAGCCTCGATGCTCTTGCTGGGAAGCTCAGAGACGACCAACTAGCCATTACCACATCAAGTTTCCCGAACTTAGATGTCGCACTCATCAGACGTAAAGGGGTCTACCCCTACGAATACGTCACCGACCGTTCCAAGTTCGAAGAAGAGTTGCTGCCTCCCCAGGATAAGTTCTACAGCCAGCTGAGAGGTTCAGGTATTACCGACGAGGAGTACAAGCATGCTTAGTCTATGTGGGTCAAGTTGGGTTGCCGAACTTTCGGTGATTACCACGATGCATACCTGAAGCTTGATGTGACGCTTCTTGCTGATGTGTTCCAGGCGTTTCGGGCGACTGCGATAAACATTTACAACCTGGACCCTGTATATTTTTACAGCCTTCCTGGACTGGCATGGTCGGCCATGCTTCTGCTGACTAAAGTTAAACTTTCACTTATCTTCGATGTTGATATCATGCTTTTCATCGAGAGAGCTATCCGGGGCGGCATGGTCCAAGTGTCGCAACGCTTCGCACACGCCAACAATCACCACATGGCCACTGGTTACGACCCCTCCCAACCATCAAGCTACATCATGTACACTGATGTGAATAATCTTTACGGGCACTCCATGATGCAGCCACTCCCAACAGGACAGTTTGAGTGGGTTGATCCTTCCAACTTCGACGTTAAAGGTTTTGACGATTCGGAACATGGGTTTTTTGCCGAGGTGGACCTTGACTTCCCCGAGGAGCTGCAGGATACATTCTGTGACCTTTCGCCTGCTCCGGAATTCAAGTGTCCACCTGGCTCGGATCAACCGAAGCTCGTCATGGACTTGGAGCCCAAAAAGCGTTATGTGCTACACTACCGGAACCTCCAGTGGTTAATACAGCAAGGGGTCTCGGTCAAAGCAGTTTACCGCGTGCTCTTGTTCAGACAGTCTCCATGGTTGAAGCCGTACATCGATCTGAACACCAACCATCGCACTGATGCCACTTCGGAACTTAAACGCGATTTTTTCAAATTAATGAACAATGCGGTATTTGGGAAGACCATGGAGAATGTGCGAAATCGCGTTGATGTGAGGTTGGTGACGAAGAAAACACTGTGTCGTCGACTTGTTGCAAGCCCGCTGTTCAGGTCTCGAACAATTTACAATGAACAGATGTCTCTGGTTCACATGAACCGGGGCGAGGTGCTACTCAACAAGCCCATCTATGTGGGAGCTGCAGTTTTGGATCTGAGCAAGTTGTGCATGTTCGAGACATATTACGACATATTACGTGCACACTACATCCACAATATCTCGCTCCTCTACACAGACACAGACAGCTTGGTGTACCATGTTCGCACGGCCGATGCGTATGGTGATATAGCCAAAGTTCCAGCTCTTGAAGAGCTCTTCGACACATCGGGCTATCCCCAGCTAAACCGGTATGGAATTCTGCCCCGGAACAAAAAAATACCCGGCAAACTCAAGGACGAGAAAAACGGGGATGTGATTGTGGAGTTTGCTGGACTTCGTGCCAAAGCCTATGCGATCCGGGCTGAGGGTTCTGTAACAAAAAAGGCAAAGGGTGTAAGCAGGCAAGTGGTTCGGGAGCACCTCAAGTTTGAGGATTACCTCGAGTGCCTCAGAACAAAATCGCCCATTCTACAAAAAGAGCATCGTATCCAAAGCGTCGATCATGTGCTTACAACTAATATTGTCAGGAAAGTTGCTCTGGATGCACACGACGACAAGAGGTGTATTCTTGAATGTGGGGTCCACACACTTCCGTGGGGCCACTATCGCCTCCAAACTAGTAAGGCCTGCCCAGAGTGCAACAAAAAGTAATAGGCAATGCGAAAAAAAAAAAACAATTTTAATTTACTTCCACTTCCTCGATTACATGCATGGCACAGCAAAATTAAACTTCTGGAAACTGCTAATTGCAATTTGTACTTGTGTATATAAAATTCCACATTTCTTATTGTGTGCTATTTTTTTTAATTTTTTTTTTTATCTAAAACTGTTCAGTTACTCTTTCATTCTTGACGTCATACACAAATGTTTTCTCTGCAATAAGAATAACACTGCACAGAGTATCTGCAGGCAAGGCGTCGTGGAACTCGCATACAATCTTGATGTTGGTACGATCGTTGACAACCACCTGCTTCCTCTTAGATGTGTTGATGACGAACATGGGTCTGCGAGCTATGAACTCGTTGGGGTTGTAGTACACGTCCACATTGCTGGAGGTCACTCTCTTGTAAGCTGTGTACGCCTCGTAAAGTTTCAGGTAATCGTTGTTCGTAATGTTTAGATTGTAGTTCTCGCGTGGGAAAACTTCATTCCTGCCATTTTTGAGGTAAACATTCTTAATTTTGCAATTATCGAACTGGCTAGAATCTTTCTCTTGGTTATTATCTTTCCCTGTCTGGAAGAGCACAACGGTAAACTCTGGCATATCGTACCGGATGCTGTTGAACTGCGTAGTAACATCAAATTCAAAATGGCTGCCGGAAGCAGGTTTCTGCACGCACTGGTAGCCGTAAAATTGGATGGGTACTTGGGGGTTCTTCAAGATGTCGGCTTTGTACTTGAGACCGTAATTAGATTCGTATTCTACCACAGGCATGCGCAGCTCCATGGACTGGATGACGCACTTGGCAGCGTCGGGTAGTGTGTTGGCAAGTGCGGCACCGTCTGCACCCAAGGTGCTGTAACGCATTAGCACATCGTTGTCGTTGGCGCTTCTGCGAAAAGTGACGCGTAAACCACCCTTCCACATAATCTCCGTGTAGTCGGAGAAGAAGCCTGGAAGCAAGCGCATGGGAAACAGTACTGTGTGGCTTTGAGTTTTGATTTTTGTATCTGCTTCGAATCCCCCTGCCTGGTAGTATGCTGCATCGGTCTTGGAGAGCTTCAGTGTTCACACAGCTGTAGAAGTAATCCCGGGGTAGTCAACCCTATCGATGACGGTGCCATGCTTTCTAACTTCCACTTGCGAGAACAGATGCGGCACAAAATTGTCCACAAGTCTTAAATTTGCATTGGCGTTAAATGCTTCGCCGTTGTCTCTTTTCACCACATCAAATTTGATATACAAATCAGCTCTGTGAGGGTGAATAAACCCATCCCCGACGTCCACATCGTATTCAATCTCCCTGTTCGGTTCGTTCAAATTGGCGAACGTGCGACGATTGGGTGGGAAGGACTGCAACTCGTAACTTTCGATTTGCTCCATGATTGTTATTTATTATACGTTAATCTCCACGACGGCGGTGGTAGTAGCTCCGGCAAAATTCACCACCTCCCCCTTCTCGTTTGTCACTGCCAATTTTATGTTGTCTATGCGATTACGAGATATGGGGAAGTATATCGGTGGTGAGGGTGTGTAGATAATCGGTTCCATGAATTCAGAGTTTGGTTTGAACGTAGCGATGATACCTGTTTGCTTGTGGCTGCCTGGGATGCCATCCGAGGATTTGGTGATCATGCCTTCTGCCACATTGCAATGTATGTTCAGAGTCTCGATGGCTAGAAATTTAGGAATGTTGGCACCGATGTGCTTGATGCCAGGTTCGAGCTTTGTGTTGTTCTCGAATCCCAGAAGCTCTCCAACAGTGCCTAGGTCTACTGTTTCCGTAGCAGACACAATTTCAACTCTGTGAGTTACAGAATTTTGAGATAGCAGTACATTTCTTGGCAATTGGGCTTGCAAGGTAGACAGATTGTACTGTCCTGGCGTGATAACTATTTTTTCATTTCCAACAGTAATTTTGTTATTGTGCTCCGTGACATTGGGTATCAGGTACATGCTGTAGAATGCACGAAGAGCAATAGATTTAGGATAGATGATGTCGTCATGCAACGCGAGTTTCAAGACCGAAGTCTCGCTGGTGAGATGGAACACTCCCATGGTGTTTTAGGTACCACAATGCTTTCTGAAAATGCTCCACTGAGGGGTTATTTATTTTAGACATGTATGCGAGAACGGAAAGGCATAGGTGGCCGCAGTTAACATCGGTGAAACCCTGGATGCGTTTGTCATTGTAGTAGAGGTTGGCAACACTGAGATACTTCACCAACCTGGCAGGCGGTGTGCCACCGAACGAATCGAAAACAAATGCTTTGTCATCGTCAATTTTGAGGTAGCATATCCAATGTGTACCAGGATTTTTGTAACTGTCCAGGTTGACCACGCCATACTCCTTTTTCTTCACAGCAGAGGGTAGAGAATCGGACATGAAAACACCCCTGAAGTTCCTTATCCCCAACGGTTCGATCAGAGATTCAATATCGAAGTTGGACAGGGCTTCTTTTTTTTATATTTCTTCAAAGCATCGAGGTTGTTTTTTCGCTTTTTGGTCACACCTTTCCCCTTCTTTTCCATAGCCAGGTTGTGACGTTTCTGTTCTTCCAGCTCGGCCTTGTTCTTCTTTGCATCGATGACGGTTTTGGCGATAGCGGCACTGCCTCCAGCCAAGCTGCCCACTGCACCCAAAGCTGCCAAGATGGCCGGAATGCTGAATATGAAACCTCCAATCTTCTGCTGCTTCCGCGAATGCTGCAACTTTTTCAATTGTGGAGTGCTGAGCAGCAATTTCATTCCGTGTCCTTTGGACAAGCATGAACGTTTCTTCTCGCGTTGTTTCTTGGTGAGTAACCCATTGAGGGCACCCAGCGTTTTCAGATTCGAATATGGTATCTGGTACACGACGCCCTTGGGCTTCATGATGTATTTTTTTTTTTTACGGTATGTTATTTTATATATGTTCCGAGATTTTTTTGTTTCCCTCTCGTATAATTTTTTTACGGCATATTATTTATATATACTTTGCAGCTATTAAACAAATTCGATTATGTGCTTTGTTTTCTTACCAAGAAGTTCTTTTGTCCCCTTGTACACGATTCGAGTTGTGTTCTCGATTAAAATAGATAGCTTCTCGTCGGATAACATGCTAGCGTATCGATCTGGTAAAAATAGACTGTATTGTCCGTTGAGCAACAGACGTACTTTAGGACCAAACTGGGTTGCAACAATTGAACCAGAAGTTATTGCATAAGGTTTGTCCACTTCCAATTCCTGAATTTTTATATATTCGACTGACAAATTTAGCATTTGTTTTAATGCCTGGACGTCACTAATTTTTTCACTCATATCGAAGAAATATTTTTTTTGGTCTCGTAGATTTTTTACAGTATGTTATTTATAGAAAAAAATTTCGGCATTGCCTAATGCGATCAAGTGATCGATGATCCTGCTGGTTTCAGCATTTGAAGCATACCAGTCGTCTGTATATCGTCTCCTCCCCTGTCTCCACTCGTGAAGTTCGTCCATCTTATCAGCCAATTTTTCATCAGCAGCCCGAAAAAAAGCATAGGGAGAAGAAGAAGATTTTACACCGCTTATTTTTCTCAGATGATCCAGAAGTAGCATTTCACAGGGCAAGCGAAATTGTGGTGTTATTTTAACTAAATCAATAAGCTTTTTAACATCCTCGTGACTATCGTCGAAAGTAAATGTAAATATTTTGTATAACACTTCTGTTGGTAAGTCTGTTATATGCGTAGACATTTTTTTTTTTTTACTGTATGTTATTTAATTACAGCCCCCACCCCAATTTTCGTTTTGTATTCATGGCAATGGTCGTGCCCAATGCTGCAACCCGTTCACCCAGCGAGGCGTCTCTGCTGACGAGTCTCCCGAACGCGGCATGCTCCAATTTTCTATCAGCATCGTGACGCGCATCTAAATTCGTATATGTGTTGTAAGCAATGTCGTGATCCTTGCATGCAGCATCCAGCAGATTTACCCCCTTGTCTCCTCTCTCCAGTCGCCGTTCCAGTTTAGTACCCGGTCCACAGTATTGGTAACCTGGTAGGTGCATCTCGAAGGGTAGCTTGTTGATGATGTCGTTCACGAGACCTCGACCCTCGGCCACATTCCAGAATTTGGGAGGCAGGGTGTTGATGATTTTGATAAGGTAACCTATACCTTTGTTGTCGTTGACAATAAAGTTGCTAAGCTTGGTGCTAATCATGTCCATGATGCCCACCTTCTCGTTGTGGAAGTTGCGATTGCCTGCATTTTCTTCGCCTGCGATAACCAGCAATCGATCTACAAGCTTCCTTACGTCGTCTACCCAAACAAACTCTTTAGGTAGGGTATTGTAGAGTTTGACACCGCTGCCAGTCTTGAGCTGGTTCCATATTGGCTTGATGAGGTTCCTGTATTTTTCTCCACTGCTTGATTTTACGCGATTCTGTGTTGCATCGTTGTTTTGGTACAGGGCATCCGTCATGATTAAAATTTCTGTGTAACTTTGGTAATCCTCGTCTGTGTAATCTTTAGGTTGCTTTTTGGTGATAAGTTCCCACAGGCCCACAGTGCCAGGATACCTAGTCCAGCTGTTCTTCTCACCCAAATTAATTTTCACGTCGTCACCTTCGAACGTAACTTTTGACTTTCCAATTTTCCAAACCACACCCTCGTTAGGTTCCACAAAGGGGTACAATCCAAACACCTCGTCCTTTTCAAATTTCCCGGTGCTCAGGTAATCTCTCGCCAACGGACCTAATTCAACTACCTTGTCCGAAGAGGTACTGCCTAGAACCTGACGTCTCAGAGGTGCAGCTCCAAGTTCGAACGGGGTAGTGTGAATACTGGATATCGGTGTGGGCACAGCATAATTTCGAGCAGCAAGTGGCACGAGCTCCTTGATTAAATCTTTATTTTGCTCGGTAACATCTTTGATGTCTTTACCTAGTCCACTTATAGCATCAATAATAGGTTGGTCCTGTCGCTTTTTCTCTTCGTAAATTCCGCGATTCTCTGATTTCCAACCCCTGAAGCGTTTGGCCAGGTAGTCGCGCAGCTTCAAGTTGTCGTCTGCGAGTTTGCGTTTCATTATTTGTTATTTATAATACGTCAAGACGTTTCTTGTAACGTCGCAACGTTTAGAAAGTTGTTTATTTTGTTTCTGTATTTTCCGTCATTGGGTTTCCTCGTCATGTCTATCGTGGCGAATCCGAAATCATCTTGATTCCAGCATGAAGAGCAAAATTTGGAAAACTGATTGTAGTTCATGTCCCCGCCTACATAATCATCGTAAGCATGTTTTAAATTGGTGTGGTCTTGACGAAACAAGCAAATAAAATTAGCGTTGTCTCGGAGAAGCTGCTTGGGAATTTTAGAAAAAGTCTGAGCAAGGTAGAAGCAGTCCATGCCTCTGTGCCGCCCCTGTGTAAAAAAATTGCGAATTTCGTTATGGTTCTCCAGGATGACATCGTCGAAGACCACCACCGAATTTTCATGGCAGCAGTCTAGTGGCATTACTTCGGAGGCAAAAGTAGCTATGCTCAGCCCTTCGTACAGTTTTGTCAGCTGTTGATATTTTGCTTGCTCCAAACTTTTGGAAAAAACATACAAGTGCCTGTTCTTCCAATCTAACCAGTCGGGAGCAAGAAGAAAATTATCAATAAGTAAAGTTGTTTTCCCACACCCTGAAGGTCCGACAATAAGGCAGCGAATGTTGTCCGGCAACAGTTCGCCGTTTTTCCTAGCCTGACGCTCCGGGGGAAAATCTGGCAGTCGCCTCACCACATCCCAAGCACCCGTTACACAATCACCTCGTTTGCGTCGATCCAACTTTTTTCCTCGAGTCCCAACCATTTCACCAACAGTTTGTCACCTTTTCTACGTAATACTTTTTCGATAAGATACGTATTGGGGTATTTTGTTTTAGAGAGTTCCTCCTCGTAGAATCGCCCTTTCAAAATTTCGTCGCGATTATCTTTTATTATATACGTGTGACGGTTACCGGGTAACAATCGAGCAACAGTGAAAAGTTCCGTACTCCAGTTTTTGGTAAAGCCTTTTTCAAACATGCGCTTAAATTTACTAATTCTTACTTGTTCTCCAATTTTGAATTTCGGTTTTTTGTTAGTGGGCCGGTACTTGGGGCAATAAACAGTAGAGATCAATTGTGCCTCATCAGACTTGCTGACATCGGCAGGCTTCATGCGTATCGTGCTATGCAAACTGTGATTATAGTCGTTTACGAGTTCCGGAAGCACATTGACCCACTTGTGTTTACCTTGAAGCGTGAATCGTTTCCACATGCGTGTTTTGAGAGTACGGTTAAAACGTTCCACTATGCTGGCTTTGATGTGACTGAAAGTCGAGTAATGTTGAATATTTTGCTTCTGAACAAACTGTTGAAATATCGAGTTGTAAAATTCCTTTCCGTTATCCGTTTGAAGAAATCGAGGTCGCCTGCCACTTTCATTGAAAATAGTTTTGAATGCTTCCATTACGCACACACCTGTTTTAGCCTTGAGGGGCAAAGCCCACGCAAATTTTGAAAATGTATCTATAACAGTAAGAAGATACTTGTATCCTTTGTTGATTTTATGTAAATTTTTTAGGTTGCCGCTACTCATTTCCACAAGGTCAGCCTGCCAAAGGTCATCCACGCCTTTGGTCACCACCGCCAGTCGTTTGTAGTTTCGTCGTGCAGGTTTATGCAGCTCGTTCACGATACCCTGCCTAGACATGGCGCGAAAATAAGAATATAGCCTGGATGGGATTTCTGGCTGCAGACAATGCTGGGTTTTCTATATACAGCTTGTCACCTATTTCTATGTCGATAATTTGAGTGGCATCTTCGGCATAGGCAGTCTCGCGACTTTCGGGGTGTGTGAAATCGACCAGCTCAACTCCTCTTATTTTAGGCTCATCGCCAATGTTCGTCACGGCCATGATTGGGTAGTGGGTTGCGTGAGGCAAAGACCAGTAGGAAACCTTGACGAACTGAAGTGTGCCAGCGAGGAAAAATTGATGATAGGCTTTTGCAGGAGTCAACATGTAGAGTTTGTAACCTGGATTGAAAGGGGAGGAGAACTCTCTGTTTGGTATGCTGTACAGTTCGATGACAATCGTAGACTTGAGATTGTCGATGCTGGCATTTAGAGTGTTTACGTTGGTTCGAACCTCAGTCTCCACATCCTCCAATCTGCCATTCACCGATTCCAGGTGTTCCTCGATAGCATGAACAACAGTGTCGTAGTTTGGTTTGATCTTTACATCGACAATAAGGCTCTTGAATTTTTCATTTAAGTCATGTAGTTGGGTGCTGAAATTAGCTATAGTCGATTCCTGACTTGCCTCGATACTCCCAATTTGCTCTTTCACGCTGGCAATAATCTGCTGCAGGCTTTCTACAAGCGTCAACTTGGAGCTCTGTATTACAAGGTCGTGGACCTGGGTTCTAATTTCCGCAAACAATTCATGCAGCTCGGTGATGTTCTGGTTGGTAGGTAAAGTCGCGACAGACCCCCGTATCGATTCAATTTCGGATTGGATGTTTTTGATGTCGTCGGATTTGAGTATTCGGTTGAGAGTTCTCTTCACGCTTTTCAGTTCCTGAGAGGTAGGCAGAGTGGCCACCGTGTTTTGGAGCGATTCCAAAGCTTTTTTTCACCGCGTCCAACTCGGAGGCATCGGCAGCAGCACGTATGCCTTCTTGCAGTTGTGTTATGTCATCCTGGGTGGGGGTAGATTGTTGCAGGGTTTCCAACTTAGTCTGTATGTCGTCGATCAAGTGATGGAAATGAGACAACTCGGATTCTGCATTCAGATTTTCCAGTTTGGCGATTTGCTGTTGGACGTTGGCCAGTGTATCCCTGATGCCCGGCAGTTTGCTTTCCAGCTCATCGTGAACGTTCGCCAGATCATTTCTAATGACAGCAAGAGCATCCTCAATATGGGTTATGGTACCTTGCAGCTTCCCGAAATCCTCGTAGGTCTCAAGTTGGAGTTTGATGTTGGCCACGCTACGGGCAATGGCGTTCAGTTCGCTGGACGACGGTAGATTGTTGATAAAATCCTCCAGCGTTTGGAGTTTAGTTTTTACTTCGTTGATGGCCGCATGCAAAGCATCCGTTTGAAGCTCAGCCTTGATGCTTTCCAACGTAGGGATTTCGAAAGATTGAAACTGTTCGCGCAATTTAGCAATACTAGCGTTCACGCGATCGTAGTCGTCTTGTGTTTTAATGCTTTGGATGATAGTTTGCAGTTCGGTCTGGATGTTGCTTGTTTGATCCTGCAAGCGTTGTTTCAGCTGTTCAACGTCTGAGGTTTGCGTTTGTTGCAGCTTCAGAAGTTTGTTCTGCAGATTGCCCACACTCAGTGCCAGCTTGTCGAGATTGTCTATCGACGCGAGGTCGGTGTATTTTTGCAGCAGCGATTTTAGCTCTGCATCAATCTTGAGTACAGGGTCCAAGCACTGAGACTGCAAGCTGGCTATCTCGGACTGGAGGCTGGAGTTGAGCGTGGACTGGAGGGCCTGCAGATCGCTTCGCAGCTTCTTGACCCTGACGTCGAGCATGAGAAGCTCGTCGCCATGGTCGTCGCGTTTCGTATGGCCAAAAATATCGTTAGGCATTATTGTTATTTATTATAGGATAGCTAATTTTCATTTCTATGAAAAGAGGGATGAGTTTGTCGTAGTCGTCCAAGAGCTCTATGTACAGGCGATCGCCAGCAGATACATCGTACGTGGTGGTACTGTTCATCCTATCGTGTTTGATGCGATAGATGTTCTTGCCGGAGGAAATTTTGGCCTCTCCTTTATTCTCGGGATTCATGTCAAACTGCAGTTTGCCGGAGATGGGGAATTGGTAATAATTCAAGTTGTTGTTGAATATGTAGAAAGTCTTGCCCACATCCTCGTCGTACTGGGTCAGGATGCTATTCAAGTGTATAATCAACAAACCGTTGAGTTTAGATAATAGGGAGGGTAACAGGTCCCAGCTTGCAGGTGGCGATGGTGCGCTTTGGGCGAATGCCTCCATAGCCTGCTTCCTGAAGCCAAACAGGTTCATAGGCATTGTTATTTTATTTTATATTTAGCGATTCGATTTCGAGCCTCAAATAATAATTCGAGCGTCAAATAATGATTCGAGCCTGAAATAATAATTCGAGCCTCGTCAGTGCTGCCAACTCCTATTTGTAGGTTAGCTTAGCCTGTGAAAGATCATATAGTAGAATTTTTGTAGAGTGGGTAGGCAACACCGACGAGGCTCAAATGATGATTCGAGCAAAATAATCATTGCGAGCCTCAAATAATAATTCGAGCCTCGTCGGTGTTGCCAATTCCTATTTGTAGGTTAGCTTAGCCTGTGAAAGATCATATAGTGGAATTTTCTTCGAATAGGTTGGCAAATATAAAAAGGGGACAATAGGTCCCCTTCATAAAAGGCTACAGTAAAAACCCACAGTGTTGCGAACTCTGTGCCCCCCCCCAACAGTGTTGCCAACTCTGTCCTCAAAATATACATGGGCCCCTCAGGCCCTTTGATGAAAGTTTACAGTGAACCCAACAACACTGTCAGAAAATCTACGGCAATATTGCCAGATGTAAACAGAGGGCAATGGACCCCCCTCATAAAAGGCTACAGTGGGCCCACAGTGTTGCGAACTCTGCCCTCAAAATATACATCATCAGAGGATCTACGGCAGTGTTGCCAGATGTAAACAGAGGGCAATAGACCCCCCTCATAAAAGGCTACAGTGGGCCCACAGTATTGCCAACTCTGCCCTCAAATACATCATAAAAAGCTACAGTGGGCCCACAGTGTTGCCAACTCTGCCCTCAAATACATCATAAAAGGCTACAGTGGGCCCACAGTGTTGCCAACTCTGCCCTCAAAATATACATCATAAAAGGCTTCAAAATATCAGTTGGTGAAATTTTCGTGGGGTGAGTTGGCAACACTGAGCCCCACATGATGATTCGAGCCCCAAATGAGGGCTTAGAACCCGGACACCTGCACTACTAATGCTTTTGTGCATAATTAAAGGGTCTCAACATTAAAGATGTCATTCCTTCTTCGTATACGCGTGTGCTTATGGAAATTCTAACCACAAACCAATAAACTCGTTTAGCATTCATCCATATGCATATACATTTTAAAGTTAAAAAATTCTTCAGAATTTAACAAGAGGTGCAGTGATTATAGTCGGTGGGACTGCTACACGAGAGATGTGGGTTCGGTGGTAACATGTGGGAACTTTACCGTCATCATAACTGTAAAAGTTGCTCTTGGACAAACAGAAAATTTTCAATAATGGGAACTTTGAGAATAGCTTGTCGGGGGAAATACAGCTGAAGCATGGTGATGATTACACCACATCCAGTAACAAGAGTTCGAGAATATTTGAAGTCGCATAACCTATATGCCTTCATAGCATTGTGTAATACACAGTGGAGAGGAAATTAACCTGAGTTTAACAATAGATAATTATTGAGTTTAACAATAGATAATTATTGAGTTTAACAATAGATAATTATTGAGTTTAACAACAGATAATTATTGAGTTTAACAATAGATAATTATTGAGTTTAACAACAGATATTTATTGAGTTTAACAATAGATATTTATTGAGTTTAACAATAGATAATTATTGAGTTTAACAATAGATAATTATTGAGTTTAACAATAGATAATTATTGAGTTTAACAACAGATAATTATTGAGTTCAACATCTAATCCTATAATTATTGAAATTAATAACTAATTAGATAATTATTAAGTTCAACAACTAAATAGATAATTTAGTTTAACAAACAAATAGATGATTATTGAATTTAACAACTAAACATAAATGAGTTACAAATAAGTAAATAAATATTGAGTTTAACAACTAGACATAATTATTGAGCTTAACATCTAAATAGATAAATAATACAAATAAAATATACCTTATTATTAAAGGAATTAATCTTCAGTAGCACCTATAAAAATTCGAAAAAAGACCCTTATAAAGAAACTCGATCAATCACTTTCAAATTTAGCTTGAGGATGTTTTCCTACAAATTAAAAAAAATCAATGTAGTAACATTCCCCCCCCCCCAATGTATTTATTATAATGAAAGCAAAATCAATTTGTCTCAAAGACTGAATACTAGAAATCATAGAAGGAATAAAATGAATTAAATGTGTAATAATAACAACCATCCAATATTTATTTTTAATTTTAATTTTTAATGGTGATGGCAAGGGGAGGTAAGTTTTTTTTTTTTCGGGATAAGGTACCCCGACTCTACTCTAACGCCGGCTCCACTCTAGCGCCGCCATTTTTCAAAATATTGTGGGCATAAGTTTGAACAGAGAGAAACAACCGTCCCATGCCAAATCGTCATTTGAAGGTTGTATGTTTGAACTGTATCGCCAATACACCGGAAGATGGCAGTCTATGTACGTAATGTAAAGCTAAGTAGCACAATGAATTATTTCATCATTCTGAAATCAGACTAAATAATATAGTAGGGTGAAATTATTCCCTACTGAAATAATGCTATTACAAAAGGAGAGAAATGAAAACATACAAGTATATTGTAGTTCAATTATTGGCTCTTTTAAAGAGATTTTAACAATGCGGATACAAGTTTATCTTTAAATGACTTCTGTTTATTCAAATTCAAATTCTTTATTTACGTGGGCGAGGTTCAGCCTGAGGCTGTTCTATGGATTGGTAAGGTGAGTCTTGCTGAGTTCGAGCTATGCCTTCATAACTTCACTTTTGTTATGCATACATAGGCTAATCAGGACCTACAGTTTATTGGGGATTGAACCAGGTACCTCTTGTTTTCCAACCTTGACTACGCCACTGGAGAGACCCGACGACTTACCTTCAAGATAGCCAGACTCCGTGGAGGAGTGGCCAGCGGTCCCGGGTTCGAATCCCGGCCTGGGCATGGATGTTCTTTGCGATTGTCCCTTCATCAATTTCAACACTCCTCATCTTCGCGATTAGCCAAAAGTGGCAGAAATGCGAATTAAAAGAAACGAAATTGATCAATTACCTTATAAAGAAAAACCGAAAACGATTTTTACACACAAGATCATCAGATCCCTCTTCCATAGATCAGGAAAGTCTCCTTGTACGTGAGTCCAGAAATTCGAGATGGACGTTCCCTCAGCACTATTCTTGGCTTATTGTTTACATTAAGAAATTATAGATTATTACACTCTCATACTAATAAGAGCAATTAAAATGTTGTCACGTTTTCACTTCTGGAAAGCCGTGCATCACTTGTAATTTTTTTATATAGGTGTTCACGAACTTTCGTGTCAATATAAAAGGTTCTAATTGTTTTTAAGCCATCACAGATGCCCCTGAGGATCCACGAATCCTGGAACCGCTGTTTTAATGCAAATCATAACGGTGTCCATCCAACAAAATCTTATATGTAGGGATCGGAAGTTGAAGACCTATAAATTGCCAAAAAAGGACCTATAAAAAGACCTATAAATGTCAAAAAAGGACCTAAAAACGGAAAAAAGACGTATAAATGTGATCCAAATTAATTAATAACTTCAGTTTTAATTTCATATTAATGAATAAAAAAAATACAAAATTCTGGTGGTATGGAACACACAGTGCGAAAAAACTGAAAGCTTCAAAACAAGAGAAAGTTGCCACTTACAGCGCGACTTTCCAGACAAGTTACAGTTAAAGGACCTTGTACCTTACCTGCTGCAGTCGTCCAAAAATGATTTTCTCTCGTTTCAGGGATGGTTCAAATATATTTATTTGCTTCTTTTTTTTTACTACAGAAAGGAAGTTTAAGAGGTGATGAACTACTGATGATTCGAATTGAGAATGGACAGTAAAAACGTAGTCGAAATAAGTTGAAGTTGCAAAAAAAAAAGCTGTTAAGACCTAAAAAAAAGGTTAAAAAAGGACTCATAAGCCAAAAAATGCCGAAAAAGGCAAAAAAGGACGAATAAAACCAACCCTTTTCTGGCTTACAATGACCCAAAATGAACATATATTATGTTGGGCCTCATCTTCGGACACTAGGGGAAAAAAGGATTTTTCCTCAACTTCCAAGCCCTTGCAAAAAATATACATTCTCTCATATTTCGGGTAAGCGTTATGGAGATTTTAAACCGAAGTGACAAGCGCCAAAAGATCACTTGGAACGGACCAATCAGCATGAAAGTCCGCAGAATCCTTAATTCAATTTGTGAAACATTCAAGTGACACGTGGCACTTGTTTCGTGTTGCTTTGGTGTGAAATATCCCTTAACGAACTTGAGAGTTTGCTTGAAACAAATTTTATGCACAGGTAGGTTAATCAGAACTGGACCTACAGTTTAAAGTGTGTCCTGAACCTCTGTGAAATTGGCATCGAACCCGGGACCCCTTGATTAAAGATCACGACGTTTGCACTACGCCAACAAGGAGGCCACGTCATGAAGTTTGAGACTGATATACTAAAACAAGGGCAAAAGTTTAGGGACAGCAGGGACCAGTTAATCAGGTAGAAATTAAGTTCGAGATTGTGCTGACAATGTTATATCTTAAACATAACAATCGTTGTGTTTTTGCTGCGAGTCTTTCGGTTTTTAATGTTTTTGATGATAGAGGGAGCAGAACGCGGCGTTAGTTCTTTCTAATAATGTTTTCTGATGGAACAAAAATATGTCTAATGGACGTTAAAAATTATTTCCAGGAGAAGAATGTTTCTAAAATGTCTGAAGGGAAATAAAGTATAAAGTTGTAAGCTGCAAAAAATGTTTCCAAAGAGTTACATCTTAAAACTGATTTTTAAGAATTTCTTAATTTCTTTATGTGACCTTTTTAAACGAAACAAATTATGTGATATCACTTCTCGTCTAAATGAAAGCTTCTTACCGTGTCTCGTGTAGATACACACAAGGAAACAAAGCAAAGCAAGAAAATTGTCTATTGAGCACTAAAGTTGACTCAACTAAAATGTAAGCAAAACCAAAGCTGTTGCCTGAAAAGCTGAAGTTTCTGTCCTGAAAATTTCAAGTAAAAAAAAGTCGAAGAAACGAAAAAAAAAGTTTCATTTAATTGATTAAAAGTGACTGAAAAATTGTTAACTGTACCGAACATCATGCTTCATAGAACGTGGTAGCAGTCGACGGTGCTGAATTGAATCTCCCTCCATGAGAACTAGTGGCGGCGATTGGGTTCCAAAACTGGAGGGGGAAATGTGTCGAAACCTCCCTTGGTAGATAATGTTTAGCATAGTGCGGGGGCAAAAGTAGCAAAAAGTGGGGGCGGGGGCAAGAGCCCAACCTCGCCCCCCCTAATTTGAATTGAGAACTACACAGAACTTAAAGCTCAACGGTCACATATTCTTGTAGGAACTGATCAGTGAATATGATTCTATCGTAGTATAAATGTTCGATAGCATTTCCACAATACATTTTATGTTAAGGCAATGGAGACTGCCACGAGCCATAACTGGCATGGCCCTGTCATAGCACTCCTGGGCTCCATAACGTACCAGTGAATTCCAGTGTTCAGTTACCAGGACTGTCCAATGACTTCATTAAGCTAATGGTATAGTTTGCTGAACAGGAGGAAAATGATAATATAAAAAATATTCACATAGATTGTGTAAAAGTTTGGATATTGGATTAGTAAATTTCAAACATTAACAGTTCAGAGTTCTGTAATTATATTTTGACCCAAAGCTGAAATTTTGAGAACAACTGGCTCCTCGCAGAAGCATGATTGAAAATTGATTTAAAGGTAAAAAGTTCCCCGTGCATATAGCACCATGCCATGAAGCACCCTACCATGGGGGTAGGACTCCACACATCCTCGATCTCGGCCATTTTTGAGGTGATGTGATCAGCTCCGGCAGCCTTTAGCCCTTCGGGTTGCCCACAGGTACCCATTGATTTGAGGCAGGGTGAGCCCCAGAGTCGCTTTATACGGGGACAAGATTGAAAATGAATGTGTTGGTGTTAATGATAAATAGAAATTACATCATGACTCAATTTCCGTCAAAATCGATCAAGTATTAACAAAGATATGAGCAGTTTTGTGATAAAGTGGCCGACATCTTTCATGACGTCATAATGAGAACATATGCCAGGTGGCGGTTGGCCACTTAGTTAAACATACTCCATTAGACTCATACTAAGCACTGACGAAAAAATCCACACTCAAATTTTCCTGCAGAACAATAGCCAGGTCCTGGAATTTGTGAATTTTGTACTCAAGAATTCATTTTAAAAAATCATTTTAATTTTTGAACTCGAGATGTTGGAATTGCACATTGTTTACTACCATATTTCCTAGTAAACCATATTATTAAATGCAGATGTATTCCTTACAGTGATCTGGTAGCCCTAAACCGAAGCATTAATAAGTATCTTTGTGCATTTACCTTCTTTGTGCGTTAAGGACACCTGGATGACGCATACCATTTGACGCAACACCACTTTCGGCAGCAATCCGACACCAGATACGAGCGTTTCCCTTAAATCCTCTTACCTGGCTGTCCGCGAGCTCATTGTCCCAGATAAGGACCCAAGGAGAAACACACAATACGTCTGTCATGCGGGAGATGCGTTCTTTAATTTACGCGCGTCCTATCCGGCGATGCATCTTACCAAAGCGACGTCTCTCCAGATAAGCTCTTTAGCTTTACCGCACAGGAACATGGTTCTATAAATCTCACCTCCTTTGGGGAACTGATGCTTTGGCGTGATGGTAAACTGCGATAGTCGAATCAACTGAAAGAACGAAGACCTAGACGCAAGAGCAGGAATTTTGTTCCATGCTTTCACATCAAATCTATTAATAGGGAAAATACGTAGTTCCCATGTACCATTCTGATAAAGAAACAACCATAACGTCATCAGTCGCTGAGATAATCCTCACTACTACTGGATTCCATGAACTATATGTTATTATTGGATCAACATTTCTAGGAGTATGCTTAACTCGACATATTTTGTCATTTTTCACCAACACATCCTTCCAATCAAAAATACCATAAAATTAAGTAACCAACTTCCACCTATTATAATAGTAGTAACAGATGGCAGCATCAATACTTGAATAAAATTTCTCGATGCACTGTCTGAAGCATATTTCCTAGTAAACCATATTATTTATCGGAATAAATCAGATTTTTTTGCAAAATATATTTGGCAATTGTAATTCGGATAAATATTGGCATTTTATCAAGAAGAAGAAATGGAGAAGGATCACGGCTGTTGTCGCTCCGTAAATTTAGTGAAATATTATAGTGTGTGCACGTTATTGAAATGAAATAATACTGTGAAATAATGCCATAGTACTTAACTTTGTTACTAGATAAAAATATGGGAAGGAAATACGTTCTTTATGTACTTTACTAACTAATTTGTGGTCCTTGCGAATGTAAACAAACAGCATACAAGTCGATTAGTGCATCTATTTTTTATACAGCACGGTTGGAGCTTTGGCCGGATTTCTCCGAATATGAGTACTTGCTCAGAATGTTTTAAACCTGTATCAAGACAGGATATTTCATCCAAAATACAGTGCAGTGGTTGTTGCAATTGGTATCATATGAAATGTGTGCAGTTAAAGGAAAGTGATGTGGAATATTTAAAATCTGAAAACAGGGAATGGCGATGTACAAAATGCATGAAAGAACGGCGCAGTAGTCTACTTCTTGAAAGTGCGGAGGAACGAGCTAAGGTAGTGAATCCATCCCTAACGGACGTCTATGAACTGTTACAAGCTCTTACAAATGAAGTTAAAAACTTGAAGCAGCAGCAAGAAGAAACGGAACGTAAACTAGGAAAATCACTAAACCTTGCTCACGAAAAATTTGATGAAAATGCTGAACTAATAAAAAAACGGTCCGAAAGTATAGGTGCATGCTTAGGGCGGATAGAAGTGTTGGAAAGTGATAATCTGTTATTAAAGAAGCAATTGAAGGAGACACAGCTACAAGTAGATGATCTGGAACAGTATGGTAGGAGAAACACACTTGAAATATATGGTGTACCAGAAAACTTGAATGAAGAAGAAAGTAGGACAAGTACTAGATGTAAAGGTGGAAAATGAAATGATTGACATATGTCAAAGAATGAAAAAACTTCCGCAACAGAAATCGGCAGGCATTATTGTTAAGTTTGTTAGACGTGTAGTTAGAGATAAGATAATAGAAAGACGTAAAGTTAAGAGAAATCTAAACTGTACACATCTGGGCTACACAAATAACGATGTTGCATATATTAATCAAAGTCTCACTCCCCTCAGGAAGAAAATGAATGGCTATGCCAGGAAAGTAAAAAGAGATAAAAACTACGCATACTTGTGGGTTGATGGTTCAGGGTCTATAAAATTAAGAAAAAGAGAAGGGGATAGAGATATTTTTGTTCTGAAAACAATTGAAGATGTTGATAAGTTAGTATAATTTGGAATGGCTTCACAAAAGTATTTCACAATTTATTATCAAAATGTGAGGGTCCTGAACACAAAAACTCAGGAATTTTATCTAAACATTTTCATGTGTAGCTATGACATAATTACCATTACAGAAACGTGGCTACATAGCGGTGTGTACAGTACTGAATTGTTTACTGAGAACTATAAGGTATTTAGACATGATAGACAAAGTAATAATAGAAGTGGGGGAGTATTAATTGCCACTAAACAAAACATAAAAGCTGACAATGTTGTATTACGCAATAATATAGATATGATCTGTGTTAAAGTGACCTTAGATAATAAGATATACTGTATAATTACTGTGTATTTCACACCTTCCCCAACAGTAGATGATTATATGTATTTCTATAACTTATTCGAAAACAATGAAGAATTACAAGGTAACAATATTATTATTATTGGAGATTTCAATTTACCATATATTGTAGATTCAAGTTATAATCTGCAGACGGGAGGATCTTCATACAGAGCTTTAGATAATGTTTTGTCTTTCTATGACTTGCATTCTATTAATAACATAATAAATAAAAACAATAGAACACTTGATCTGATTTTAACTAATATATAGGATTGTGTTACAGTAAATACAAACGAATCACCTCTTGTAAAAGAAGATATGCATCACCCGGCATTAATTGCAAGTATGAATTATACAAAAACAAAACAAACTTCAAGAACTAATCCAGTTGTAATGTTAAATTTTGAAAAAGCAAGTTTCCGCAGAATGTATGAACTGTTTCGAGATACAAATTAGGAACCTATTAGTAGTATGAATAATGTAAATGACGCTGTGGAATATTTCAACGTTAGAGTTAACTCGGTTTTTAATTCTACAGTACCAACAAAGAGAATCCACTCAAACAGCAAATACCCTCCCTGGTTTACTCGAGAAATTAAGGATGTGTTAAGACTTAAAGAGTGTTACAGGAAACGAATGGAACATGATAATGATAGCAGAATAAAATATAAAGATACTCGTAAAAGAGTAAAAACACTTATAAATAGAGCATACAACGTGTATCGAAGGGAAACCGAGGAGAGTATCAAGTATAACAGTAGACTGTTTTGGAATTACGTAAAAAATAAAAAGGGTAGAAATATGATTTCAAACCAAGGTATGATGTACGGTAATACAATATTACAAACGAATCAAGAAATAGTAAATAGCTTTGCTTTTGCAGTGCTGAAAATGACATTCTGATATTATATCAATCACGTATATCGGGATCACAATTGTTTAAAAATTTTCTCGACTACAGCGGAATCAGTAATCTTTTTCGTCACATTGCTGGTGATTTATGAACAATGTATTATTCTTTTTATAAAGGCACGAATTAATAGCTTCAATAGTTTATTGTTGAGAGTTTTTGTAAATGAAGTAGATGGACGGAGTGGAAGAGAAGTGCCAAATAGAAAGAAAGAGAAAAAAAATAAAAGAAAGGAAGTGAGGGAAAGCAGAAGACAGATGGAAAAAGAAAATATAACGAAGGAAAACAAGGAGTAAAGAAAGAAGGAAATTGACAGATAAATAGTGAACGACAAAGAACAGACATCGAATGGAAAGGAAGAGAAGACAGGACGTGGGAAAATAGAAAGAAAGGAAGAGTAAAGGAAGAAAGAGATCAACATAGAGAAACAGTGGAACAAGAAAATGAAAAGAAAGATATATCAAGAGGAGGAAAATAGACATGAGTAGAGAAAGAAATGGAAACAATGAAAGAAGAATAAAGAAACAGGAAGCAAAATGGGGAAATAAACAAAGAGAAAACAGAGAAAGAAAGTAAAATAAAGGAAGATAGAGAGGGAGAAGAAAGTAAAGACAGAATCTTATCAGACGTGACTACTTTCGGCCAAACTCGCACATTTCTTCAACTTTTGAGCTCATGCAAACAAGATACAAACTCAACAACACAGACCTCATCGCTGGCAGAAGCTGCTTCCAATACCGGTACAAATCGTCGACCAGATTGGGACCTAAGTCCTAACGTGACGAGCGTTTTAGGAATGGATCACCTGTCTGGTTGCGGGCGGAGATGATTTCGGCCTCCGCTACGTGAGGCTTGCCAGCTTTCATTACATCCACTATGCATTTTCATGTAATCCTGGGTTGTCAATATTACATGTTCGGATGGAGGCGCCGCCGCGTGAGGAAGATGGAAATTTCATGTTTTCTCTGTTTTTCCTTATGAAATATTCAGAGGAGCTCCAGAAGGCACGCTCGCATGGTGCAGTAATCCTTGTTTCAGTTTCCAGGCATTGAAGTTTAACAGCCGAGAGGTATTTTTTGAAATCCGCGTCTGACGAGTGTGCGTGCGGCTGCGCAAATGAAGCTTGCAAAAAATCTGTTAAATATGTCTTGAAAATGCGTCATCGTATTAATATCCTGTCCGTTGGAAAAATTTGGCGTTTGGAATTGTATAAACGGGGATGCAAGAATAATCTGTATATTTTCATAGCGACCAGAGTTACCAACTGTCAGTGATCAACTGTCACTTTTGTGGGGCGGATAGACCGAAAGTACGTTGAGCTTTGAACAAATTAATACACATACAGAACTAGAAATGCATCAAATCCTTAAAATCAAGGTTAATGCATCAATTTACACAGTTAAACATGTATTTGTTACCTTTGGATGATCAGACACAATGATGATGCATTTTAGTGAATGACACTGAACAGAATCTGATGAAAGTTACATTTTATGCATTTCTGTGTGTATTTTGACGTCCTCCTCCGTGGCCGTGCGGTGTAAGGTGCTGTGCTTTGGGCTCCGACTGCGGGACGGCCTGGGTTCTCTGCCTGTGTATAGGACCGGTGGCAACCCACCATCGTGAGGAAATTGGGGAGCTACGAGTGAGTAGCGTAACCCGGTCACGGATATCTCCTATAACGGCTGGGGGTTCGACGTCACACCATTAACGGTTGAAGATCTCGACACCTCTAGGTAGGATTGTGGGAGGGAGGATGGCAGACGGGAGATAGATAGGCCAAGGCTCTTCTAGGGCTGTCGAGCCACGGGTTATATTATGTTATGTTATTTTGACATACCAATCAGTGCATCATTTGCAACGTATGCACGTTAATATGTTATTGACACGGTTTGGGTTCTGTGTGAAGGTTCGTTACCATGAAGACGAAGCAACTTCATTTAAGATATGTAATACAGTAAAACCTCGTAAATCCGGACTCCGATAAGCCGGACTTCGCTTAATCTGGACAGGCAAAAGGCCCAAAAAAAATTTGCAAGGTTTTAAATGTGGCTAGAAGTCAACAAGAGGCAGTCAACCACTGATGAAATTCTGTTTCCCGCAGACTTTGTACTGTACTGTATAGTGTATTTAGGCCTATGCCCTTTAAATACACCATAATAAACGTGTTTTGTTGTTATAAACGGAATTTTAATGCACTTTCTACAATTCTTTTTGGGCGACATCTTGAATTTTCTCCGTCTGCAAAAACCATGTTATTCACATGTTCCCATAGGAAAAAAGTCTGTCAGTGAAGGGTCAAATAACACGGTCATGCATAAGACCGCACCAAACATTCAACTTGGGCGAGTCACGTTGATGCTCAATGAACTCATGAGGCGGCCGTGAGCCCCAAATGCGACAATTGTGTCGGTTAACATTACCACTGACACGAAAAGTGGTATCATCGGTAAAACTAACATCGTTTAGAAAATCATTGTTCTCCTCAATCTTGTTAAGCATAGAAACAGCAAACTGTGATCTTTTAGTCTTGTCTGTAGGCTAAATCTCATGCAAAAGTTGTACCTTGCAAGCTGTTAGACGAAGCCTCTTGTGCACCACTTTATGAACAGTCGATCTTGGTATCTCCAACTGAAGACTGCGTCGTGTCAAGGATTTCTTGGGGCTTTGTAAGCATGAAGTGCGAATTCTTTCCACGTCCACTTCAGAAACGCGCAGCCTACCTGGCGGTTTTTGTTTCAGAACACTTTCAGTTTCTTTAAACGCCTTAAGCCATTGACGAATGGTTTTGTCCGAAGGCGCAGCACCACCATACTCACGTTGAAAGTTCCGCCGTACAGTAATAACAGATCCAGTTTCTACAAGCCATATCACACACTGCGCCTTCTGTTGTGGCGTCGCCGTTGCACTGAACTGTACTGACTGTGTTTGGCCACTTCAAGATCAACGCTGCGCAGCGTTGCCAACTTTTGTTGGAATAAACTCCAAACGGCGTGAGTAAAACTTGATGAGCTACTGATTTCAAAGTAATTATCTAACCTGAGTTATCTAATACCGTTTGCGCACTATGATTGTTTAAAACACCGGAGTTCTTTTATAGATACCCTGTATATTCTGCCATCAGTTTATAGAAAATATCTTAGCAGGTGTAATAGATGGTAAAAGAAATCTGGAAAAATTATGCGTGAAAGTGCCTAATTATAATATCAGAAGACATCATAATGTAATTGCAACTACAGTCTGGAAATCCAACACTTGGATGGACAAATTAGTTTCATTAGTACAGGTGAATGTCCCAATCTATGGAAATTAATTCGACAAAAATGTAAGCTATTTTAAGAACAATTATGTTTTAACTTTTATATATCTTTTTTAAAAATTTCTGAAGTATATATTGAATGTATATTACTGCAAACCTCTTTTATCTATTCTAACCTTATTTTGTAAAATAGTTTTATTCATATGTGTTAAACACACAGTGTTGTATAAAGGTTAATCTGTTAACAACACTTACCTAAATACATATCAATTTCGATTTCAATTATGAAGGACTATGTCGCATGAATTTGTGTAATGTAAATTTGGAAATAACAAAATAGCACTGTAACGGCCACAATGGAGTCCCAATGGTTAAAATACATAACATATAAAAAAATTCAGATTTTGATTGCATCTTAATGAAATAACTCTACCGTTTAAAATAATATACTTCTGTATAACACATGGTATTAACTATCCAGTAATCAGGTATAATATTATATTCTATGAAGTAATGCGCGTATGGGGGGGGGGGCGGGTGGAGTTAGGACTCCACAGATATAGCTTTATTACGAATGTTGATTTTTCAATCGCTTGCTTTCAGGTTTTAAGTAATACATATAAATATCGCCACAAAGACAGGAAAACCTATGCAAAAGTGATAACGAATATTCTCAGAAACTATAATGTTAAAATTTCATATTCATATACCTAACAGTTCCTGTGAAGTTATGATAATTAGGCTTAAGAATCTTCAGATAAATTAGTCTGTGCATAGCTACAGTGGAGAGAAATATGTAAGTGTAATAATAGGAAATGGATAAGGTAATTGTGACTTATGGACGAAATTCTAAATTATTGGGTAGTGGTAATTCAAACTGCGAAGCTCTTGTTTCTAGTAGAGATAGTATCTCATTACTTTTAAATGGATATTAAACGGTATTTTATACCGAAAGGAGTTTTATTTCATACGCCTGAAAACTCAAGAGCTGTGACATCTATGATTAGTCTCGTAATTTTCCTTATTTTTTTTTTATAAAAATCCACGAAATATTATTGTAATATTCAGAATATGACTGAATTAGTTAAATAATTATGAAAAGTTGACGCTGTTCAAGCATATAGGATCAGCACATGAAAACAACGGAAAAGAATTTCGATTCAAGGATTACTCTAATGTGAAACAACTGTCGGCTAGTAAACGGCACGCTAGAAATCATGAGACAAACAATCCAAAGACATTTCTTATTGGTAGCGTCTGTTGAACATGAGGAAGCGCCAGTGCTTTGTTTGCAGTAGTGGTGGAAAGATAGTACACACAAGAAGATTTTTGCTACAGTTGAAATAGTGGAAGCCTGAAGTTGTGGCCTCAACACGTAGTTTCCAAACACGTAAGAGTTCATCTCGTATTAGTAACGTGTAATAGTGTAGATAAGCAAATACATTATATATAAGTTTAACCGTTTGTACTGTGCAACAAGAGTTGAGGCAATGTTTTATGAAACATGTCGTTTTCCTAAAGCGGACCCCTGAACGTTCCAAATCCGGACCCCTTGCGCGTTCGACAGTGGGAGTCCAGTGGCCTTGATTTTTATTGGCACCGAGATTTGTTTCTGTTTTGTTTCTTTTCTCCGTAGAACGAATATCATGTCAGACAATAGAAGGAACGTGAATACACGGAAATGGTTGCCAGAATCCATGACGAAAGCCATAGAAGCTGTCAGAGGGAATAAGATGGGGTAGAAGAAAGCACAAAAACATATGGTGTTCCCAAAACTACGTACTTTGATCCGATCAAAAGAGAAATACTGTAGTCCAGTGCAAGCAAGGGAAAGAAGTTACCTACTTTACCTGAAGAAACAGACGGATCGTCCGAAAATCTGGATGTGGTCTCGCTTAGCTCAATGTCCACACACTGTTAAAAATGGTTTAGTCAATAGTGACTAAATCGATATATTCGCGGGGATATTAGTCAAAATTGAAGATGCCGTTTTCTGAAGTGAGTAATATAGCATACTCAGTCATTATCACGTCAATTTAGTCATTTGTGTAGAATATTTTATTTTAGGTTTTGCAATCTGATTGAATTCGAAATCACCCAGAGAAAAAGTTTTCATCCATTCTTCAGTTGAAGCAGATATTTTTTGTGCGTACTGTGAATAGAAAGAGAGAACTATTTTTTCTCTCGCTGTAGCTTTGTTTCTGTGCGCCCTTCATTGCGCGAAAGGATACTACCACCATGGACGTGATGATGTGCAGGCTTCCTTGGTGCATGCTAAAGTTGACGGAAAATGTTTGTCACGTCGTGCCTTTCTTACAATTTTACAACCAAACCGTATACAAGGAACTTCGAGAGAAATTCCATTGAAGAAGATGAGATTGCCTTCTGTGGAAATTTTTTCAGGATCGTCTCTGAATTTAGAACGTAAGTACTTTTCGATTTTGAAATCTTGGTTTGTTGTGTACTCGAATATGGCGACCACATTTCTCGGCCAGTGAAGCGTATTTTAATCACTGCCTTGTAAAACTCGAGAGAAATCAAACTCCATTTTTTTTAGAAAGTACATTTGTACATTTTTTGCTGGTTTGCTGCAAAAGAAAAATGAACTTGTTCAAACGTAGCAACAAGGAGCATTACCGTCATGTTCGAAAATATTCTCCGACTTACCTCTAGTTTTTATCACGAAGATTGCCGTGTTTAAGCAGATTGCATATATATATATTTCGTTTTCAATAAGTTCAGCTGTAAAGTAATGATATCCTAGAACAAAGTATTTTACGAATGTTTGTGTATTAATAATTTTTCACTACATTTAAGCACTACATAATGTTTCCACACAGGTACTACCGGTATACATTCTATATAATTTGTGTGTGTGTGTAATGGTAAAAGTGTTAAGAATGTTTTGTGTGTGAACTGTTTGTGTATTCATAACATTTCACTACCTTTAAGCACTACATAATTTTCCCACACAGATACTACATAACATTATTCATAAAATGTGTTTTAGTGAGAAAAGTGTCACCAAAAGCATTTGATTCCTTGTAATCGTGTAGCAAACCAGCACAAACTTGTAAAAAAATATTTAACACAGAGACTTTAACCTGATCACTTTGATGGTCATGTATCATACACATTTTTCTATGTATTTTGAACAATTTTCTCTGTAAAATACTGATTTTATTACCACTTGGAACATTATTGGAGCTCTCCATTTTAACAGGATTATGGGTTGAGAAGTATGAGGGTGTATGGAGAATATGCATGTTTAACATAACATTCTATGAAGCTAGAATCCCAGGTTCGAACACTGTGTTAGACATGTATATACCAACTTTTCATGCTATACCTATTACAAAGAGCTTCCATCAGTATAGTTTTTCCACTGAATGTTTTGCTATGCAAAAGGAGGGAGATATATCTAACCTGGAATATGCATGTTTATAGTATGAGGAGCTGCATGCATGCATGTATGTTATGTGACATCCACACTACACAAATTTATATAACACTAGCTGACATAACTGTGTTTTGATATCTACATCATAAAAATGTGTTTACATCTAAGTTTTTATTTTTTCTTAAATTTTGAGGTCATTACAATAATGAGAAGAAGACACATTCACAACGTTAATTTTTCTTAGCAAGCAGCAAATATTTTTCATATATTGATTGTTTTATTTTACTGCATGTTGTTACTGCTAATCAAGGTGTTGATCTGCCTGCAAATAATAACCATTTATAACCATTTGGAGTAGTATTGGAGCTCTTCCTTTTAAAGGGTATATTGGCTGGGGAGTATGAGAGTGTATAGTCTTAATGTGTTGCTTATTATGAGAATTGTTGCCTAACCTGGAATAAACCAGGTGGTTATAATTAAAGTGACGGTGTTCAGAGTGGTACAGCACGGGCTGTAATGAGAGTAGCAGTCTGAAACTTCGTAGATATGCTAATGAAGCAATGCGCTCGCGAATTATGCAAAAAAAAAAAAATAGTTCCAATTCTCGCCACCAGGGTAAAAATTGGCGCTGTAAGCAGTCAAAACGTGGAATTTTCCGTAACTCTGACGTCAAAGTCGGTGACATTGCCTAACCATTGTGTGAGCTCCCTGGTTGTTGTTGGTGATGCTTGTTGCTTTTTCCTTTAGTAATGTTCATGTAATTCGAATAGTGAAATTATAGCGATATTTTATTACAAAGAGTATTGTTTTCTGCGATTTATAGTGTTTTTCCTGTAACTATACCAAGTTTTGACTGCTTACAGCGCCATTTTTTACCCTGGTGGCGAGAATTGGAACTATTTTTTTTTTGCATAATTCGCGAGCGCATTGCTTCATTACCATATCTACGAAGTTTCAGACTGCTACTCTCATTACAGCCCGTGCTGTACCACTCTGAACACCGTCACTTTAATTATAACCACCTGATACATGTTTAGTAAATGAGGGACTACATGTCTGTATGTTATATGCCATCCGCACAGTACAAATTTAAACAACGCTGGTTGACACAACTGCATTTGAATCTACATACTGAAATATGGGTTTACTTCAGTTTTGTTGATTTAGTTTTGAAATTTGACACCATTGCAATAAAGAGAGAGCACTTTGTTCACAGTACAAGAAATATTATGTTTCACAATTTTAATTTTTCTCAACAAGGGGCAATTTTTTTTCATGTACTGTACAATTCATACATTCTTTATTTCACAACATATTGTTAGTTCTAAACAAGGTGTTGATCTGTATGGATAGTTTGTCTATTTGTGAAGAAAATGTTCTACATTTTCCCCTTCATTTTATTTCATGCTTTGATGCATGAAGTTGACTTTAAATTTAATTTAAAAGGAATGTTGCTCATGTTTAGAATATAATATCTCCCTTCTTCCACTTGCATAGCAAGACACTCAGGGGAAAAACTGCACTGATGGAAACTTTGTAACAGATATACTTAGAATCAGAATCATGTTCTTTAAAAATTTTGAATGTTCAAAATGCTATGGAAAGTTGGTATATATATGTCTTAACCAGTGTTCAAACCTGGGATTCATGGCTTCCCACCACATTATGCTAACCACTCCCACAAACAGGCTAATTTCACAGATATAATCAGGTATAATTTTCTTCTTTCCTGTACTATAACAAGCTCAGAAGTAAAATCATTATCACAAACACTCATGTAATGGTAGTTATGTATAATGTAAATAATATATATTTACACTTTTAACTCACTATAGAACTCAACTGGGAACAAAGTAGGTTTATGGTAAGTATAAAAAAGTATGCATCTTAACTAAGGCTGAGCCGATACCACTTTGAACCGATGCCGATACTCTCACCGATTCCCACCGATACTTGAAAATTGTAATAATTAAAAGTTACTTAGAAATTTCATTAACATTAGTGTATAAGTATTCCACTCTAATTATATACATCAATTGATAAATATATTTGCCTTAAAATACACAAAAATTATATTAGAATATTGATTTTAGATGTTGTCATAAAAAAAATTAGTTTTTCACACAAAGCTGCTGAAAACTAAAGAGAAACTTCTAATTTTGCATAATATCTAGATAGGCCCCACAACATAGTTATGTTGGATATATTTGCTGGCACTATGTTTAAAAAAGTGAGCTAACTGCTGTCATAAATACATAGTAAACTCAACACTAATGATGTAACTCACAGTTGTAACATTTGTATGCCTTTACATGATATCTTTTGAAAATATCCTACCTCTTAGCACCATTCAACATGCAGACTGTGTAATGGCATGAAGGTATCCTCGTATCGAAACAGAGGGGGCCAAATACCTACCAATCAGTGGGATCATATCACTTGCCACAGAACAATTTGAAGTTTGCATTGCTAGTAGTAAGTGTCTTGTTGCCAGGAATATGATGCATATTTTAAATCCCAGTGACTGGTATGTTGTGTCATATGATTATAAGAGCTATCCAGGGCTGGTGACCTTTGATATAGTCCAGAATAAAATAGAAGTCTCCATTATGAATAGAGCTGGCTTATACTTTCAGTGGCCTCTGCCAAAGGACCAGATTTTTTTTGGTGGTGGGGGGGGGGTGGGTTGGGAGGCTTATCTTGTGTAATGGTCAATAGCACAGGACATTTTACATTGAATGAAGATATTTAAACAGTTGACGTGTGGTGCAAGTTTGCTTATTCAGATTTGTAATATGTGTTTCCATGTTACAAAAGTCACATAATTTGTGTGTGTAAATTAACTACAATAATTTGCTGAATTTGTAGAATCTGATATTTTGTCATTTCAGCCTTCAGTTGTTCAGTGCACAGCAAAAAAAAATATTTATTAGATTTATAAAATAGGCACCATTGTTTTTCTCACATTGACGTTTTTTTGTTTCACTATGTGTAGCAAATATGTTACATTTACAACAGGAGTGAGCATTATATTTTACTTAAACATCTCACACCAAGCACTATGTCCAATACTTACTATGAGCTATCTAGGTGTCTGTACTTTTCATATCCATGCTGTGCATATGCCATAATATACTGGTCGGGTACCTTAGTTCACAACCTTAGTCACTTTGGAATGACCCTGAATGGATTGATGAAGAAAGAGATGCAACAAATATTCTTACGAAAATTATTTAATTGTATGATGAAGAAACATTCTTGTAGAAACATTCAATTTATACCTTCAGTTTGGTTCCTACATTTTAACACAATCTCTTTGGAACATTTTGATTTGATTTGGTGTTTTAAGTCCACTTTATGCACAGTAAGGCTAATCGGGACTGGACCTACAATTTAAAGTGAGATCCGAACCACTATGTGCCTCCACCAGGTATAGGACTCTGGGCCCCTTTATTACAAGGTGACGACGCTACCACTGCACCATTGGGAAGACACTCTTTGGAATATAACTAGTGGGATGGAATATTGACAATTTTTTAATTCTACATCAGTTTTGAATAAGAAATACATGTAATTAGGATTTTTTTTGTTATCATCCAAGTAATGTTTCAGTTTGGGTTCCTGCATAGCCAAATCGTTATGGCTCATAAATGATTTTAGTACAAACAGAAGTTCAATTTCCATTAGAGCCCCCCAAGATAGTTTGTGAGTGCCAGCATTGTGAAAAGAAATAGCTGAATCCTATTGGAAGCTACATAACAATGTCACTGGAAATATACGTGCACACTACATGTCGCGCAATGGAAGTCCACTGACAGGCTCTTTCATAGCTCCGACATACCACGTCGTGCATGTTTGTGAATCTCTAAGATTATTTAGTTTTGTATTTCTTCGTTTTCTGTTAATTTATGTTTCTTTTTCTTCTTTATCAGATGGATCAGATGTGTGCAATAACATTTTTACTTTCAGTATCAAACTACAAATGCCATTATTTTTGTCTTTTTCTATGTTGACAAACGTTCAATCAACAATGATTTTAAGCACACCTTATGCAGAGATAGGCTAATTGGGACTGGTCAAGCCGTTTAAATTACAATTCAATTTACAGCACTGTGTCCTGCTGGGAATCAAATCCAGAGATAACGGGAATCAGAACAATTATGTGGCTCCATGGGGGAGTTACAATAGGTGAATTGAATAATACTCAATATGATTGATTTGTGAATCATTTAGTTGTGAATTATGCTTTTATAGGGTCAAATAAAACTGAGTATTTATGTCCTTCAAAATGAGACAGCAATGCAAGTTATGTTGATTATTGTGTTGCAAATTGAATTGCATCGGAAGCATGTTGAAACGTTTCACTTTACTAGTGAAGAATAGTTCAAATACGAATGTGTTTCATGGTTTTCAAAAGTCTGCTAAACAGTCTTGCACCTTTTAAAACTGACAGTGTCAAAAATCATTATATTTATATATTGTGAGTAAAAAGGGTTTGAAAAACTTGTTTTGCTGAATTGAAGTACCATATACAGTATATCTACTGCAGTGTATAACCGGGGATTATATAAAAAAAAAATTGTACACTGTCTTATATTCAAGAATTGTGGGTTTCTTATTAAGGGTACTGTATTCTTCAAAATTAGGGATAAACACAATTTTGGTTTGTGTCAATTATTATAAATGTTAGATGTTAATGAAAGTATTATTTTTATAAGCAATAGAAATCAGCTTCATGTGGTACACTGTAGATCATGTTTTGCTCTTTGTGGTAAATAGCAGCAAAGTTGAGAAAATGTCTCATTTACAGCAATATATTTGTATAGACATGTTTTTCCATTTTAATATTCACTAAATGTTTCTTTATGTGGTATGTTTTTCTTTTTCAGGATAAAATTGCCTTATCCAGTCACCTGAAGAGGACATGTGTTGGGATGAAACTGAAATAATAATAAGAATGAACTTAAGGTGATTGCCAGCTGCTTTTTTGTTTGAAATATTGACATGACGTAAGTGGCTAGGCTTTGCTGCATCTTTTGTGGAGGTGAATCTTTGAACAAGTGATTACAGGTGTGGCTTAGATTTTCTTTTGCTATGGAACATTTATTAAGGTGTGTTAGTGTATGTGGATCACCACCTTACATGTATTTACTTCAGTTTTTAACCTCTGAAAAATGTAGCATGGTAAGGTAATAATATACTTTGGATAGGCATTCATTTTGTTATAGAAACCAGTGTGTAGCATGAATAAATGGTTATTCATAGTCATAAAATTCCTTCCACACAGCTTGCATCTAGCTTACCTGAGGGTGGGGGGAAGTCTGCCAGGTCCACCCAGTGGCGGAGAAGTTACAGTTCGAGGGGCAAATTTCAGTCGAGTACCTCATCTGACCGAGAATAAGTTCTAACAACACTTGCACTGTTTTACATAAATAATATAGACTACTGTGGACAGGAACCAAGCAGACTTCCATGGTCTAGTGATTAGCATATTGTTTTGCAAAAATAAGAGTCCAGGGCGGGGAAAAATTATTATTGAGATTGCTATTTGCTTTAAGTCCACTTTATGCACAAATATGCTTATAGGGACTGGAGTTGAAGTTGAAACTATTGTAGAATCCAAATCAAAATATTCCTCCACCAGGTATCGAACCTAGGACCCTTTTATAATTCTTTCCATTGCCATTGTAAACTGAATGATCAGACATGAGAAGTAATGTGAATAACCATTGAAAACAAAAACTTATTTCCTCAAGGGGTCACCTTTTAAGGCACATTCCACAATGGTTTGGATCCAAATTTAAACTGCGGATCCAGTTTCGATTAGTCTGTCATGAGCATACAGTAGGTTTAAACTTTGTGATGAAGCACAGAACATTTTGGTCTTCAAAAAATATTAGGAATAATAATATACAAGAACTGGCAATTGGGAGGGGTGAATGCCCCAATCGCTCTCCCTGTGGGTGCGTGCCTAGACCCATCATTTCTTGTTTTTCTATTTTTATAATGCGAGTATTTTTAGTAAAAGTTGAAAATAAATCATACTGTTCCCTAGGGTGTTCCCAATGTTTATGTATTATTTTTGTTCATAATGTCATAAAGTAACTCGTATTGGAGGAAAAATTCAACGGGTGGACCTGTGAATGCCCCCACCCTCTTGCACATGGCAGTGACAGTGTACAAGTGGTTGGTAATTTTTGTAATTATTATAGTTACTATATAGACATTAATATGATTTTTTGAAGTTTAGTGAATGATAAAATATGTGTACATTCATTAAATGATTGGTTCTTGTTTTTTTATTAATGATAGTAATTCTTTAATTGTTATAGTATAACAGCATCTATGTAAACAACAATGAACTCAGTGATTCAATAATATAATGGCTTGGAGTTTAGAGCTAAGAAAAGTGTAGGCCTCTGAGTCTACCGCTGGGGTGTACGGAAAGAAAATCTGATAAGAATTTTAAAAAATCTAAATACAGTAAACACCTGATATAACCTGACCTGCTAAAGGGTACAAATCAAATTGAGTATAAGGAAGTATCATAATGATGTTCACAGCAGGGAGTAGGCTTATAAGTCCAGGTCAGCACTACAGCAGGACCAGTGAAAGTCACAAAAAAAATGTTAACATTTTCATAAAATAATATATTCAAAATATTTGCTTGTTTGAACTAGTTGCAGGCCAATATTTTTTTTCATTTTCTTTCATAGTATAAAAAAATATTGATTTTCTTGACCTACTTTTACAATGCTATTTTAGTGTGGTTTTTCCATTTTAATGATTTGGTTTTATTTTTATTTATCTTTATACTTTAGCCTACATAGACATTTTAACACAAGCAACTTCTTGAGTTATTTAAATGTAGCCTACGTATTAGTAAGAAAACATACTTTTTATCCATAAGGTCATTTTCAACTTCCTTCATGTCACAGTGTTGTTTTTAATGTTTGAACCATTTTGCAACTATAAAATGAAACATATTGTGGCTGGGTATAGAGCATATTAACAATAACATATATTTTTTGGTCAGTCTCATGTTTGAATTGAGAATTTGTGGTCTGCTATTGTTACTTATTGAGCAGTTTGTTATGTGAGAGTTCCAATAAATAAATTTCAAAATGAATTGTCCATTTGTTTTGATTCACAGTTTTTTCTTCCAATCCTTCAGTTATTTACGTAATGATTTTAATATAATTTTTAATTCCAAGAATAATTCCAAAATACACCTAGTTTGTTATTTTTAAGTCATAAGCAGTGATTCTCTTCTTTGTGTGTGTGGTGGATAATTTATTTCCCTTATTGAGAATGATTTTGGTCATTTTTCTAAGGTATGTGCTTCAAGAACATGTATTTGTTCTACCTAACCTACCTAACAAATGCCTCTTGGGTTAAGCTGGATGAGAATGAATGTCGGATTGATGTATGAGGCATGTACCATGCATCCATGTCTTATACAGGGTCCAAATAAACTTGAGACCTCATAGCTCTTTTGGCACATATCACTGACCAGTTAGCCAATTTGAAGCCAACCTATCTTCTTTTCTGAATTAAATTTTCAGAATATTTATGCAGAACTTTTACTGTCATAGAATGTAGTTCGTATAAGGAAATTGAGACACTTGACTTTTTTTTTTTTTACAAATGCATATATTTCCAATTGATGGTGTAATGCTTGTTAATTCTAACAACATTTGTACTTGGTGCAGAGTCTGAAGGAAACCTTGCTAGAAGGTTGAAACGTTACGTTTAGTTTATGTTTTATAATAAAATAAATTACTGCCTTGGTCAGCATATTGAGTTTTTGTTAATTCTGTGTTAAATTGAGGAAACTACTATATATTCTCTGCACATGCTTCTTCTAGATGAGGTAAGATAATTTTTTTCAATTACTGCAAAGTTGTCCAGGAACCCTTTTTTTCAGCGTGAAAAAATATTATTACTACAGAATTTTAGTGTCATGCTCAGGGATCCATACTTTTTTCATGTTCCATTGTTTAGTCTCAATCTTGAAATAAACTTGTCATTTTTCAAGCAAATGGTCACAAATACAGGTAACTTGATAAATGACAAATTTATTTTTATCTTGGAAAGTAGTTTCTCTTTAATTTTGACTAAGTTCTACCTCAAGCTAGAGAAGCAATACTTATTCAATTTTGACCAAATTTAAATAAAAAATGAATAAACTGACCTCAGCCTTGAGAAGCAGTAATTATTCAGTTTTGACTAAATTTTAGTCAAAAAATGAATAAATCCACTTCAGCCTTGAGAAGCAGTAATTATTCAATTTTTAACTAAATTTTAGTCAAAAAATGAATAAATCCACTTCAACCTTGAGAAGCAGTAATTATTCCATTTTGACTAAATTTTGGTCAAAAAATGAATAAATTTACCTCAGTCTTGAGAAACAGTAATTATTCCATTTTGACTAAATTTTAGTCAAAAAATGAATAAATCCACTTCAGCCTTGAGAAGCAGTAATTATTCAGTTTTGACGAAATTTTAGTCAAAAAATGAATAACTTGATTTCTCACTTGAGTAAATTATCTTTGAACTTGAGAAGTAGTGCTTCTTCAATTTTGACTAAATGTTATTCAAAACACGAGTAAATTATCTTTGAACTTGAGAAGTAGTACTTCTTCAATTTTGACTAAATGTTATTCAAAATATGAGTAAATTATCTTTGAACTTGAGTAGTAGTTCTTCTCGAAAAATGACTAAATGTTCTTCAAGTTTTGACTAAGAAATACAGTCAAATCAATTGACTAAATGCTAGTATTCACTTTTGACGCAAATTGAGTCGGTGCTAGTTTCAGTACTGGATTTAGTCAAAAGTGACTAAATTTTACTCGTTTTTGACTAAGTCGTTTTCACAGTGCAGGAATTGACGACATTGATGCTATATGCATGTTCTGCGACGGCAAGTGGTCTTCAGATTTCTGTGGTGAAATATGAGTGTGTTGCGTAGTGTAGCAGTTGGGCCCATGTGGAATGCTCAGGAGCGGAGAAAGACATTTACATTTGTGACTTTTGCAAATAAATATGGATCGTCCTCTTTTGTTCATCATCCATTATCTTACTACTGAGTCCACATGCAACTGTGTTTAAGTAAACCATTAGTTAAAATTTGTTTATTTTCCTTTTACCCATCATTATAACTGATATTTGGGAGCTCCCATTTTGTCACATTTTACTAAATTCATAAATTCTCTTTACCACACCAGGATAACACATTTAAGACTCATGGAATTCTTAAACCAATAATCAAAGATACTTCGGCGTTTGAAGAAACTACCTTTCACTTACTATTATGAACGTTATCTTGAAGAAACCAATTGGGGGTCCACTTTTTGTTAAACTTCCTCTATTATTATTATTAGTGAACAGTGGTGAATTATTATTGCAATCAGTAAATAACAGATTTTAAAATGACTAAGCATGCATTGTTGGTGTGTATTAAGGGGAGGAGATACAGTTACGCGCCAATTGTACATTTGTTTCAATATCGCCCGAATGGGCACTGCTACTAAAAATAACCATGGGTGTATCCAAGAGTATGAATTTCTCTCCATGTTGCAAGTAGAAGCGTTATCCTATGTTGTTTATTAAGCTGGCCACGATGTTTGAAAATGGAATAAATAATAATTTTCGGAATTCCATGTATTCCTTATGGGGAATCAACTTCAACATAGAGTTACGGCTAATCAAATGGAAGTTCCGACTTTTTCGCTGGTGAAATTCATCTTCAAACTACCCTCTTCCCTGTGACATCTCTTTCTATTCCATCGGAAGTTTTATATTCACAAGAAAACTAATCAAATCATACTCCCATATGATCAATGCTTTTCTCATTGCATCCTGGCAGTGTTGCCAAACCTGATGCGCATAAAAGAACTAAATGTCACCTTAAATGGAGTTAAAACTGACTCTCATGGAGCTAGATTTACGATGGCTGGATAAAGTGCCTCCTAGGGTAATGTTAGCTGTGAAAGGGGTGGGGCACTGCTATTATCGTTAACTCTAAATTGATGACAATTTATTCTTAGTTTACAACATCTAGATCCGGCGGCATCACCTATCTCAATAATCCACCGATGGTGGTATGAAATCGAAAGTAAATAATTCCCTGATAACAATATTATGTCAATTTCACGTCAAACATTGCGCTATAAAGAAGTAGCTGGGAAGATAAGAGAGAGTGGGGCGACGCAGCCAATATAACAATATCACGTCACGTGCAAAATGTATAATTATGACGAAAGGTGGTCTATGTGGGCTGGAACAAGTGATGGCATCATAGTGGGGCACGGGGATGGGCGTCCCAGTTCACAGCCGAACGAGTGCACGTAAGAGCCAGATCTGGCTTCAAGAGAACTAAGTTGGCACACTGCCACGGACGGAAGAGCTTGGGAAGAATTCCATGGAAACTGTATCGCATGCCCTTAATACACGGAAGGAATTTACAAGAATTTTTCTTGAACTTTTAACTCAGGTCCACTCAATATTTTTTTTCAAAATTTGCGATCACAAAAAATTAAATTCAATATAACTTGAAAAAAATAGGCAGCAAAATTAGTTTCTGTGCCAATGAAATTCTTACCATTTACTAAAGACGCTGGCATAACATGACATTTTTAGTTCTGCTACTGTAGATAGAAGAACGAAATTTCGGTAGGATAAAATTTGATTAGAATTGTACCTAGGTAGGTACAAAACTGATCACCGTGCGGTACAATTTGGATCCACATTGAGTGAAGAAACAGTATCCTTAATATATACTACAAGTGCAACTTCTTCTATGGCGTAGGCCTACAGGAGCAAAATAAAAACGAACTGCATGTTCTATTAGTTTAATAGCTCTGTTTGACTACATACATCCTTACGCAGCTACCCGCACTTCCTTCGGTGTCAATCCCAATCCTCGCCCTTCCAAATACATCAGTCTCTCCACAATTGCGTCTTCCATCTGCTTGGAGAAAACTGTTGGATGGCCAACATCAATCCTGGAAGGGGAAGGAACACCCGCTGCTTCTTGACGTGCCATCGTTACTTTGTTTTGGAGGATGGCAAATCGGACATTAAAATTTGCGATGCTCAGCGTATATATGTGTGTCCCTGTAGAATACTCTGCTAGGCATTTGTAACAATAAATTGATCAACACATTTACTTTGTGAAGTAATGTGCTGCACGCGTTACGGTAATGGAACTCGAACTGTATACGTCGCTGATCGAAATTGTACCATTTCCGCCGATCGATTACGTACCACTTTGTGCATGGAGACAAATATTTCTGTACTTCCCTTATTTCTCACCAGATAGCTACATATGTCATATGCTACAGCAACCACATGCTTGTCCATGTTTGACCTGAATTTCGCTATCCTACGTTCAAGCATAAACACGGGGCACGCAAATGACAGGCAGACGTTTATATACAAAGCACCTATTCTATCTACAACGTACTCACCTTGCCATATAAAATTACCTCTGGTTCCCCAGGTTTTCTGTAGAATTTCTCAATGTTTCTGCACAACACACCTGACACTCCACGAAACAACTCTCACTCCTCAAATCAGCGTTGTCAATAACAGGAAGCAAAATATTCGACCTTTTAGAACGGGTGATCAAAATAGTACCTATGTAGAAAATGCACCACCCTACCCTATACACCCAAATTGCTTGTATTATTCTGTCTTCCCATGGGTGGTGCTAGAAGAGGCCATAAACAAAAATTTTGAAGTCACAGAAAGACCAAATTGTGTCTCGCGTATACCACCTACAAAGCAATCAAGTTCCTAATGAATATTGTTGTCAGTTTATTTAATTTCGCGTCTCTTTATGGGAGACTTTCATGACCATCTTTTCCCGGACAAACCTTCCACAGTTTTTCCATTCCCCCTTAAATTCCATTTCGTTTTCCTTTCTTCCCGCTTCTTCTCCCCCCTTTCGTCGTGGTCGATTTCCTTCGTTGCGGGTCTGTCCCCCCATCTCCCCTCGTGGAATAGCAGAACCTCCGCCGTGACTGAAATGGCTAATGCCTGGTTGGTCTTCTCCCAACATTCAGCCAGCAGAGGCGAATCTGGAAGGCAACGAAACAACCACAGAAGGTCGACAAGCAGGCAAAACTGCTTGACTTTCTTCTCTTTCAGACGAAGCATGTTAATTTTCATAAAACAGTTTATGAAGAGCGATAGTGGGGTCTTGCTTTCGCATGCTTATGCAGGACACTCACTGAAGAGGAAAAGAGCGAGGCGACAAAAGGATAATTAAATATTACCTACTTCTTGGCTTCGCCCCGCCTTCGCCTCCGTGGACAGCCAATCAGTATGTGATTTGGTATATTTCACTTCGCTTTTCAGCCACTTTGGGCTAATCGCAAAGATAAGGATGAGCGATGATATTGATGAAAGGACATTAACAAAGAATACCTATACGAACACAGGATCCCTGGCGTCGTAGCACGCTGTGCTAACCACTCCGCCCCGGAAGTCGGCAGTATATGATGGGGTGATTGGCGTAACTTTCTACAACACCCGGTGGTCTTGTTCGAATCCTGGTTAGGGCATTATTGGTGCAATAATATTCCATCAGCTCTGTTCATTGAAAAAAAAAAAGCAACCTCCTGCAGAAATGAAGTGAAGGCATGTGAGGGGATGTGGTCAACACAATGCTCGGGCCGGGCCGCCTTTACCCCCAAGGTTTCCCCCATGTGCCTATTTATTATAGGTTAGGCGAACTACAGAGTTCCTCCATGAAAGGACATTGCTACAAAAAAAAATCCATGTAAATTGATTGAATTATCATAAGTATGCCAAAGTTAGTAGATGAGGATATGATGTATTGTATCTTGTCAATGCTAATAAAGTTAATGAACATTGAGCGTGAACTCTTTTTGAAATTTGATCAATGCAGCATGTTTTGAGTGGACCCACTGAATCTCTATTGGGAAATAGGGTTGTAACACCACATAGAATTATAGTCTAAAGTCTAGGTCATTAGTACACATTGTTAATTTAGTGTCCATTTTCAATCATTGAGTGTCAGTGTTCCATTTCTGCACTGGCTTCGGAAGTTACTAAATTCTGAACACTTTCCAAATTTTTCAAGTACCAGATCAATTTTGAATTGCCTTAAATTTTTTTAACACCCGCTTAAGTCTCTCCAAATTCTCCAAGAATCCAAAATTTTGTGTACCATCCATAGTCCCCAGATACCTTTCTAAACTCCTTTTTCTAAACTGCTCTAAATTCTCCTCCTTTAATTTTCTACAAGGATATCTCTAAATTCATCTCACCTCAAATTCTCATAGATCACTCAAATTCTGTCCTCCTCACAGCACTTTATCTGTTGATCATTAAGATTCTTCCCTCCTTCAAATTCTAACCACGTTTCTAGTGATTCGACTCACCGCTAAACTACATGGTAAGTTATTTTACTAGAATTTTTTAAACAATTTTATGCAGCATTCAGGAAAAAAGCAACAGTTACACTCTTTTAACTGTTATTGTTAGTTTTATACATCTCATAGGAGGCACCTATCATCCTTCTATGACCTTACTCTAGACTCTACATAACGTCTTTGGTTGCTGCCATCTGTTGACAATTTCTGTATTTGATCTTCCTCAACATTCTAGAAGCCATAAGAACTAAATATGCATAAATAGTCCGTTCCGCTTCTACATGGAAGTCACCAGGAATTTTGGCAAACTCAGGAAAAGGAAGGTACGTTACATTTATGAAACACTAAACACGAAGAAAAATACGATGAACACATAAAAATATGAGCACTTACCACTTGATCTGTCGATAGAGATATCCGATGAAGTCACTGCAATCTTTGCGGCAGTAGCTACAGAAGGATACATTGAAGCGGTATGAATCCTGTTTTCGAGTGTTAACGGCATGGCCGGATCTTTGTTTACATTGGTACACTTAAAGAATGGAAAAAAAAACACCTTGTAGCCTCAGCCTCCAGGTTATCGAAAGCATTGCAAATTTGTCAATTTTGTTACCAACTTGCTGTACTTTTCCAATGACAATAGTCAGAGATATTTTGGGATGAAAATAAACAGTTCTCGACAATGCTGGTTCTCGGGTGAACATCGTACATCCAAGGCAACCACTGGCGTAAGCATGCCTTTGTTTCGGGGGGGACTGAAATTATAAAGGTTGATAGTACATAATTGCGTTCTAGGTCGGGAGGCATTCAGTATAAAATATTTCGTAATTGGTCCTTTTAACTTTCGTTTTAAAAGTTGTGGAAAGGCAAAATCGCGGCTCATTTTAGGGGGAGTTTACTTTTATATTGCTGGCTTTCATCGATTTCCTTGACTTTTCTGCTTTTCAATTTTAAAATTGTTAAAAAAGTGCTCCCCTGTGCTTCGTACCACGCCATGAATGCGTATAGTAGGGGATGTGGAGGTAGGGCTCCACACTTTCTTGATCACGGCTGAAGGTGGGGGTGATGTGATAAGCACCACGCCTCTGGCCGCCTCTACTCCCCCAGATACCCATTTTGTACGACGCTGTGTGCTTTTTTTTTCAATTTCGGGAGGGTCTGCAGCCCCGTCAGCCCCCCCCCCCTCTGCGTACGCCAATGAAGGCAGCAATAAGTGAATCGAGATATGGCACAAATATTCGCCGACGAAAGTACCCTTCGTACTTCTACACTTTCACTATACTGTTGCCGTGAAGTGCAGCGAGGTAGTGTTGGTACCACATCAATGTGCTCACAAATTTGTTGAACTCCAACGTACGTACAGCTCTCATCCTCCCTGTCTTGCAATATGAAGAACGAACATTCAGGAAAAAGCCAGGGATGGACAAATATCCCCCTTCCCTTATGTGGCGGCGCCTATGCTCTTCTGATAAATTTGCGCTAAACTTGCCATAATCACATTGTTATTTCAAAACATTGTACATTTTTAACCCATTTCCAAATTCCTTAGAAACCACTAAGTTATGCCTCCTGCAAATTCTACGAGGACCCTGGATGCTTTCAACCTTGCAATTCGTACAAGGATCCCAACGTTTTCTCTCTCCGGATACGAGCGTGTTCTTGACCTCAACATTTTCAATGCAAATCGACTCACGCTCAAGGCACATGCGAATTTGCGAGCAAAATGCTTCTGCTGGAAGTGTTTAATAAACATGCGACCTACCTGTATCGTTTCCTGGGCGGTGTACTTCCGAGGCTGCTTCGCCCCTTCTGCCTCCATCACGGACTAAGCATTTTCGTGCGTCTTTCCCCCTCCGGCATCCTCAGCTCCTGCGGAAAGACCAAATATCCATTAGCTCCTTCGAGTTGACAAGGCAAAGATTTTGTTGTAGCTGCCTGAATGTTAGGCAGATATTACGCAGAAACACCGCAGTAAAACCTGCATGTAACGTACAGCAGTCAATGATCTGCAGTTGCAGACCGTGACCAAAAAGGTACTTTACAATTTCCAACTCATATAGCACAACTTGTAATTGGCATAGAGGAATATACTTTCTTGTAGGTGATTCAACAACGCCCAAAGTTATCTTTTTGTCAGGTGTTGAATAAAATGGTGCACCACCGCACTAGGCCTTAGACGTGAGAGATGTCCTGGACAGGACATTTCCAGCAGGTTGGATTGGAAGAGATGGTCAAATTGCCTGGCCTCCTAGATCCCCTGACTTTACACCCCTGGACTTCTTTTTGGAGTGCTATGTCAAAGACACAGTGTACAGCATTCCTGTCATTGATCTAGTTGATTTTAAGGCCAGAATAAGAGCTGCCATAGCTACAGTTGACAAGGATATGCTACGGATGGTATGTACAGATTTGGAATTTCAATTAGTTGTTATACAGGCCACCCACAGGTGCGCATGTTGACGTAGACTAATACACAATGAAACTTCATGCAATGTAAATCAAATGGTACATTGTATGTTTATTTATGTCAATTACAAGTTGTGCTCTATGACATCAAATTTATAAAGTACCTTTAGGGACACCCTGTATTTCAATAAATTTATTTTACTGCTCTAAAAAGTTTGCAATTTTTTTTTATACTTTCCTGACTCATGCTTTAGATATATTTGTACTTATTTCTTTAGTGTCCTTTCAAAAATATTCCAGGTTCCTTTAAAATGATTTAGATGTTATGTTAATTGATATTTGCAAACATAATGTACTTACATTTTTTACAAACATTTCTTTAACTTGTAAAAACAAGTTAGTTTCGATTTTCACAGTGGGCAGGATGACTGCCCCAGCTGTACTTGTCCGGAAGTTGATACTCGAGTGCCATCTATTGATGGATATTTTTCCTTTTTTAAAAAACTCCAGTCATTAGATAATGGAACAATCAAAAGATGAACAAAGATGGAACATTAGCTTTTGCTAATCGCGACGAGGATGATGACAATGAAGATGAGTGATGTAATTGATGAAGGAGAGGATTCGAACCCGGGATGCTTAGCGTAGCGGCGCGCCGTGATAACTACTTCGCCATGGATGTTCATTTATAGTACTATCAATCCATGAGTCGATGAATAGTATATAGACAATATGTCTTCTTGTTCTTTACGTTTCTAAGGTAGTTCTTTGCTTAGTGTAAAATTTCAGTAAGATTTAGCATAAATGGAACCTCTAGAGTAAAAGTTTAAAAATGCATACTAAATCATACCCACGCTTTATCTTATTCTTTTTGCATACCACACTGCTGACACGAAGCCATCTGAAGTCCACAGCTTGGGAAAAGTTAAACATTGTGTTTGATTGATTCATTTGGTTCATGCTGCTCTACATTTCTTTTACTTTGGGCTAATCGCGAAGAAGAGGAAGAGTGATGATATGAAATAAAGATCAGAAAGATCACAAAGAACCCCTATGCCCAGGCCGGGATTCGAACCCGGAATCCTTGACGTCGTCGCGCTGCTTGTCGGTGCGTTCAGCGGTCCACTCATGATTCTAAGTTCGAGCACTGGGCACTGTGAATGACCTTTCGTTCAGTGAGCACTCATCCTCATAGTAGTGATTGGTCAAAAGTAGCAGAAGAGCGACACAAAAGGAAAATAGACACGTAGATACCTGCGTGGTGAACACCATTCTCTTGTAGCCAGAGAACAAAACAAATCCCTCGTTCCTCCTTTCGCATCAATTCTTCTCAACCACCACATTGAGTCAATGCAATCCCTGTAGAAGTCAGAGTAGAACGACATGTTATGTCTCGGCCCCGTCAATGTCGACACTAGCGCATTTCCAAGAAGAAAGAAAGCAATCCAACAGTGAAGTGTATGTCTCCATTTTGTTTGGGGGGAGTTGTAAGGAAAGGGCAAGAAAGCTTCTTCCCCCAATCGGTCTTAGAAGTTCCCTTATTTTTCACCAATGTCAATTAGGGGAAAGGTGTCATTTAAGTAATGTGCCAAGCGGACAGCCATAAGCCTAAATCAGTTGTAAGGTGCTTTTCTAGATTCCACGTACAGACATTTGTCAGCGTTAGATGGTGCTGAGGGAATAAGGGGGGCAGAAACTCCCTCGTTTTTCTTCAGTTTTCATTAAAGAGCAGTTAAGAGGAAACTTTCATCCCTTTCTGGATAAAGTGTGACGGGGGTGGAAACTCCCCCTGTCTGTTTTTCCCCCTTTCAGGATTTCGGATTCAACTGTTTTTTTCCTTGCCTCTTTCTAAAAATGTCTCGTTTGTTGATTTCGTTTCAGCAATGTTGGCGTCAGTACTTCACTACCATAGGATGTTACAGTATATACCAAATGTGACATTCTTAATTTAATTGCTAGTAAACACTAAGGTACTCTGTTATAACGGGGGGATTATGAAGTACTCTTATTGTCTAATTTGAAGACATACAACTTGATTGTAGTAGAGTTATATTGAGTGAAATTTACATTTTGAAATATGTTTTCAGAAAGTACCCACACTGCACGGAAAATTTGCAGATGCAACGAAAAGAGAAGTTATGATATTTCCTGAATGTTAAAAAGCTTCATAAAACGTGTCATGTCTCTGTGTTTCTAAATCAGATATTCTTCATTCGAATTGCAGTGAAACAGACAATACTAGTGCTAGTAACTTGTATACGTCATTCTGATCATTCACGTCTCTCACTCTCTGCCCCTCTCCCTATTTTCTATTTCTTATTCCTCTTCATCTATTCTTTACATCTCTACTTCTGTCTTTATCTTAATATGGCTTTCCGTTCTTCTAGCTTTCTCGCTCTCTCTCTCATTCTTTCTCTGTGATTTCCTCTCTCTTTTATCTGTCTATTTTACCTATTTTATGACTGTCTACTTTTCCCTCTTGAATATTTCACATTTCCATATTTCGTTTCTTTCTCTTACTTTGGCCCATCCGCGTTAATAGTGACCAGCGACGCAATTGCGCATGCGCTGACTGGACGAGTCCAGTGAAAAAATAGGGGTGAAACGAAGAAGGAAAACTGCCATTTCGGGTGTGTAGTCCCGTTTCGCATCAGCACAATATAATGTGATTTATAACCTGGCCACAATTTTAGACGAAACGGAACATTCCCTTTCGCCAAATCCCATTTCGCCTAAACTGGTTGAAAGTGAAATACTTCAAATGAGGGGAATTTAACAGTCTCTCAACAGGGAAACACGTGCTCTATTTTGTTACGTTAATTCATCCTTAGCTCTTCTTGATGTCACGTGCCTAGTTAGGTTATGGCAAGTTAAGTTAGGTTAGATAAAACAAGAAACAAGCAGAAAATAAAGCTTCAATGAAGAAATATAAATATGCTGACCAAGGCAGTAATTTATTTTATTAAAAACATAAACTAAACGTAACGTTTCAACCTTCTAGCAAGGTCTTCTTCAGACTCTGTATCAAGTACAAAAGTAACAAGATACCAAAAACAGGGCATTATATATACACAAAACATGTGAAAAAGAAAGCAAAATAAATAGCCTATGGAAACAGCTGGAAAAGAATGGCTATGAGAAGCAGGATAGACTGGACATAAACAGAAGAAGGAAGAAAAGAGGAAGGGGAGAATTGGAAGAGAAAGAAAAAGATGAAGAGAAAGAAAAAGAGAGGTGGTTTGGAATAAGGAGTATGGGGGAGACCACAGAAAAGATATGCAAAGTGCTTAGGAAAGCGGGCATTAAAACTTACAGGAAGGGAGGGAGAAGCATCTTAGGAATAGCGAAGAATGCAAATAAGAAAAAGGAAAACAGAGAAGAGGAAGAGGAAGGGATTATCTACGAAGTAAAATGTAAAGAATGTCAGAGTGTGTACATAGGAGAAACGAAAAACAGACTGAAAGATAGGTTGAAACAACATAGGGATGATGTACGACTTAAGAGAGAGAGAAATGCGATATTTAAACACACGAGAGAAACAGGACATGACATAGAGTGGGATGAGGCTAAGCAGATAGGAAGGGAGAAGAGAATGCTAGTGAGAAAATGGAAGGAAGCCAAGGAGATAGAGAAAAAAGGTGAAGAAGACACAATGAACTGGAATGGGGGACTGAAGTTAAACAAAGAATGGAAGAAAGCGTTAGAAAGAGTGGAAAGGACAAGAGAGAAAGAGGAGAGGAGAAAGAAGGATATGAAAGAAAAAGAGCGTGAGATATAGAGCCCAATCCACATTCTATATGAAAGTATATATTTTTCGCCTTTTAGGTGAAAGTACAGTTCAATAGTGAAAGCCACCTGCTAGAAAGTTCCAAAACAACTTTCTAATAGTCTGGAGGGAGTAATGTTTTGTGTATATATAATGCCCTGTTTTTGGTATCTTGTTACTTTTGTACTTGATACAGAGTCTGATGAAGACCTTGCTAGAAGTTTGAAACGTTACGTTTAGTTTATGTTTTTAATAAAATAAATTACTGCCTTGGTCAGCATATTTATATTTTTTCATAATAATGGAAACAAGGCTTAATGGTGTTACTTCAATGAAGCTGCTTGAAGTTGGCAATCCGGTTTAACGTCAGAGATTGAAATGGAGACGTTATATGCCTACTAAAAAATAGACTAAGGAATGAAGTCATATCTTCATTTATCTTTTCGAAAATGCGACAAACGTCCCCGGCTGCTGGATTGTGTGACAACGCTCTTTTTTTAGTAGCAACACCTGACTCTTTGGCCCATGTGACTGTTCCTAATTAGCATCGGCACATGCTCCGAATTATTCGTGTACGTTGATTACCGTTAAAATTATTCAAGCGTGTTTCGCCCATTCCCTTTCGCCCAATACCGAAGAACTTATTTTATTGGCCCAAGTGATAACCCGCGCTAGAACAGAAGTACCCTTTCGCCCAGAGGGAAATGTGGAAGTAAAAATTCCCAATCGTGTAGAGCCAGTGTTTTTAAGTTCACTTTTATGAACAGTTTAAATTGGAATCTGAACCATTGTGCTCATCGTAAGTGGTTGTTTTACGCTGCAGTTTTTTTAAATTTAATTTCTTTTTTCAGGAAAGAATTGGCTAAAGCTAAATTAACCAACGAGGAGTAAGCGAAAATGCCTAATTTCAATGGTGTTAAACACAACCTTTATAATGTGCGACGAAGACATTGACCTGCAATACCTAAAACATTACAAGATTTGGTACTACTTTCGTATAGGTGAGACTCCTATAAATCATTTATTTCGCACTTTTTTTACATTGCTAACGTACTATTCTGCATTCCGGAACATTTCTTTAGGTGTAATAATGAATTTCTAACGAAAATAATGTCTATTTCTTACATTTACGAGTACTTACTGTTCTACGTTATTTCGTTCTGTAACACACAATATGGCGATAGCGTACTGGTTCATCGCGCGTTGTGCGAATGTTTTGTCGATTTGGAGTGTGTATGCAGTGTTGCAACCTTGTTCACAGAAAAATACCTACTTTCGTGCCCGGATTTGAAATTATGTTAATACCTCGCAAACCATTGACGTTAGCCCCACAAACCATTTCCCGTAAGGTTAGGTTAAGTTAGGTTAGGCATAGTTTAATTTTTTTTTTAAAAAATAAAAATACTCGACACGTCATGTTATAGTGAAAACACGGCGACGTTTGAAACACTTACTGGGGGGTTACGTCATGTAACACAGGGAACATTGTGCTCACGTGCAGAAAGCAAATGGCGGCAGCAGCAATAACGTGTCGGAGAGATATTTTCGCAGATAAACACATGATTTCGCATTAAAATGAATCAAAACTACATTCCCGAACATCAACAACCCTAAAGAAAATGATTTGCGTAAGTACTTTCTTCTGTAAAAAGTAAAAAATCCGTCTCCGCTATACGAAAGTGTTACCAAAGATTTACCTAACCTAACCTCACTGGCTAATTCTATTAAACAATGTGACAAGGCTCCCCTTTGGAAGCCACACCTGATTATTTGGATTTTTACTTTTACATTTCCCTTCACATTCAAACCATCTTTAAAAATTTCCTCTGGGCGAAACGGTACTTTCGTTCTGGCGCGTGTGCTACGGCCCCGGCTAGGAGTATGAGCACTCTTCTACACCTAGGGCTTGCTGGGTTTAAGTAATAGTCTTAATATCGCATAATTAACAATTTATTAACAGCAATAGCTTTACTAGCAACTAGTTAACAACACACGTGACTCCATACGTTTAAAAGACACTTCCACGAAGATACTTAGTTTACACAAACCTTACAGAGACCAATCTTTTAATTAAATTCCAGCTCTACTATTTCCAAGAGATTATAAGGCATAAAATAGTCACAATATTATCACAAAAGGACTTGCAATAACACAAACTTAAACTTACATTCATGCCATGCCATCTTTCCTTTGTTTGATAACTTCACCCCAAGGAAAAAATCTCTAACTTTTCCCATCGTTACCAACTCGCTTAATTTTGCGGAGTTGCCAACCTCGCACAGAAAATTATCATATGACCATACAGGCCCTCCTATACGAGGGATAACACTAGAAATCTACTTTGACCATACAGGCCGTGTTATACAATGAACGAATAACATTTGGTTAAATGAACATAAACAGAACTAATAAGTCTTTTATACGACAAAACTTGAGTCGTTGCACGTGTTATCACTTGGGTGATAACAGGTTTTATGAACAAGTTTTTCGGTACTGGGCGAAAGCAGAATGGGCGAAACGGGAAGACACGGTCAAAATTTCCCTCACCCTTTGAACCGGTTTACACGAAATGGGATTAGGAGAAACGGGATGCCATTATTTCGTGCCTGTTTCTGCCCACCTCCCCTATCGCGTGTAGACTCGTCTTTTCAAACTAGTCTCGTCTTTCCCTGTGGGACAGTATGCAACTTCATGGGACAATGCAGTACCTGGTCTGTTCTTTTTTACTTATCTTCTGAATACCCTGTCTGTATATATAGCCAAGATTAATCGAGGGACTGAATACACGTATCGTGAGACTAACTCACGATCGATGAATCGGACACCTCTTCTTAAGTCTAACCGCCACTGACTCCCGAGACATTTCTAATGAGACACTGTTTAATTTTCCCTTCTACAACCACTCAGAATCTTTCCTTAACGACCATCCAGATCGTCAGGACTGTTCATTACCAGAGGAAATAAAATTAGTCTTGAAGAGAAATTAAAAGCAGAGTGACACTGGAAAGACTGGAAAAAAAATGCTCATCAATTTCTCCGTCCGGAAAACCCCGGGGATCCATTTGGTTGTTGCTAATTGGCCAAAACTCTTCAGCGCCCCCTTGCTTTCCCCACGCCCTCCCGGCCACTTGAATAATAATCGCTATAACGTTGGGGACTTCCATGGGGTGCGACTACATATGGGGAAAACTTTAACAACCGGAGGGAGACATCGAAGGACAACAAACCAACAAGCTGCAAAACGTCACGAAGAGTCATTTTTATTAACACTTGTGACTGAATGACGACCCTTCGGTCTTCCTCCGGCACTTCCTTCCCCTCTAATATTATCCCCTTGCAGTGGTTGTGGGTGGAGGGAAAAATCGCTCCGCGAAGGGAAATTTTTGAGGAAAATTAAAAGCAGGGGGAATTTCCATATCGCCGGAATAACGGAGAAAGGTAATCTTCTTGTTTCATATATTCTGATTTTACGCATCTATTTCGCGCTTATTTCATTTATTGATCCGTTCCCTTTTCCTTGAATCAATTTTAGTTTTGATGCATTTCGGTTCGATATTGTTAGCGTCCGATGTCATTCCTTTCTTACTCATTTCTGTTATAGAACTTGCTCCCGTTTCGCTGTTGTTCTTTTCGCACATATAGAGATATTGAACACCACCTTTCCTCTATATCTTTTCCCGTTTACTCCGTTGGTACCTTCACAGCAGGCTGCGACGCTAGAGGTCCCACGTTCGAATCCCTACTCTAGACATAAGTGTTCTTTGTGAGTATACGTTCATCATTTTAATCACATCATCAATCTTCCTCATCGTCGCGATTGGCCATAAGTTTCAGAAAAGCGATGCTAAATAACAAAAAATTAAAGATTTAATAATCCTATGGTACCGATACATTACAAAAGAAAAGCGAATCTAAATAACAAAAATGTTAAGAATTAAAAAAATAAATGCTAGAACATGGATATGCAAACTGTTCTATATGTAGGGCCAGTAAGTATTTGAGCCATTTGTTGCGGGCCATATCGTATCATGCCGAAGGCGTGACTCGAACCCGGGACTCCTGACGTCACAACCCGATAGTCTAATCACTTCACCTAGAGGGTCCTGCTGAAGCGCTGAAAGTAGTACAAGTGCATTACACCGGCGACTTTCAGTGGATCTGAAAACTCCGCCGACACGGAATTCGACCGGAACTCGTACGAAAATAAGTAAACTAATGCCTTCGGCATGATACGATATTCCAATAAATACTAAGTTAAAGTAACGATATACTAAATTAAGTTTTATAAGAAGTAAGGCGGAACACATAAAAAACCATGGCGAACCGAATGTGGGCCAAACTTTGGGTGGTCGTGCCTTAGAGCCCGGGTTCTTGAGGATAGGAGACTGACGCCTGGACCGTCAGTACTACGGATAATTCTTCGTAGTGGTGTGTGTTGTCATGTACTTTGTTCTCGTGTGTGTGCGTGTGTTTGTATCCGTTTGTTCCTGTGTGTCTACACACTATCACTTGTTGTCACAAGTATCGTGCTGAATTCGAATCTACCACTCGATCCTTTAAGTTAGACACCCCGGATGACACAGTGAAGTGGCACATGAATCTAAGGACTTAGGATTAAAAAGATAGTTCCTCTCGTTATTTGTGCTATATTAGAAGAAAATCAGCGTTTTTAGCATCATCGGCCGAGTGGTTAGTGTACCGTGTTATGGCACTAGGAGACTGTGTTCGAATCCTGGGTGATGAATCATCGTTTCAATGTGTATGTTCCGTCATCACTTTCAACAATTTACTACTCATCTTCAACGTCGCGATTACTCTAGAGAAGTAGAATAGCGACGTGGGGATGCTAGGACAAGAGGCATAGAAATCTCGTTCCTTAAATAAGGAATAAGCTGTCTCATTCTGTAGTGATTTGCTTTATTTTACTTCGCTTTTTGTGCCACTTTAGGCTAATTGGCGAAGATGGGGATGAGTGATGACATGATGAAATTATGGCAGGGACTCTCTGTTGCCGCGTTTACCTACAAAGGAACTCGAGGTCAAACAACCAATTAGGCAAGAAGCGGCAACTTAAATAATTCATCCTCCACAAAGCAGCCAGCAGGAAAACAAGATTTTGTCAAAATAACCGTTCTGTGCGGCGGCTTCATTCTATTGTTCCATTTATTTCGCTCTATATAATCTAATCTTCATTATTCATCCTCGCAGCCCACCAGTAGAACAGGGATATTAAATAAGTTAAATACAGTGCTGTATAATGGTGGGATTTTTGTAGACAAAGTGGGAAAAACGCTGAGTGAGGGAATTTTCTCAAGAAAAACTATGATCGCCGCTCCCCCTTTTCGACGGAAAGTCAGCTTCTGGGTAATTTTTCTGCCGCAGCGTGGCGCTGGCGTCACCGTGTCTCCCTCCTCAGTTAATCCGATTCGTTGATTCCTCGCTGGGGTCTCTCGCAGCGCTCCGGGCAATATTTCTTTATGAACGCATTACACGGTGCATTGGGCAGGTTTATTCGCGGCTCCTAACCTGCGGTTTCCTTCCCGTGAGCCTTTTCGCACGTCGCGGTGTCCGATCCCGATTCCGTTCAATGATCGTAAATGAACCGGCCAAAGGAGCAAAGTAATAACTTCGTTTATGGTGTTGGACAAGTATTGTTATCATTATGGACGAAGATTTCTTAAAGAGAGCTTCGCCCAGGAAAATGTGGTCTAGTGGTTAGCGTGATGTCCTGCAAATCCAGTGGCCAGGAATTCAAATCTTGCCCAAGTCATATTCTCCAAATTTGTTTCTCTTTCATCATTGGAAATCGAAGGAAAATATTTAAAAACAAGAAAATGCAAATTAAAAGTTCTTTTTTTAAAAAAAAATAAAGCTGTTGTGTTCACAAATGACTGACATTAATATCTGTTCATTTATTTCATGAATTAATCATAGAATTAGAAAATCTCGGAGATTTTAAATACGAGATCCTCGTGTGGACCTCAAGTCAAGATAGGAAAATCCTATTATTATTTTGGAAGAAACTGCGGTAACAATTGCATAAACTGTATCGAACTGAATAAGATACATTAAAGAGAGGAACAGGACAAGAATACATGTAATACTTCACAATATGGCTTTTAACTTTAAAATTCGACGGATCTTTATCAGAAAACCAACTGCGAGTCACAGTATTGGGATTGACTGACCTCTATCGGGAAACAGACGAATTATTACACAACGCATGTGAGAAGGATAAACAATCCTCTAAACTTACGACAACTTTTTTACGTCAATTTCGCATGCGAATAATACGTTAATTCTACATAAACAGTATCCCAAGGTTACTTTTGGTCCACTGTGTGTGTGTGGGGGGGGGGGGAGTACATTTAAGAGGAAACATTGAAATATGAATATTTTATCTTGCATAAAGTTATATTATAATGATTCCAGTTGTGTGCACCAATAATGTATTTTAAAGAACGGAATCATGGAAATTATTATGGTTAACTATGCAATGGCTGTTACTACGTACTTTAAAAACGGTCATAACTATTTTTAACGGTATGGAAGCGAATATTAACGGTCTTAGACCGGACCGTTATTTCTCCATCACCTTTCTACAGATAGGCCACACCTAACGTCACAAAATGAGATTTTTAAAGCCTGGAATTGATATGCACTTCGATGATTTGAACCATCCCTGACATTGAAAACGCGACCCCTTGATACGAGGGTAGTTTGAAAAGTAAAGTAAACGAAGCAGAGATGGCAGCACCATTGAAATCGTTACACGGTCGATACGTTTGATCCTTCAAACGAGCACTTGCAGCGTTTCAGCCCAGTGCGTTGTGAGGTTACTGTTTACAAAATGATTTCTCCTGGTCTGCAAAATAGCCGTTAACAGCATGAATCAGTTCATCGTTATCGGAAAATCGTTGTCCTCCGAGCCATCTTTGAGGTTATGCAACAAATGCAAGTCAAGAGGGATCTAGATCTGGCTAATAGGGCGGATGATCCAACAATTCGAACTCAAGTTCATGTATTTTAGCCATAGAGACCATTGACGTGTGAACAGGTACATTGTTCTGGTGGTTTTGTCCATTATTTTTTTTTAAAACGCTTGCATGTTCACCTACTTCGCGTGATCAAACAATAACTTCACATGGTGTTGCCATCACTGCTTCGATTACTTTACTTTTCAAACTACCCTCGTAGCAAGGTGATATCCCTATCAAGACACTCATACAGGTGCTTGAATTTGGGATTTGTTTGAACACTTTATGCACTTATAAGCTAATCGGGCCTTTATCTAAAGTTTTGAATAGCATCCGAACTAGAGATGGCCAAATACGGACAAAATTTTATGCGCATATCGGACATTCTGATACCCGAATTATCCTAATCATCCGGATATCCAATTTTCGGATTATAAGAAATTTCCGAATATCCGACGTGGGTCGTTTGTCCGTTTTACGGGTTATCCACATATTACTTTATTCATCATGTTCCTATTTCACTGTACGGATATTCTACAATTCCTTCATCAAATCTGTACTACCCAGACATTCAGATTATCCGGATATCCATACTATCAGGATATCTGGATTATCCGGATATTTGGATATCCTGATTATCCGTTGCATCCGAAACACATAACGGATACTTTGATATCCGTCATCTGGATTTTGTGACCATCCCTATTGTGTGCCTCCACTGGGTGTCAACCACAGGCACCTTGTAATCAAGGGGATGTTACCACTACGCCATCGGGGAGATACTTGTTAGGCTTGCATTTTAAAGCACGTTACGTGTCAGTAAATGGGCGAATTAAAAATTAATAACCGCTTAGTTTTCAAAAGCGGAAGAGTAAGGAAGGGCTTGATGAATCATTGATGAAAAAGTGCAAGTAAAGACTTGGGATCAATAGTGTGCTTCGTAAGAACTTTGTCCTCGGCTGCGCGATGGTTAAAAGTAATAAAGAAAATCTGCGGGAAGTCGCGGTTAAGTAAGCGAGAAGAGGTAGAGACAGAGAGAGAGAGAGAGAGAGAAGGTGGGAGAGAGGGAGAGAGGAGAGATTCTTCCTTTCCTCCGGAATAATAAAAGAAGAAAAGGCATAAAGTCCACACCGGAATTTGCCAACCTAATAATCTAACCAACGAGATTACAACGACTCCATTAGGGAGGTTTCAAATTCAATGCCCTTTCCTTCGTTTTAACTTCATCTCCTTTACTTATTTTCTTTCAGACCAGGAAAAAAGAAACGAAAGCAGTTACAAGAAGAAAATGAGAGAAAGTGTGCAGGCCGTTGCCAGAGGAGAAATAATAGAAAAGAGAGAATTTTTGAAAATTGAAATTAAGCAAGTATTTCTTTACTGATGAAGGGTATAATTTGGCCAGGACTTTCTGCGAATTCTCTCCGGGTTTCATTTTCCCGGGGAGGCGAAAGGAACTTGGATTGAATCTTGTAGGAAAATGACACCGAAAAGCGTCGTCGGAGGGCGCTGGAAACATGAGGAAAGATGCGCTTAGGAGGCCGTTTCGAGCGCCTGAAATGATAACTGATGTCATTGGAAAGAGGCCAGATATTGGCGAAATTGGACCTAAGCGCATTAAATAAGGATTTCGGGACAGGGCATTATGGGTAGGTGGGGGCACCGCGATTTGCAGTTTCCTTAGTACTATCCATACCATTTTACCAAGAAAATGGATGGAAAATCGCAGAATTACAAACGGGAGAGAGAGAGAGTGAGAGAGATAGAAAGGCAAACACATCGTGAGAAAGGGAATGAGGAAGGTGAAACATAAGAGGCAGAGGAAGAGATACTGAAATAGTGACAAATAGAGAGAACTGCAAGATGAAAACGCAGAAAGAGAGTTAGATGGACAATAGAAGATGGTGATAGAGAAAGAAAACGAAATAAAATTGTAGAGAAAGGAAAAGATAGAGAAATGATAAGCAGAAAAGAGCATAGAAAAATGAGAGTTAAAAGAGAGTAAGATATATATGGCATATATAGAGAAAGAAAAAAACGAGCAAGGAGAAAATGAAATAAAAGATTAGCACAGAAGGAGAAACAAAGAGAGGTGGAGAGAAAATGAGAAGAGGAAGGGAAAGCACGAAATTGGGAGAAAGGAAGAAAATGGAAAATATGTGGAGAGAAAGATTGTTTGATTCACTGATTATGTTTCTTTTATTTAGCTTCTTTTGGCTAATCGCGAAGATGATGATGAATGGAAGGACAATCACAAACATAAAGGGATAACACAACACGAGCCCCATAGAGAGATTATAATCGCTGTGAATCCAGACGCCAGAGCCTCGCTAGTCTGCAAAATTCAGTCCAGGGTACACGGTGATCCGAATATCTTGTTACACCCTGCACAACAATTAACAAAGATACCGATCCAGAAGGCAATGTGATTTCCACCAGTTTCTTGACACACAATAGTTATCGTCTGCCTCTGTTAGGCCTGTGTTACATCTTGGGAGTGAAATCATATTGCACATCCCTTATTGTTTTACTGGTATGTGGACCAGTGGACATGTGTCAGCCATATTGAGTCAGAGAACAAATTGAATTAGCTCCACTGTGATAGCCATCTGGGAGTAATAAGACATTTGGACCAAGTTGTAGAAGTTAGGTGTATTCAGAAAGTGTCGCCCCTTACATCCTATAACAGAAAGAGAAACAGAGAAGGTTGATTGGTTTGGTGTTTTAAGTCCACTTTATGCACAGTAAGGCTAATCGAGACTGGACCTACAGTTTAAAGTGGGATCCGAATCACTAGGCGCCTCCACCGGGGAGAAACAGAGAAGGGAAATGAATGTAAGAAAGAGAGGGAGTTTATTGAACAATTTTCACACCGAAAGTACCCCTGAGGGGCATTGGTGCATGTACATTACAAAATACAACATGTTGACATCGCGCATAATATAGATCTATACATCAATTTGGCAGATTTTTTTTATAATAATATAACATAACATAATATCATAGTAAAACATACAATGACAAATTATTTCTTGAAGTGAACTAGTGCTGTAAAAGTACATATTATAAAGTGTATACAATCTAAATTTATTTTATAAAGTTATTTAATTCCTGAAATTCTTGAACTGAATATAATGTGTATTCCAATAACAATTTTTTCACTTTACTTTTAAAGATTGTGGTTCTTTCAAAATTTTTGTAACTTTTTGGTAACATACTGTATAACTGGATGCCTGTGTAAAAAGGTCCCGTTTGGTATGCAGTTAGCCGCACTCTGGGAATGTGGAAGTTATCTTTTTGTCTGGTATTGTAATTGTGAGTGACTATGTTCTTTGGATGGTTCGATTTTGTTTCGTGTATGAAAGTAAGTGTTTCAAGTATGTACAAACTTTGAAGTGTTAGTATACGGATTTTTTTTAAAAAAGATGTTTACATGTATCAGTGTTGTGTGCATTTGTCAAAATACGCAATGCTCTTTTGTGAATTTTAAAAATCCTCTGCGATTGAGCCGAGTTCCCCCAAAGTTGGATACCATACCTCAAAATACTTTGGAAGTTCGAGAAATAGATATTTAGCATACACACTGTATTGAAACTATTTTTTAAAGTTCTTAATTGGTAACATACGGTGTTTAGCCTCTTGCATAAATGATTTAAGTGAACTTTCCAGTTTAGACACTCGTCTATAAATATTCCAACAGATGTCACTAGCTGTTATAACGGCATGCCCTACTGTGACATTATCTTGCTTAATAGAAGAGTTTTTGGCTCTACATACACCAAATTTTATTATATTCGTTTTTTCGTTGTTCATAGAAACTTTGTTTGCTGAAAACCAGCTTTGTAGTTCAGTAAGAGCTTTTTCCGTTTTTTGAATTAAAGTTACATCGTTAACAGAATCTACTAAAGCCGTAGTATCATCAGCGAAAAGAGTAACTTGGGTGGTTTCAACATTTGCTGGAAGGTCATTTATGAACAATAAAAACAATAGGGGTCCTAGTATCGATCCTTGAGGGATTCCAATAACCACATCTTTCAAAGAAATAATAAGAAGAAACGTATACACACATACGCGTAGACACACAGAGAGAGAGAGAGTTGATAGACAGGATTATTTTGAACGACCGAAGTCTATGAGTTAGGAAACCAATTAGAATTTGCAGTAGTGATGTTGCAACCAATCACTATCCCTCTTCCGTGTCATTGTTAGTGATCGGATCCCACAGCCTTGTTTGTAATGTGGTTTCGGATCGATTCTCGTTCATGGAGAACAGGATTACCAGTATGTGAAAACCACATGCAAGGCTCAGCGGTGAATGGGGAGGGTGGTTGTTATTGTACTGCAATAATATGCAATTGGAGAACTGCAAGTTGGTACCAGACTACCTGAACAGTTTTACCTATACAAAACTTCACTGATTTTCTACAACACCAGAAAAATAATATGGTACCATTCAGCGTTTGCAACAAACTACTACTTACTTTTGTTAGGAATTGTAACTTTAACTAGCTACTTTAAAAAGTAAATAGTTGTAACTGTAACAGAGGTAGTTAGTTCATTGCAATAGAAGTAACGTTGTCAATAGTTACTTTGACACTGTTTCCAACTATGTGTTTTCTCTGGATGCTAAGATGAAAGGATTTTCGTGGAATCGCCTAAGGCAAGGGAGTTGCGCATCGTTTCATACTAAATATAGAACGTTCACGCTTTATTGCAATTCGTCATTTCTAATTGTGTGCGAAGACTTCAGTGTTATGTTCTCAGGCCCTTTAGTGCCAAATTTAACTCATCCTCACTTAATATAATTTTGTAATAAGCAATTCAAGCGTCAGAAACTTACTCATTGATGGAGTTGGCGTTTTAAGTCCACTTTATACACAGTAAGGCTAATCGGGACTGGACCTACAGTTTTAAGTGGGATCCAAACCACCATGTGCCTCCACCGGGTATCGAACCCGGGACCCCTTGATTACGCCATCGAAAAGGCCAAGTAAATGTTCATAATGTTACTTCTACTGCAAAACAGTAACTGTTGTAGTTATAGCTACTGTTTGTGTTTTTGATGTTTTATTCACTACCACGAGTACTACAAATAACAAATATATTATGGTATATATAACAATGCACACCGGAGCTGCTTTTGCATAAAACGTCCGAGCAGCCACACTGTTCGCGCGCTCTCGCCTGACTGGCGCAACGTTCTTACTGGCGTGCGTATAAAGAAAACAAATGCATGTTGCTATGCGCGCAAAGCGTTGTGTTCTTGATGTGACATTTAAATGAAAATAACACATGATTATCATACAGCTACTTACTTTCAAAAGTAGCCGTTTTCAGTTAGAATTCGTATTAAATGTAACTGTTACTTGTAAACACCGAGAAATAATAAAAACGACCAATATTTTAAAAAATGGGGGGGAAATCTGATTCTAACTAAAAGGAAATGTTTATTAATGAAAAACGTCTATTTATGAACCTTAGTGCAAAAAAGGATTTATTTTACTTCGCTTTTCTGCCACTTTTGGCTAATCGCGACGACGAGGATGAGTGATGATTTGTTGTAATTGATGAGAGGACATTCACAAAGAACACACATGCCCAGATGGGGATTCGAACCCGGGATTCCTGGCGTCGTAGCGCGACGTGCTAACCACTTTGCCACGGAGGCTGACCCTTAGTGCCGTCATACCTTTAAATTTGCTTCATATTTCAAGTTCACTGTGAAGATGAAAACTTCAAAGTGTGCGGCTTAAAACATTGTAAATAGCATTAAACGTTTCATTACTCCCCTCATTCGTCCAGAGAAGTATAATCTAGAAGTTTCCAGGAGGCTGTGACAGCCATCTTTTGACTGGTAAGTATGTGGAAACTTTCTTCGCCTGTTAGCCAATCAGCACAGGGATCTTGGTCCCCAAACAATGCAGCCTCTGAAAATCTCCCAGTGTTGAATTTCATGCTGTTTGCGCTCCCGAAGAGAACAAGGAAGCCTGGAGGCGAAAATGGTTCTTCCTCCTCGTTGAAAAATATAAAAAGATCTCCAGTCTCTTCTGCAATAGGAGCCTCCAGATCTCTTCCAGAGTTTTAGAGAACCCGGAGAAGAACGCGTTGTTTATAGAAGTCAGCTTCGGAACCGACCGATTTCTCTCCGGGTTTAATTCGGCATTATGGCTCTGCGGATATCTTGGAGCGGCGTCCTAATCTAGCAAAATGTAAGTCATGTTTGCTAATTAGTCTCTCCCCCGCTAGGAGGAACCGCGGTCGGCGGACAGTGTTTCCAACTGTCATCATGGTAGGATTGTTTATTCATTTGGTTGACTTCACTTCGCTTTTCTGCAACTTTTGGCTAGTCGCGAAGATGAGGAGTGATGATATGATGAAAGGATACTCTCAGACGATACGCGGCCTCCCCGATGACGCAGTGGTAGCGCCATCGTCTTGTAATGAAGGGGTCACTGGTTCGATACCCTGTAGGTCCTGTCCAAATTAGCATATATGTGCGTAAACGTGGAGTTAAAACAAAAACAAAAACATAAACAAGCCCAGACTGGGACCTTGGCGTCGTAGTGAGCTGTGTACACAGCTCAAATTTACACCAGCTTTCAACTGTTATTAGAAAACGACCTCACTGCTGCAACCCCGAGGAAGTGAGCTTCAGAACGCCATTTCTTGCAATTCTTTAAAATGATTCCTCCTCCACACACTTCTACCCGGGAATAGCGGTGGCTTCTTGTGCTGTGGAATCCTAAAACTTACAGACATTATACGGCAAATGAAAATTCAATATGTCTGCGAGTGTTTACCACACCAGCAAATTCGACAATGGCCTCAGTTCGCATGCAGATGGGTGGAAAGGCCTTCGCAGTGGCTCATAAGTGACTGCACGTGGACTCCAAAGACTTATTCTTCTTAAGGTTTACAGCAGGGGCGTATATTCCAGGCTAGCTAGGCTATCTGCGAAGCCTGAAGCCTAGAAAGTAAAATACTGAAGAGAAATCTATTAGAAACTGTGTGAATTAAGCTGATTTGAAATAGAAGATAATGGCGATTCTGAAGTTGGCAACCTGAATTCTTGGGAGTTGGCAACCTGAATTCTTGGGAGTTGGCAACCTGAATTCTTGGGAGTTGGCAACCTGAATTCTTGGGAGTTGGCAACCTGAATTCTTGGGAGTTGGCAACCTGAATTCTTGAGAGTTGGCAACCTGAATTCTTGGGAGTTGGCAACCTGAATTTTTATAAGTTTACAACCTGACTACCGTTGGGATGGCAATGTGGCTTCCTTGAAGACGTCAAGAATGAGTCTAGTATTCTCCCCTCCTCCATAGCCTAGGACTAGGTGTCATTTGAGATACCCCAGGTCTTATACTCAGCATACGCCACTGGTTTACAGGCACTAACTCAAAGCTGAATATATATGTAGATCAGGAATAGGTCTGTGTTAAAATCCAGCAGATTTGTGCAATCCTACATGCAGTGAGTGGCCTATCAGACAAAAAACCAAAACCAAGAAAGATTTTAATTGAACTCTCCCCAGCACTTGAACCTATCGTTACCCTACTCGTGAGAGCAGCAGGAAGGAACCACCATTTACCTACCTAAGGAAAATCAGGTTTCGATGAATCAAAACCTCATATTATATTGTATGTCAACTTGTTCATTGATTCACCTGTGTCACATCTGTAAAAAAGTTGAGAAAAATATGAAGTTAACATTAAAACCCATATTGAATTATAAAAATATCTCAATTTTTTCAACACTAACTTTATTAACAAACTGCGGCAAATTACTAATTCAATTGGGCACCCTTGTATTTTCATTAGGAAGTTTAGATTTTGGTCCTTTAAAGTACAGACAGGGATTTTGAGTTCAGTTAGTGTAGCGACAAAAAAAAAGTTTGAGAGCCATTTCAACAGAGATGGCAACACTGCCTCCTTAAACGTCAAGATAATAGAAGGGAGGGAAGATGGGAGCGAATGGAGGGGAGAAATTGCTTAGTCTCGCTAACAAAAATTACAATGAAGACGCCATTCCTGTGATAATTGCGGGAATTTTGAAAACTGGCCCGCGAGCGAAATTCCTTCCGAAGAATAAAACCCCCGCCCCCTCTTTGGCCCTGCCGAAATGGATAACGCTCCTGTTGCGAGCGGCTTATGTGGGAGAGGGGAACGGGGGTGCTCTGGCTCCCGAATTAAGGGAACTCTCCTTCGCTTCTTGAGAGAAGCAATTATCTCCGACAGGTCCGTTCTTATTCTCGAAGAAATATGCTTCATTTTAAGCACATGGAATGTTTTAAAGAACTTTGCCTCTTCATTTGCCTGGGAATGGTTCAGATTTGTTAGGTTGGGCGCAGAAGAAAATGTGCCACGGTGTTCTCTTTCTGCACGGCACTTTTCCAGAGCGTGGAGATTTCATATGGTATTATCACATGCTACTTAACTCAGTACTGAATTCAAGATAAAACTCCAGCAACTTTACTCACGCATGTATCTAGAAATATATTTCGGGGGGACGGGGGGTTCGAACCAAGTGTCTTAGAAATAATAATATAATAGTCTAAATTCAAATTATTTATAATAATTATACAAAAGTATATTAAAATAGTATTAATTAGAATATGTAAATTCATTAATGTTGTAGGGCCTCCCAGATGGCGCAGTGGTAACGTCGTCACCTTGTAATCAAGGGGCCGCGGTTTCGACACCCCGTGGAGGCACATAGTGGTTGCGATCCCACTTTAAACTGTACGTCCTGTCCCGATTAGCCTTACTGTGCATAAAGTTATTGTACCTATTGTAGAGCAAAAGGTCTGGTGATGACTATGGCTGTACACTTGTAGGTAGACGGTTGGAGGGTCGGAAATGGTTTATGTCACTTTGAAGTTCGTCTTGTATTTAGTTCTGTTCTGCCTAAAACAGAGATAGATCGAAATAAAGAAACGGAGACATTTCGAGAGAGAGAGAGAGAAACGGAGAGATCACTTCTGCAGGAGTATCATATGTGACCACAGCTAAACGTACGATTGTAGAGTTGATATATTATGATGTAAAACAGTGAAAAAAATTCAACTAAAAAATAGACCATCTAACACGACAATCGGCCACACAGTAACTTACAGACAAAGGCTCTCATATGGCGTACAGCTTGGTTTTTATTGTTTAGATTCAAATCTCAGAAGTATTCGAATAGTATTTTATTCCGCAATTAACAATGTTTCCAAATTTCCTTTAATTTTCTCATACAAGTACCATCGAACAAGTATGATAAGGCATAGAAAATATTCTGTTTAGAAAATAATATACTTATAAAATGAATGACATTGTAATTAACACACACAAAAAAAATGCTTGTTTTGTGTATATATTAAAAATATTACGGCGTCTAAATTCCCGTAACATAAATGATACGTATAAGCAATGATTGTTATAGCGAAGAAAATGTCTTGATATGGGTTAACCAAAAAAGGGATATTTTCTGATCATAACTGCAGTTCAGAAAAAGTCGGGACGGAGATTAAAAAGAATGGACTGCCCCGTCTAAATCTGGACATCTGGTAGCCTTGCATCAATGTTTATAAAACTAAAAGTCCCAAATATTGCAGACTGCACACTTCTGGAGCCTGCCTCTCTCCATGAAACACCCTCTCATTTATGCAGACAAGATCGAATTTCTTGCAAAATCGGAAAAATGCGTCAATGTTATAGAGTCACATTAAAACATTTCATATGTGGAGAGGGGGCCATGGCTCCCCTGGCCCCTCTCTTCAGAACAGTCCTGAATGTGTGTGATACTTTTTCCTCAGACCACAGAAGGAAACTCCGTTTCAGTGATACAGGCCAACACACATACTACATATATATTGTTATTCATACGCATAATGATAGCAGGTTGAGTTCTGCTCAATATAGGACCCGAAACATTCATTAATAGCTCTCACCTCGTAATCACATCCATTTCGATTCTCCCAAATTAGATCCTTCGTTCCATCAAAATCCTCCCCAGGCCCTCTTTCACCTGATGACCATATCCAGAACAGGTTCATGATAGTATCGTTGTCATCGTAGTTGCGCGGTTGTTCGGAAGATGAGTACGGGGGGAGTCCAGGGGCAACGCTACCCCCTCAGCTACCGTTAACGACGACCACCCCGTTATGGGCCATTATGTTTTATTGTCCCACTGCGACAAAGACGCAAATGAGCGAGGAGGTGGCAGGGGCGGAACTGCACGCCGCGAAACTGCCGCAGCGCAACATGGTGGGTTGTCAAGGAGTTGGTGTAAACAAAAACACAACCTGAGTTTCTCCTTCTAGCTGACTAGTCTCCATAAGCTTCCAAATGGTAGGTACATCCTTGCGAATAAAATAATTGGACATGGTAAGGTTTACAGCCATAATAACGTGGTTGCATTTAGGATATTGTTGTCTAAATATTTCTTGATTTCGATTCACGTTTTGTTATTTAGCATTACTTTTCTGCCTCTTTTAGCTAAACGCGACAATTATGATGAGTGATGATATAATGAAGGGATACTTACAGAGAACAGGGCCTCCCCGATGGCGCAGTCGTTGCCTTGTAATCAAGGAGTCCCGGGTTCAATTCCCGTGGAGGCACATAGTGATTCGGATCCCACTTTAAACTCTAGGTCCACTCCCGATTAGTCTTACTGTGCATAAAGTGGACTTAAAACACCAAAATCAATCCAATCAACTTACAGAGAACACCCATCACCAGGTTGGGATTCGAAACCGGGATCCTTGTTGCCGCAGCGCGCTGTGCTAACCACTCTACCACGGTGGTCGTCTAAATATTTCTGAGGATAACATATAAGACAATAAAGTTCAAAAAGTGTTTTATTCTTACTCTGTAACTACCCTGTGTGTGCGAACTTATTTCATCATAATAAATACCAATTCCCGGGACGGCCTGAGATCCGGCTCGGAGACAGCCTTTATGGCAGTGACCCTCTGTTGCCGTGTTCACCTACGAAGGAACTCGCGGTCAAAAAACCAATTAGGCTTACTGCTTGAGCAAGAAGCGGCAACGTTCAAAATTCCCCTCCCCAAAGCAGCCAGCAGGGAAACGGAATTTTGTCAAAATAACCGTTCTGCGATGTGAATGGACTCCGGTTCGTACGGCGGCCGGATACTAGTAACAAGTAGATTGGAACTCTATTGATGGTGAAAAGGAGCAGTATGGTATTGCGTACAAAGCTCACGTTGATTTTGAGATTTTGAGTCCAGTTGATGCACAGATAGGGTAATCGATACTGGTCCTATAGTTTAAGGTGGGATCCACTGGGTATCGAACTCGAGACTCTTAATTACAAGGAGACGACGTTACAACAAAGCCACCGGGGAGGCCACCAAAAACTCTAACCATAACACTTGCTCAGTGGCAGCGATTAGGAGGGCCGAGGGGGGCTCTTGTCCCCCCTCGTTTTTCGTCACTTTGACCCCGTACTATGCTAAACCTTATCTACAAAGGGAAATATACTGTCTTTGCCCCCCAGTTTTGGCACCTTGCCCCCCCCCCCCGGTTTTCGAACTCAATCACCGCCACTGCACTTGCTTATGCATACAGTACATAGTCTACTGTGTAGTTGACATTGCAAAATGCACAAAAGTCATTTAAAATTATTGTTGGAAGAGAATCTTTCACTTGTAGTCATTTCAGCTCATATAAAGTTGAAATGAACCAATTATTCTGAAATTATCTTTAAATGCATCGTCTTCGGGGGAATGGGGGGGGGATAAGATGTAGAGGAAAACATATCCGAAAACCGAAAAAAAGTAGTAAATTCTACCAATAAGTTCTGAGAGTATTTCACACCCTGTTTCCCATTCCACTTCTACAACGCGCAGCTATAAACTTTCGCTGGTTGCCATATTGTTTACATATACATTCTCTACGCACAGACGTAGCATATTGTCGTTTCCACGTAAACGTACCACATTGACCATAGGCAAACTGAAACTGACAGAAGCTTCCATACACTTCTGCTGTCAAAATCCTTGTCCTCCGAATAGCATTCCCCTGCTGCCTTCAAATTTTCTTTCGGTTCCCGGCGTAAACTGGGAAGCACCTTTGCATACAAATACGCCAGGCCGCCTTGGGGAGGGGGAGAGGAGAGAGTAGCTGGCGGTAAAGTCCCTTTGGTGATGGCGGGGAAGGAAAAGAGAGCAGAAGGAACAGTTGTTTCTTGCTGCCAAGCGACGCGTCTCTGTTACCCAAGTCGGAGTAATCCCCTTCTGGTTCCTCCTCAGAAATTCTTTCTGGTCTTTCAACTGTTGTGCTGCTAGAGACGTGATTATGTTGCTGAGTTTTGTTTGAAGTCCAATTTATGCACGGATAGGTTAATCGGGACTAGACCTATAGTTTAAGACCACTGCACTCTATGTTTGTACAGTGGCCTTATGTTAGCTTTATATCTGTTAGTTGCGATCTCTACTGGTGGATAGAGGAAGTACTTGCATACATGACGTCAGGCAAGCTTCTCTCTCTGATTGGTGCACTCCAATACTCGAGCGTACACGAGCAACCTACAGCTCTCGTGCACTCGAGTTCTGGGTAGCACGCTAGACACATCACAGCACACGGACACGTCAGGTATTTGGGTGGTTATTTGGAAAATAAAGGGACAAATTCCTGTTACTTGACACAGATCATACATTTAGTGCACTCACACACACTTCGTAAGTTTATAGAGTTCGCTGGGTGAAAAATATTCAAGTTGAGAAACGTAATTATGTTCTAAAGACATTTGTCTATAAATTAAGGTAAGAGATTCTAATTGAAAGGTATGGTATGCGTAATTTGAATTTGATACATGTATTAAATCTTGAGAAGCTGGTTAATTTTGGCAATGAATAAAATAGAAGTTCAAAAGGATTATCTTTTATTTGAAAAGCAATGATGGTAATTAATATAAAGCTCTTAATTTATAATGAACGTTCTCAAAGTGCATAGAGCACCATCTCTGGGTCGTTTCCACTGCACGGTTACATAAGCCTCAATTCAATGCGGGAATCAAGGTTGGTGATAAGTTTAAACTGGGATCCGAACCACTATGGGCCTCTATCGGGTATCGACCCGGGGACCTCTTGACTACAAGGCGACTACATTACCACTACGCTCTATTTTTCATAACTGCAGAGTACATTTGAAATAGCGTGATCTGATTAAAGATATGCTTCAATTTTGAAATTCCAATACCATTATGCATTTTCTACATAAACTGAATTCTGTTCATTAGCAAACCATGTTAATTGGACACCGTATCTATCTTCTATATATATAAAAATGGATGTGTGTGTGTGTGAGTGTGAGTGTGTGTGTGTGTGTGTGTTTGTTTGTTCCGGCATAACTCTCGAACGCCTGGAGCAATTTCAACCAAACTTGGTACACATATGACTTACAATCTGCGAAGAAATACTGTGGGAGTAAGACACCCCTGGTACCCCTAGGAAGGGGGTGACATGTAAAAATAATCGAAAACGACCGATATTAGTGCGGAATCCATAGCTTTCGGGGTCGCTAAGATGAATAGTGACACTCCCAATGCCGTTCAATTTATTTTTTCTTGCTCCTGGAGGTGAAACTAAAAATGCTGTTCATAATCAAGTTTTGAGTTAAATAAATATTATAGTGAATTTGTAAAAAACTTTACTTTATAATTTGTATACTGTGCTTATACTTTTAAATACCTGTAAATTCAATTAGTTACATTTTACACTATAGTTAGAATTCGTTATTTTCCTTTCTATTAAAAGATTGGGATAAATGCCGTGTAATCAGGTAGTATGTTATAAAACCACAGGAGTGTCTTAGGTTCAAACACCACCAGCAGCAAAAGGAAATTTGTTCGCCTGAAGCCGAGAGAAGAGTTGCTCTCTCGAAATGATGTATTAGAATAAGTATAGTTAAAATCAGTAAACAATGGAATTAACATTGCATGCTAATATTCAGATTAGTGAAATTTGTTTCATGTATGTAAGCACGCACTGAACAGGTTTTCTGGTTACTTAATGTGTCTTATTGTATGTGCTTTTGCGAGTAGATTAGGCGGGTCACTTAGTGTTAGGCACTTGAGCAACCTATTTATCTCGACAGAGATAATTCCTCACAAATCAATACTTTCTGCATATTTTAAACACAAATTAGTCTCTCTTAATTCCAAACTTACTTCCACATTAATTTTCAACATTCTCAACTCCTTTCTTACCCTATACAATGATTCGTATCTTGTGCATTTAAATTTCGATTTTATGCTACTTTTGGATAATCGCGACGACGATGATGAGTGATGATTCAATGAAATTGATGAACATTCATTCCCAAGCCGTGTTTCGAACACCGGAAATTCGATGGTGAGACCGAAACTCGCTTAACGCGTTCGGCCAGAGTTGGCAATCTTATGCAATGAAAGGCATTACACAATCGGGACATATCCTATCTTTAGATAGTATTAAAAGGTAAAAAAATACATAAATCTGTTATTTAAATTCGAAAGTTGTCAGTCGGATTTCTAACTTATTGGTACCCGATGTTTATGGGTTTCTGGCAGAATTATCTCGATATGTCAACGAAATGTATAATTCTATTTTTAGTTAGGACTAAACTTACAAACGAATTTTAAATAGGACTCAAATAATTTGATATACGTACGTGATTAGAGTTTACTACGAGCCCATCGCAAAGTGTGCAATTAAAATTTGCGATCTTTGCACGATTTGAAGGAAACTTCATACTTTCTAATTTCGCTTCTTTGTCCTTTAAAATTAGAGAACATTGAACGCTACACTGCCTACGTCATAGCTGTTTTATACGGTGCTACATCTAGCGTGGAACTGCACAATTATTCTTAATTTAAGCGTTCAACCATGTAGCCAAGAATATTCTGGAAATATCATCGCATTTCCAATTCTGGAAATAGGACTTTAAAATGAAGAGACGCACAAGTGATCAATATTATTCACTCTATATAGCCAGATTTTTAAGGGCGTTGCGTGCATATCTGGAAACTTTGAGCACATTCAAAACTTACTACATGGAGAGCATGACGAAAAGACTAGTTTTCAAATAGAAGACTTCCAACTTTCGAGATAACGTCCTTGAAAATGGGAGTAATATGCGTTCTTATAAATTCGAAATTTGGTCCAGAGAGATAGTTTTAAAATGAACCTTTTCTCCGCTTCAAAGCATCCCTGGATTCAGTCTTGAAGCTAGCCAGTGAGCATTTTGGTCTTCTGCACATGTGACTGAACAGTGAGGGGGCGGGGGTTTCTTTGTCACTTCACAATTTAGACTCTCTCCGAATTTACACGTAAGATAAAGCAGAATTTGAGCACAGGCCACGATAAAATGTTGCTATGCAATAATTGCCCTTCAACACTGTGCTGCGATTTGTTTATTAATTCAGACACAGACATAATTAATTCTTGGTTCTTGAATTATTTCCGCACGGAATACACAGGGAATTTCAAAATAATACTACAACTTTCCATAGTTGGAAACGTGACTTCACTGGTAGTTGATTAAGGCGCACTTTTTAATCACGATCCAAACTTGCTTAACTAAGGCATCTTTCTTGTAAATAACGTTGTCTGTGACACAATAAATATTTAACGAAATACTAAACAGACCTGCTCTATCTATATATCACGAAGTGTAACAGCTAGAGAAGGTTGACGTCAAGGCCAGAGTGGTGGATCTTGCTACGAGAAATTCAGACCAGGTACACTTGCTAACTACAGTAGTGGCCCGTCAGAGCACATACGAGCTTTACTGATATGTGTGCCCTTGTGAAGTAAGACACTCTGTGCCGTAACCTCAGGTCTAACCAGCTTACCTTTGTGCTGTACGATTAACATCCGAGCGTCCCACCAATTACAAGCCACAGCAGACCGGAAACAAGAGAACGAATAGATTTAGCGTTAACATCTTGTGGTTAGCAACACCATCACGTCCTTTGTCTCCCACCCCTGTTCAAGAGCCCTCCCTTCTTTCGCAAGTTGTGAATTCTTGAGGCTTCCCATATACGTAAGAGATGGACGCCATGGCTTCGATCAGTGTGGACCTGCTCTGAATAATTCAACACCTCCTGTACCCACCTTTCTTCTCCCCAAGCTATCTCTTCCTTCTTTCCATTTCTCCCACCTTTCTCCCACCAAAACGTGTCGTCTCCTCTGAATCCACAAGCAGAGGGTTTTTTTGATGCGGGCGGAGGCGATCTGAAGTCTCCATCTTCTGGAAGATCAGTCCGGGGGCTTCAAGATGCTGTTAGCTATTTTCTTTGCCTGCCGAAAAGCTCCTTCGCCCTCGGATATGGTTTAATCCGTGTCAAAGGGACACCAATAGGGAGACTTATCCCCCGATATTTACCAAATACACAAGACCAAAGAGAAAAAGTAAGCAAAGAAACAGGGATAATATTATTGTCTACCCTGTATGTCTATATCCTGTGACAGCTTATTCTCAGTCTTGTAGACCTCACTGCATGATTTATATTTTATTATTTTACTGCAAATTACGCTACAAATTCCCCGGGACTCCATTTCGGTTCTGTGTTCAGGAAGGTAAAATTGAAGAGAGTTATATCCCGCCACAACACTGTAAAAAGTTGTCTGGGGAAACGACCGTCCCAGACCGTTAATTTTCCCGCCATACGATTACCGTAAACACGACCTAATCGTTTTTTAAAATATTAACGGCTAATGCATAATTAACCGTAATGAACGTAATTCAATGATTCATTTCTTAGTACTCAAAATTGCACTTTATAATTATTACATATCGTTATGCAAGATGAAATATAGAAATTTATTCCTGTACGAAGGCGTATACATATAACATGAATGTGTGTGTGTGTGTGGTTAATATTCCAAGGTTCATATCTCATTAATAAGGTATGGAAAGATGACGACATGAATATACATGCACTCACAAAATAAATTACTGCTTAAATTAACATGCGAACAGATAAATTTTAACGGGAGAATGACGTAAATTTTGGAAGCTTCTCGGTAGCTCAGTCGTTAGGACGTCTGACTACCATGCAAAAGACCCGGGTTCGATCCCCGGCGGGGGATATTTTCCACCTGTTCAAGCGTCTTCGGCGCCCACCCAGCGTCGTATGAAGTAGGTACCTGGAGGAAACTCTGGGGGGGGGGGTAAAGGCGGCCAGGGGCGTGGTGCTGATCACTTCACCCCCACCTTCGGCCGTGACCAAGAAATTGTGGGTCCCTAACCTCACATCCCCTATACGCCTTCATGGCGTGGTGCATAGCATATGGGAGCACTTTACCTTTCTCTAACAGTGTACCTCATATAGTGGATACATGAAGGGATAGAAAATATCTAGCACACCTCTGTCCAAACGTACTGAGTAACCGAACACGATATCAAAACTGAAAGATCTAACCTCTAGTCACGTGTGTTTCTTTGTGAGTGGTAGAAAAAAAGCCAAGTAAAGTAAGAAATGCCAATGCAGATGGAGAAATATCTTAGTGAAATATGCCATGTGCCCTGTCAGAAATTCCTTGCACTGCATAATCTCATGTGTATTTGTTCTTGTTCCTTTTGTATTCCACTCCAGTGCTTCTCATTCAAAAGCTCCAGGTTCTGTCATTTCTACTTTCATTTTCTTATCTTATATAATCGTTTATATTTATTTTCCCGTTTCTCGAAAACCTTTTTTGGTTAAATGATCAGGCTATCTTGAACAATATGTTTTGTCTTATTTGTATTCCGTTGAACACTCTTTTTCACGAAGAATACTCGTAGAAGCACATCGACACACACAACAGACTAAAGTAAACTTATTTTTCCTCTTCGTTTTTTTTTTTTTTGTAGTTTCCTAATTTGACTTGGTTTCTCTCTACCTGTGCAGGTACATATCAATGTATCGAAAGGATATATCAACTGATGAAATAATGTTAAAGGATAAACATCTCCTACCCTGAATTGGAACAGAGTGCATTTGGCTTCGTGGATCACTATAGTACCCGCCGAGTCAAGAAAAATCTAACATTTCTTAAAAAGGTAAAGGGTTCCCCTGTGCATAGCACCACGCCATGAAGGCGTATAGGGGTGTGGGGGTAACGCCCCACACTTTCTTGATCCGGTCGTGAGTGGGGGTGATGTAATCAGCATCACGCCCCTAACCGCCTTTACCCCCAGGTTTTCCCCCTAGTTACCCATGTTATTCGACGCTGGGTGGGCGCCGGGGCCGCTTCCACCGTTAGAAAAGTTCCCGGATTTGAACCGGCCGGGGATCGAACCCGGGACCTTTAGCACGTAGTCAGACGCGTTACCGACTGAGCCACCGCGGCCACACATTTATAATTTACTTCTACCATTCTCACTTCTGCGCCTATTTTCTTGCGAGAAACAATGCTAGTTAACATGGGAAAACACCAATTTACCTCTTTGCACGGTTTAAAACCCTTGATCTTGCTGAATAATATATTTTCTTAATGTTGCATTACACGAAAAATAGTGCTACGTGAACATGAACCCTTTATGTACTCTGGGGAAATAAGCACAGCGCCACTTTTTCTTCTTTGTTTTTAAACAAAAGAATTTTCAGTGGCAATTTCCTCAACTGGCCCTAAACAAGAGCAAACGTTACGCGTTCTCCCCCTTCTTTCTAGCCTCAGAATCACGCACAACCTCCGCAAATTCGACCTCGTGAAAAATACATGCGTGCACAAACATCAGCTCTGATTTAAAACCGAACATCCTTCCCTCGCAATCAGTTCCGATGCTTCTCCGCGGTCCGCGCTGGTGTGACAGAACGACCTTGCCTTCTCCGGGGATCCATCCATCAATTCCAGCAGCCACTCCAGCACGCCATGCAAGATTTATAACTTCCAGCCATCTTTTCCGGGGTACGAGGAAGGGGAGGAGGTCCCCCGTTTTATAATTCATACGCCAAGACTTGCTTTGCTCCGTGGCTGTAAGTGAATAAGCTCTTTCGCTTCTCTTAGCGTCGCTTCTTGCAGGATGTCCCGATTTCCATCTTGCTTCACTGGCAGATGTTGCGTCGGTTTTGAATAGCACAAACAACAATTCGTTCTATTTGGTAATCGCATTGTTGCAAATGGATTCCGGAGTGTGGATTCAGTACTGGAAACACTGTTAGAACTAGTTTATGTCAATGTTTGTGGAAATGTCTTGTTTTTTTTAGTTCCAAATGGTACTATTGGTTTGCTTCCTTAGTTTATATAAGTCCGACTTATGCTCATAGGCTACTCGGGTGGAATCTACAGTTTTAGAGTTGGATCTGACCCACTGCGCAATGTGTCTTCACCGGAGTTTGAATCTAGGTCCCTTGATTACAAAGTGAAAGCTCCATTTGGGAGCTAATGTTTCAAAGACAGTTTCTTTATATAAATTACGATTGAATGAGTCAAGTGCTGCATTTTTTGTTGGAGAAAGTCGCTTGAATTTCTGTATGTTTAAGGTCTCTTGCATTTGTTTCTGGTTGTCTGACGTCGATTTCATTTCTATTTTGTTATTTACCGTTGCTTGCATTTCTATGTTATAACGTCGTTTGCATTTCTATTTTGTTATTTAGCGTTCCATGCATTTGCATTTGTCTAACATGATTTGCATTTGTATTTAAAATTAGTTTTTTTTATCTACGTTTGGCTATTTAACACCGCTTTTCTAGTTTTTGCTGTTAATCTCTACGACGAGGTTAAATGATGATATAAATGAGAAAACAAACATAAAGTGAGTTCTTGCGACGCTTTATCTGCTTCGGTGGCATTTTACACATTAACCTATGAAAAGCAATGAATGTGACAAACTTCCACAGATAAAACTGTAAAGTCAGTCCCGATTAGCCTATCTCATTATAAGGTGGACATCAATGAAACCTTTTCAATTGGGCTAGATTTATCGAGAACGCCTGCAGCATATGCAACCCAACGAGCAATACTGCCCAGCGGGTTTGCTTACTTGAAAGGTTAGAAACCGGTAGCGAGTATAGTGGGACCACAGGCAAAAAGAGCCTGCGCAGAACAGCGTGTCCTGTGAACCGTACTCGCGCTTTGAGGGGAGGGGCAGATTGGAGCAGGCTTCCTTATGCTCTGAGTTGAACGGATGGAGGGGAAGATGCGAAAGACATTTGACCGAAGGTTCTTTAGTTCGTGTTCTCTCACGTTGTGGAAGGCGCCTGGATTCAAACCCGGAATAGGGAATAGTTCATAACGTAGAGATAGTCTGCGGTTTGCAAACCCAGTGACTAAATTCGTAACTTCATCTTAAGTAATTGAAGCGATTTGATGCTAAATACTACTTAACGTAACATCAATGAAACTTTGTAATTCTGCAGCTCAAATAAGAATTAATCCAGTCATAGCCTATATCAAGAAGCCGATGGAATATAACACTACTGAAATAAAAGTAGAGCAAGGAAAAAGAAAGCGTTAAGTTTAGATAAAGTTTGAGTACCCTACAAGTTTACAAAAAAGAAAGATATTCATAAACAACTCTCAACAAAAGAGTCACTTTGTAACAATGTAATTACGTAATTGTAAGTTGTTTGTGTATTTCTAGAAATATCCAACCAATATAGCGAAGAGCCGCCAACATTTTTTGCAAATAGACCAATAGATATAGCAATTTTCTTCATGGAATATGACCTTTGGACCAACAAGTTAGGATGGAATGGGAAACAACGAAAGAACTTCCTACCGTCCTTAGTAAAGGGAATTCCTAGCGATTGGACATCATACATTCTGCCACAACCAGTACAAGAAAATGTTCTGTGGAGAAGTACAATCATGTTGATTTAAAACTTTCGTTATACGGCTGGACTCTGAAGCTTTGAGAGAATGCATCACCCTAGTGATGGATAATCTTGAACAGAAAGCAAAGGAGAAGTTACTCCATACTTGCGGTACAAACACTAAAGATCTAGTTAATTTTCTCAGAGTCCGAGAGCTCAGTAAGTGACTGAGATCAGAAGAAAATCAGCCAGGATTCCAGAAGATGGCAGCACAAGCGAAGTGTTATAGCGGAGGGTCCAGAAATTATCCGGACAAAATAAGCACACTCAGACAGACAGAAGGACAATATAGAGAAAAAAGCGAGAATACTCAAAGCAATGAGGCTGAGAGGTCATACGCATGAAGGCTGCAAGGAGATATTATTTCCACAATATCCGGAGAAACAGACGGACAGACACCTGAAGAAAATAAACTCAATATTTCGCGAATTATTGAGTCAAGAACTTCCAATCAAAACGAACGTTACAGCCAATTCGATGCTCTTGTCAACATCAGCATTCGTCGAGAACATAATGCGAATCACCGAAATCCAGTAACAGTACCTTTTTATCCAGAAAAAATAAACATTACAATTCGATACATCTTTGTGTAAGCAAGCTCGGAACATCAACAATAGAATTCGAGCATCAATGAATTCCATAGCACAGAAGTTGAGAACACCGCGCCCGACCAAATTCCAACGTCAGCTCCTCACAGCAATGGTCAGCAACGTGCCGTCGGGAAGACAAGACACCGTCAGAAAATACAACGCCAGCTTGTTGACAAGAACGTACGTAGATACAGGAGCGTACAACCATATGTCTTCAAAGGTCAACAAACAACATATCAAACACAAAACATCCAAAATCCTGACAGTTCCAAGGGATAAAATTAAACGTCCCCGGTTAGGTCTCGAGGGAACCGCGCTGGGACGAACAACCTTAGGTCGTAACGGTACAATTTTGAACATTTTCACGAGACTATCTAAATGTAATCAGTACATCGTAAGCTGCGAAGGAAATGCATCACAATAATGTCGATTCTTTGTATGTTTAATGTATATCGTCATCACATTTCTAAAACTACACATTGCATTACTACACTTATGTCAAAATTCATCACTACATATTGTGTTGCACTATTTTTGTCCCTTTTATGATGCAAATAGTTTAGATATCGAACTTTCATTTTTCTTCATCGTCATAGAAGAACAAGTGATTGATTGATTTGTTGTTTTAAATCCACTTTATGCACAGTAAGGCTAATCGGGACTGGACCTACAGTTTAAAGTGAGATAAGAACCACTTGTGCCTCCACCGGGTATCGAACCCGGGACCCCTTGATTAAAAGGCAACAACGCTACCACTGCGCCATCGGGGAGGCCAACAAGTGATTGAGAACTTACATCTATTGTATATATGCTTTTCATTTTTACGTTGCATTTCTGCCACAATTTTCTAATTGCAACGCTGAGGATTAGTGATGATTAGGTTAAATTGATAGCAATTCATAAAGAACGACAATGCCTAGAGAAATATTCTCTGAAGAAGAAATAAAATAATTATCTGGTAAAAGATGGTCAAAAAATTGTGATTCAAAGATATAAAGAAGTAAACGCATGGGAAACTCCATATTTATATGTACTTCCTGAGCGTGTCCTCCCGTTTCGCCTTATTGCGTTTTCACCTCCCCCAATACAATTTCAAATTATTTATGTGGCACGAACTTTCTAAGGCGATACGGGACATCCCATTTCGACTTACCCTGTTTCGTATTACACACAAAAAATTCCCACCAAGGAATATTATCGACTTGAAGGGTAATTCATAATGGGAGCGCAGAGCTTGTGATGTTGCCTACCTTGGCTCCCCACCACAACCCCCAGGAGCACCGACCTCGGCCAATCTACCTCCGTTCGGTTCTCAGTCGGACCAAGGTTAGGTGAGGTTAGTTTTTAGAATGAGTCCAAGAAAGACGCGATAAATTCACGTTATCAGTATAAAAAAAAGGCTCGAAATTTGGCTGGTAAAAGTCTCACATTGGAGGTATCGAGAATTCATTCTGTCCATAGGATGGCAGCACTGTACTAAATGACCACGCAGAGGGGTAGAGTAATCTATCCATCAGTTTGTGCACAGCAGCTGTTTACATTAGTGTACTGCGATTTGCAGAATGGAGACAAATATCGAGCAAAGAATTTGTTTGAAATTTTGTGTTGCCAACGGACTGTCGCGTACTGAAACGTTGAAAATGCTGTAAAAGGTCTTTGGTGATTCGTGTCTGTTGAAAACACAAGCGTATGTATGGTACAAGGCTTTCAAAGAAGGCATAAAAGTTGTTGCTGATTTGGCCCGTTCTGGTCGACCTTCCACGTCGACAACTGACGAAAACGTCGGAAAAATCAGAGTGTGAGTGTGACAGAGGTGGCTCGTGAGCTTGGCATATCACACATGTCTGTTCACATTATTTTGACTGATGTGTTAGGCATGAAACGCGTCGCGGGACGACTTGTTCCGAAGAAGCTGAATTTCTTGCAAAAAGCGCATCGCTGAAGACATGATTTCGCGAGCCTCTAGTGACTTAACCTTCATGAAACGCATCATAACTGGTGATGAGACATGAGTGTATGAGTATGACATGCAAACAGGTCAACAATCTTCGGAATGGCGCTTCGAAAATGAACCAAAACCCAAAAAACCAAGCCAAAGTCGCTCAAAAATTAAGGTCATGCCTATTCTTTTCTTTGATTATCGTGGTGTTGTGCACCCAGAATTCCTTCCAGCGGGACAGACTGTGAATAAAGAGTTTTATGTGACCGTTATGAGGCGTCTGCGTGAGAATGTTCGCCGGAAAAGACCAGGGTTATGGAAAAACAATTCTTGGATTTTTCACCACGATAATGCGTCGTCGCACACTCTTGCTCACATGACCTCGCCCAAGCCTCATATTCTCCAGATATGGCTCCGTGTGATTTTTTTCTCTTTCCGCGACTCAAGTTACCACTTCGGGAAAAGCGTTTTGAATCAATAGAATCCATTAAAGGAAATTCGCAGAAGGAAACCAGGATGATACCGTCTTCTGCGTATGAAAAGTGTTTTGAAGACTGGGTTAAGCGTTGGCATACATGTGTTGCATCTGATGGGGCCTATTTTGAAGGCGACAAAATAAATGTTGATGACTAACCACGTATTTTGTGTTTTATTCACAAATTCCGGATACTTTTTGTACGTAGTAGTATCAATGTAGCATGGTGATTTATTACATTAATAATAATGACCCTTCATGTCGATAATATTTCCTGGTGGGAACTTTTTGTGTGTAAGGCGAAACAGGATAAGCTGAAATGGGATGTCCCGTTTCGCCTTAGAAAGTTAGTGTCACATAAATCACGCGAAATTGTATTGGGAGGGGTGAAGACGTAATAAGGCGAAACGGGCCGTAATCTTACTGAGAAACAGCCAGTTAAGAGAAAGTTTATTTTAGGCACATGTATGCAATGAAAAGATTATCTCGGGCGAGTGAGTTGTGGAAAGGATTCCAAGCGACTTCTACCCTGAAGATGAGAGTGACATTAGCTCTCGAAAGCTTGGAAACTGTTCCAATGTTGTCCTGGTCGATAGCCGGAGGGAATTTATTCATCATTCGTTGTCAGGAAAGATTCAAGACTACTACTTGTAAACTATACACAAGTTACAGCAAACTACGATCAGAAACGAAACATTACTTCTGAACTTTGTTGCAGACTTGTAACCAATTCGTTCCGGAAAGTTTCTAGAGTCTACCTTTCATCACACTGGAAACATTCGTGAACAAATTACATCAAGCTATATTATATTCTACAATATTTCATACCTGAAAAATTTTCAACGATAACAATAGAAGAGAGAAGAGAGGAAAACAAAAGAAGGAGTTGAGGCGCCTTCTATCTTCCCGGACGTAAAGTTGGCTGTTTATTTATAGCGCTCCCCAAGGAAGACATTCCTTACCCTGGCAATCGTGTAGGATGGCTTCTGTGGAGACGGAGGGTGAAAAAAAGACAATCGGATTTTTTTTTCTCTCGAGAGCGAAAGATCAGGTGTATTTTTCGCCCGGGTTGCCGGAGGGAGATCCCCTCACCGTCTGGACCAAATGATTTAAGTCACCTTCTTTGTTTACGGTGGGAACACGGATGAATGCTTGTTTTGGGATGAGGATTTTCTTCCGTCGTGTGTTCTGTCTGGCGGAACAAGGAACACGATGCGTTTTCTTTTGGATGTCTGGGGTTAAGATTAAGAATTCGCTCGGCCCGTTTCGACAACTTCCATAGAATGGCTTAAAATAATAGGGATCAAATCAACAATGTCCTCAGCTTTACATTCTTTGATTTGTTTGAAAATTGTCATGCTGAATTGTCTACCAAAATTCTTGACTTTTTCATGACTTTTTCTTGTCCTTTTCTTCCTTTGTCGAACTTTTTCCCATTTTCTTAACATTTATTGATTCACCCCCTACTTAGTTAGGTATAGATGGAAATTAGAAAATATATATTTTTATTCGATGAAAAACCCCTACCACAAGGCCTGTTGTAACGTCCCCGGCTGTCAGCCTGGTTTGTAAATTTATAAATTATTAAGGTTGTATTTTCTTTCATTACTTTATTTTGTAATGGAACTTCTGATCTGTATGTTTATTAATACCCTAAGTTGGTAACTTTGGCTGTATTCAATATACCTTAAGCACAGAGTTCATATGTATGCCACTAGAGGCGCCTCGGTAGTAGTTATTACTGTGCGCAGCTGGTCAGCGCAACCATAGTAAATCTAAATAGTTCCTAGAATCGCCACATGCTTACGCTGCGATCAGGGTTCCCAATGCTATAAAAGAAGCCTGAGTGTGGCCCTACAATCAGTTGGTTTGTGGACACTGACTAGAGCACATCGAGCGCTGGCTCCTCAGCTAAGGCTGAGAGATCAACCTCCAGCCCAAGCAGCCTGGTCTGAACCCGGTTAAGACTGAGGAGAGGTATCCGAACCTTGGTTCGACCCCAGCCTCGTGCTGAGGAACAAGGTACCCGAGCCTTAGTTGGCTCGTCCCCAAGTATATAACTCAGCGGTAGGTAAACGAACCAGTTTCGATCCCGGTTTCGTGCTGTGAGGAGGTACTCCGTCATACCGACTGATTCGATCCCCGCGTACCTTGGGAAGGCACCCGAACGTACGTTCGTACCAGTTCGAATTGGTACCTTAGTTGGTACCAGAATGTATATACTGAGCGTAAAAGTGCCAGAACGTTTCACTTTTGGTTTATATATATATATATATATACCCCCGTACTCCTCGTTCTGAGAGAGATAAGGTGTCTAACGAGGGCCATGACTATAATCATGATAAGTAAATGTTAGTATCAATGTCATTGGAACCTGATTAAAAATTAGTAGCTCCAAAGTAGTGAAACTTTAGGATTAATAAGGGGCAAATTTTAATAATATTTAATTGTTTAAGAATTGTTATTAATTTTGGTTTAGGCAATATTTCTCATTCTGCCATTGTAAACGAGTAGATTTATGCAAAGGAATTTTTATTGTAAATTGGACTTTGTAAATTATGATAATTGTAAGAACGTTTTGACTAAAGCATGTTCAACGAGCCTTTATTTAAATCGAGTTTCCCATATATTCACCCAGCAAGCCCTGAGTGTATAAGAGTTATCATACTCCCGACAGATGTGAGTAGCAATAATGGGTAACGCAACAGCGGCTGCCATTTTTACAAAACTTTTGCAATTACAGTGAAACCTTGATAACTCGAACTTGATGGGAAAAAGAAAAAATCGAGGTATCAAGGCTTTCCACTTACCAAGGTTAGAGTTATTGAGGGCCAAAATCGCCGACTTTGAGTTATAGAGGTCTAAACACATTAACAATGATGGTTACATACACGGCAGGGTGGGGGAGTGCAAGTCCCTACACGATTGTTGATCACCTGATATTGTACGTACTCACACTACACTTCGACATATTGAGGTCCGTGCGACTAAAACTTCGAGTTATAGAGGTGATTAAAATTTAACTTCGACTCATAGAGGGTTCTCATACTTTACCTTCGAGTTATTGAGCTGCAACGGCATCCCATACACTGTACAAAAATTCGTCTTATCAATGTTTTATTCGAGTTGTTGAGATTCGACTTATCAAGGCTCCACTGTACAAGAATGTAATTCTTAGGAAACAGTGAAAATTTTTGAACCACAACTCAATACAATTTTAGATTTCCAAATATTTAATTTTATCAAATCCTAGTCCAAGTATATAACAATGTAAATTCAGAATTCTTTTTTTTTTTTAAAAAAATAGCAAACATTCTTGACAACAAGCATAATTTCTTGACTTTTTCTTGTCTTTCTTGACCTACCTGTTGATTTCTTGACTTTCATGTCTGATAAGACACCCTGATGTTTATTTAAGTATGTGTGTATATATATGAATGTCTGTATGTAGATATGTATATGGTTATACTACTGCAAATATCATATATTAGATTAATGCACTGTATAAAATTTGTACTAGTTTTCTTTATGCAATTATTAGTGTAATTGTGTTTTCTCTTTCTTCTTCCGATGTATTGTTATAATTAGTATTTTTTAATTATTTTTACTCTACGACTATTGTAATTGGAGCCATAGCTCTGTCATAGGTGATAAATAGAGCCCGGAAGTTCAGGCATTTATTTTCGTTAAAATAGGCAGGCAAAAAGGCATTTATAATGTGGAAAATAGGCACTAAAAATGAAAAAAAGGCAAAATAAACCGAAAAAAGGCACATTTAGAAGTCGCTTACTTTTATCTATAATTTCTGGCAACATGTTAAATGTTAAAATCTAAATTGGGAAGAGCATTTCAATTTTCTCCGTCTTGATTGCACATAACTACAAGGTGTTTTTTTAAGTACTCAACATTCATTGATAGTCGTCTGTCAGAGATAATGTTTTTCATAATAGAAAATGATCTTTCTGCTTCGACAGAAGTTATTGGAGCATACATAAAACAAGCTAATGTAGCTGGACTCATTTCGGTAACAGCATTTTCACCTTTTAGAATATCAAAAATTGTTTTCAATTGTTTCAGGTCCTAATTTGCACTCACTACCCGTTTGCACTTTTCCGCAACAGCTGACTCCTTTTCTCCTGGCACTTCCATCATCTGCTGCATAGATTCCTCGAAGATTTTCATGGATGCTACAAGAGTCTCGCCTCTTTTTTCTAGCTTTGTAATTGTCTCTGGCAATGCACCATAATGTGCAAAAATAAACGACAGTTCATTCTTCAGTTCTGAATAGCACAGGAGTTTTTCACTTCACGAATTGAAGCCGCTTCATTTTCTGGATGAGCATCGATCACCTCACTTATTTTTTCAAGGTTGTTAGCATAATATATGGCTGCTGATATCCAGGTTCCCCACCTGGTCAAGACTGGTTGCGGAGGTAAACTAAGCTCAGATGCAACTTCCTTAAATTTTCGGGTTCGAGAGGGAGATTTCAGAAATATCTTCTTTGTGTTCGAAATCAATCTGTCCACTTCAGCAGTCAATCATGCACAAGGAAATGTTAATCGAAAGGCAATATCCTAACTCAGCATGAAATACTTTTTTCTCACACTTTTCTTCTTCAGAAATGTTGAAACATGCGTGAGTTCAATATTACTTAAATAAGGCGAAAATTATTCACGTAATAAACGGAAGAAAAATAAATGCCAACATTTTTTTTAAAAAAAAATGGTCAAATTTCATTGAAAAAGGCAGAAAAAGGCATTATAATTAAAATAGGCAGTGGGGTCCCAAATAGGCAAAATGAAAAGGCTTCTAAAACATTCGAAACAACATAAAAAACGTATATCCGGAAAAATTTTATCAATATATGCAGTAAATAAAAAGAGGCATTTTGCCAAACTTCCGGGCTCTAGTTATAATTAGTATTTTTTAATTATTGTTACTCTACGACTATTGTAATTGGAGCCATAGCTCTGCCATAGGTGATAAATAAATGAATGTACGTGAAGCTGATATTTACATTCTCAGTTCCTAGGTCTAAACACGCCTGCGTGATAAATATGATTCTATTCTATTCTAAAAGAGACATTTTAGGAGGCTACCCAGTGAACATAGGCGCGGTATCTTTTTTATTTAATTTAAACGTGACTGTCAATGAATAAATAGCTTGTTGAACACCCACTTGAGCAGACATATAACAGCGATGCAAAAGTTGATCGTCACGTTCAAAAAAAAAGAAGTAGAAGACAAAATGGCCAGAAGATAGATTCACCCTCTCCCAAAATAGCATTTTGCATTTCTCAATTACCTACGCCCTCCATTTTTATGGTCCACTTAAGGCATCTTGTCATCCAAGAATTCTGGAGTGTCTCAGGCAAATTTCCACTTTCCTCCACCTCCCCCCCCTTTTTCCGGGAAAATAAACAGCCGTAATTCTTTCGAGTTTAACTCGTTCGCAGCGCAGACAAACTTGCAAAAGTTTTTTCGTCGTCGAAGACGGAGAACGAAGAAGACGAAAAGTGGCTGAGGGGGTTGAGTAGTGTAAGTGGAATGGCAGGCTCCCTCTTAAGGAACATTTGGGTAATGAAGACAATCTCTCCTCGCCATGAATAATTCATTCGGTCCCCCCTTCCTTTCGCACAATACAAGACGATAAGGTTCGGACGGAAAGAAGCACAAGGGAGGGAGGGGCAGTCCCCAGCCTCGTGATGCGAATTATTTTGCCCGTCCATGCATCACCGTCTTCTCGCGTTGTCTTAGCTGTTTACCAGGAGGCGCCTTAATCGCTCGAGTTTCTGCCCAGTTTTACAGCATTCCTGAGATTATTACGGCTGTTTCCCTCCCCTTTCTTCCATCCAACCCGCAAAACCGAGGGCGCTTCGTTCTCGCGCAAGAGAAAGGACGAGGTTGTGCGACGTCAAAAAGATCGAGTGTTCAAAAATGTAACCCTCCGCTTACAAGCTGGAAAGATAGTTCCGTGCCCACTAACAGGGTCGCCAACTTTTGAAAAACATTGGTTGGGCGCAAACATTTAAGTTATTATAAGTTCACAAAACAAAAATCATAAATTCTCCCTTCCGTGTGTAATGGTATTAATGCACACCAACAACGTATCCTTAATTTTTTAAAAAAACAATCTGTTGTTTACTGATTGCAATAAAGCACCCCACCACGAATCACAACTAATACAGTAAAAACTGCATATCCCGGAACCTCTATTAGAAGGAAACCTGTAAATACGGAAAAAAAAGTCCCCAGAACGGATCGATTTTATACCTGAAAATGGCCTGCTTAAGGCTGAAACCTCCTTAACGCGGAAACGGAACACCATTTAAAGACCAACGAGATGTTTTTATTCTCAGTAAGACGGAAATTTCTTCCTTTATTTTTTTCGCTCACAACAAAACAATGCAATACTGTAAGTGGAACACGCCTCTGTTGCCACTCGCTTATCGGTAACATTGTCGATATGAAAGAATGCGCTACAATACTCATAGCTGTTACGATTCCGTTTCTTTCTTTCGTCTCTTACCCTCTTTCTACACCTTTCCTTGTCTATTTCTCCTCTGTTCTTTCGTCATCTTTCTATTTTTCTTGTTATCTCTCTTCGTTTTTCTTTTCTTCTTCACTTTTATCTCAATCTTTCTTCACCTCTCTTATTCCTTCTTTCAATCTTTATCTTTCCCTCTATGCACATCGCGCTACGACGCCAGGGGTCCCGGGATCGAAAAGATACATAAGTACGTACTGTACGTTCTTACAATACTGTAAAAAGTGTACCAACATGTTGTGTAGTTACATAATTGTAATCTCTGCTATTCTTATTGCGACTGTATCGCATTTTTATTCATGTACGTACATGCATTAGTACTTAGTACTCTACATTATAAGTAATGCGAAATGTAAATCTGTATTTCCATTATTTCCTGCAGCACTCTATACTGTATTTAAAGTCAACCCTGTATAAGAAGGAAAACTGTTAAGACGGAAAACTTTGCTCGGAACCATCATGTTCCGGGATAGAGAGGTTTTACTGTATAATAATAATAATAATAATAATAATAATAATAATGTAACCCCGTGGCGCAACAGCCTGTGAGGGCCAGGGTCTACAGGTTCCTACCGACTGCCGGCCTTACACCCACCAGAGGTGGGAGATCCTCCAACCAGTTATGGGGTGACGTGTGGTAAGCAGGACGAACCCCCAGTCGTTGTTCTAGGTTTTCTATGACCGTGTTACGCTACTCATTCGTTGCTTCCAAATTTCCTCACGATGGTGGGTCCCATACACAGGCCGAAATGTCAAAAGAAAAGCTGTTACGCTTGCCCCAAGAGAATCGAACCTGCGCCGGAGTCCAAACCATAAAACCTTAGACTGCACAGCCACGGCGCGGGACATTTAATAATAATAACAACAATAACAAGAAATTATTGGATGGGCTCCGGCCCCCACGGGCCTATACAGTTGAGCCGTTGATGAGAGAAGAAAGTTTATTTTAAGTTTACTTTAAGCTGAGATGAACTGATCGGGACTGGACCTACAGTTTCAAGTTGGCTTCGAGCTACTGTGCAATATGCCTTCACCGCAGATCCCTTGACAGGTTTCCGACTGCGGCACTGGGGAAGTTATGAATCCTTCTTCTTTTTTTCGTACATCGTACTACTAGCTTTTTTTTCCGTTATTTAAAATTTGGAACGGCTGCGAGGGAGTTAGTTGCCTCTAATGAGAATTCTTCTCTCTCTAGGATGAACGAAAGCCGACAACTTCGTGTAAGGAAGCCAAAATGACGGACACATAATTGCGTGAAAGGCTGGTATGATATTTACCTCCATCTCCTGGAGGGACCTTCTCTCCCCTCTGGCTATGTTCTCTCGGGAACAAGTCTCTCTCCTATCTTCCCCCCAAAACTCAAGTTCATTCACCACCTATCCATCCACAACTTTCCTTTGCACCTCTCTGATTTCAAAAGTTAAGTCCACTTTATGCACAGAGAGGCTAATAGGGAGTTTAAAGTGTGATGTGAATGACTATACCCATGGACGTCCGCAGGATTTCTTCCAGGGAGGGGCAAGGAAGGTATTTGTTTTCCAGGGGGGCAAACAAGGCACATTTTCTCCAAAAATAGTCTTTCCCCTAAAGAAACATTGCTTACATTTGAATTTATGATGTTCATGCAATAATTAACACATATTATTGTGGCTAAAGTGTAATTATATGTGTGAAATACATAATTTTTGGTTGACTTTCATTTTCCAGGGTGGGGCCACGGCCCCCCTTGCCACCCCTTCCGGACGCCCATGACTATACCCCTTCATGGTGTATCGAACCCTGAACCCGTTGAATACAAGGCGACGACACTACCACTTCACCAAAGGGAAACTTATGTTAACGTTTTCATTTCCTTCTTCCGTACTGTTTCCAAGCTCTTCACAATTTCTATCTACACGTTTTAAACTGATAATTGTCAAGTGAAAGTGGATATTACGCGGAGGGGCACAATGGTACTCTGTCTCCCTTATTGCCAAGATATCTAAAACTTACATTAACAAAGCGAGTGTGTGACATCTATCTACTACCCCTCACCCAAAAGTAGTCTGCCACTGATGGTCCTTGTAGACAGAGTCCAAGGTCGACACATTGTAATGACAAGAGAATGCTCATTTTGATTCAAAACGCGAGGAGAGTATCGAAAGTTATTAATATTCCAAAAACGTACATATAAAAAAAATAGTCACCCTTCCCCGTTAAAAACATCCATAATCGCTGAGTGACATGTGACAGTTTGTCTGACAGCGGAGATGTCATCCACTAATTGACGGTTGCGGTGCGACAAGGGCCGATTGTGACGTCACATTAACATCCATAATTCATGCGATGCCGACACTATGCGAAACATCCTCTGTGAAATGCTGTTTGGTGCCGGTCGACCTCTAACAGCGGGACACGCCTCTCCTCCTCCCAAATTCTCTCGCATAGTTGAGCAGGTTGTGCGGAAAGGGGGGGGGGGAGGGTTTAGCCAGGGAATGAAGAGTTAATCCCTGTCGATCAATCAGGGCAAAGGCATTTCCTGAAAACATATAAACCGCCTTCATTCTCTGAACCTCGATTAACATCCACAGGGTAGGGTTGGTGTTATCGCGTAGCATATGATGTAGGATGTTGTGGTGAATAAATGACGGTTGATGACATAAGAACGGCCTCTACACATGATAATGGTGAAAAAATATGCACGAAATGACACAAATACATCCTTACCGAGTTTCCAAAACTTTGTCTTAACCACGTTTCTATCTTGTCGCACTGGCTGAGTGGTTAGCGCGTTGTTGCTCGTTGAATCTTACTCCTTTTAGCCTACTGTGCATCATGTCATAGCCCGCTACGATCCTTTCCAGCCAGTGTTGCCACAATATGAAGACACAATTTCCCTTTCCAAGGACAAAATTTCCCTTTTTGCACCAATTTTTCCCTTCACCTAAGCAAATTATATAATAATAATAATAATAATTAGTAGTAGTAGTCGTAGCGGCATTATTAGTAATGGTGGTGGAAGCAGTAGTAGTACGTAGTTAAGTATTCCGTTGAATTCGTTATTCTTTTGAATAAAAAATATTTTTTTAAAATTTCACATTTCAGTTTCATCACTTCCTGACCAGATGTCCCAGGTTTGAATCCTGGTCAGGAGTCCATTTAATCGTTAATCATCATCGTTACTATTTATCCAAAGATGCATAGAAGCAACGTACAATAAACTTAAAAGGAGCAGAAACAAGTAAGAATACCAAAATAAATAAATAACAAAAAATGTGGATATGAAAATCGAAATTAACATAAACTGTAGTAATGTTGTCAGATGACCTTAAAATTTCCCTGCAATTGTGGTATTTTTCATCAAAATTCCCTTTTGGCTCAAATTTCGGTCCGAATTTCCCTGCAAAAGGGAAATTTCTCTTCATGTGGCAACACTGCTTCCAGCCTCGGCACTCTACTAGTTCTCATGTTATTCCAAGAACTTACAATTTCTGGCGCATGGCACTGATGTCGGACCAGTCTGCTTCTACCATGACGCATCTAAAGCAGGCGAGCTTTACGACTGAGGGACTTGTGATTTAAGTATTTAGGTCTTTCAAACATTTCTGTCGTTGAGAAAACAATGCATTTCAACACTATTGGAATGAAGAATCAGCAGATAAGTTCACTTGCGTCTTCAGAATGATCATTATTCGTGGAACAGAACAACACTGTCTCATAGCCAGTAGTAGGCTCTATATTATCTCGTAGATTTCGCTTCAAAAACACTTTGGGTTAGAGAGGCACAGCATTTTCGATGAATTTTTTAAATGTCCACGAAACACCTATAAAGCTGGTCGATGTATAGTGCATCATTCGAGTCTTGTCACTTTTATAAATTAGGTCCATATAAATGCCGAACTACAGGATGGGGTAGATAATTGTGCGTTGCATTTGGAGCAAGGCATGATTTCTATAACTTTATTCGTTGCAAATCCAGCAACATAAACAAGAGAAGATAGTTGTACCGATTATTGCCGACAAGCTCACAAGAAAGCCAAAAATAAATAAAATTAAATAAAAACGTAACCAAGTGATTGATTTATGTTCTGAATAACAAAACGAAAATAGCTCATCCATGTACTAAATTGTTATGGCACATTGGCGTATCCAGCGGGGAATGAGGGGCATTCCCCCCTGGAAAACTAGTCATGAAAAATTGTATTCGGTTCGTTGTGTTTTTCTACATAAAAAGTAAAATAAATGTTATTCTCATTTCAAGTAATTTAAAATAAAACATTTCCACAATATCGAATCGTTGTTTGTCCCCCCTCGACTGTTATTTGTCCTGCTGGAAAATAATTGTCCCTTTCCCTTTGGGGAAAAAAGCTTCGTTTGCATCAGGGTGCGAAAATCCTGGGGGGGGGGGGGGGCAGTTGATATAAAACCGGGTGTCCCAGAAGTCTTTCCCTGATTACGAACTTCATTCATATCCGCTATATGTAAGGTAGAGATGTGAAAGTGGTGCCAAAATGTTTTTTCTTCCAGGTTTCAGTAACGTGGCTGTAGTGTAGCAGTGTCAGTGCCCAGGAACCCGGAAATGTTCACAAATCAGGAAAAAGCTCAGTGTGTCCCCTGGTATCATTAGGCAACGAAGCATGTACAATTTGCACTTTGTATGCACGAAAAAATAAACGTTTGTGTAAGATATCATAAAGATAACTTTTTCGCTGATGTTTTACGTTGTTTGAAATCGCTGAGGTTGATGGTTCGGCCACTTCTCTGTAAGTCAGCAACAGATTCTGTGGTCCTGAACTTGTCATACCACGACTTAACCCTTTCGACAACTGGCGGCATCTTTCCATAAGTTGTTTGAACGTTCCTCTGCACTGTTATTGGTGACCGGGTCTCGTGACACACTGAAATTTTTCCTGACTTGTGAACATTTCCGGTTTCCTGGGTACTGACACTGCTACACTACAGCCACGTTACTGAAACCTGGATCAAAAAAACTTGGTTAGTTTTCAAAATTTTGGTACCATTTTCACATCTCTACATTGCATATTGCATAAATAAATTAATGTATAACCAAAGGCATGTCTAGGCTTGTTGACAAATATAAAATTTGGTTTAAATTAGTTGAAAACCATTTGATTTAAAGGAATGTTTAATTTTCCTCTGGCCAATAACATTAAATTAATTTGGTACGTGTTGACTTTCATTGGCATGTTCCAGTTCGGACACCAGCAAATTCAAATTAATCAGAATATCCTACTTAAATAAATTTGTTAAAGAAAATTGTTGCGAAAACTAAATTGATCGTGGTGCCTGTCCGTCAAGCTCCAAATTTGGAGGCGGCCCCCCGTTTTATCCATCACCGCCACTGTCGCGAAAGCATTCTCTGTTATCACGGTGAAACCCGAACGAAAGGCCATCTTTCCAGGTGGTTGCCAGCTCGGGCTGCAAGTCGCGAAGTTAAGGAGAGCCTCTCGCGGCCCGACGGTTGAGAAGCCGTGCAATAGAACACACATCTTCCCTGAGACGAGGAACAAGAGTTTCTTCATTTTCACGACGCCGCTACGTATTACGTTTTGCGTGCATCGTACACTTCGCAACATCTTTATTTGACCGCCCTGAAAATTTTCAAAGTCCGGAATTCGTAAATTTGGCAACATAGCGCTTCAGAGCCAACTAAGAGTAGCCAACTTTGCAACATTTCTTTTTCCTGAATGAAAACGCTCTTGTGACTTTTTTTCATTCTTTCACATTCCATAAAGTAAAGATACCCTAAAGCAGTAATAAAATATATGAGTAGACAAAAAAATGTTAAGTAGAAATACGAATGTTGAAAATATTTCAAGATTCTTCGTTCTGAATTTGAAAATAGGAAAATGTATGTGCATTGTGAAACACTGAACAGGTTCTCATCCACCTGGAAAGAATTGCGGTCACATTTGAATGCAAGAAGGCAAATTTATGATGATTTTGTGCGAAATGTTTAGTAAATATACCTTGCACAACACCAAACGATTCTGCAAAGTGTGTCTTTTCCTTGGTTCTTGGTGAAAAATGGTTCGAAACTCCGGCACAATGTTGCTTCAACTGAGATTAACGTGTTTTACTGAGCTTTCTGTTAGCAATTTCCTGGAGTAGTTGGTTAGATGACAACACTTTCGTTTTTTTACTGTTTTCGTCAAGATCGAAACATCGTAGGTTCAAATCCCACACTTTCCCTACGATTTTTCCCTTTTTATTTACCGAGTACGAAGTGTTCTAATAACGTAATAAAATATTATATGATATTACTGTAAATATTTATGCGATGCATGCTCAGTGGCGGCGATTGGGTTTCAAAACTGATGGGACAAGATGGGGGGAGAGGGGAAGGACAGATTCTTTCCCTTGATAAATAATGTTTAGCATCTGCCCTTCCACACTATATAATCGTCGCCACTGTGCATGCAAACGATCCCCCTACACCTCCTACACCACACGGTTCACGTTATTTTATGCATTCGGTTCGGATCGCACTTTAAACTGTAGGTCCAGTCCCGACAATTCATCTCCTTTCAGAGTGGGCCTTGTATGATACTGTAGTCGGCCAGCATCCGAAAATACAGTTCTGCTTCGCGTATACCAGAACCAGAGTGTAATTGAATTTAATATTGTGACTAATTTTACTTTAAAACTACAGATTAAAGCGATAATAGTGTCCAGAAAAAGAACCTCAAAGTAGATCTTCACACAAAGTATTTTAATCCATTGCCAAACATTTCAGTTAAGAATAATATTATGCTTTTCCATTGACCGTATTTTCGATTCATGGTGAATTTGCTAAAAGGACCATGTCAAGAAATCTAAATATGTAAGTTTTACTAGTAAATGCATTTAAAATGCATGAAACAACAGGGGAGGAGAAAAATAAACCTCAAAATAAGTAAAAAATGCAACAAAAACTGTTAAAAATACTGACAAATAAACTAAAAGCCAAAAAAGGCCGAAAAATAAAAAAAATATATAAAATAGGAAGTGTTCTCCGGCTCTAACTGAAGGGAAACGGACATGATATCAGGTTTAGCATTGTTTTTAAGGGTCAGAAAAAAAGTTGATTTTTCATCAACTTCCGGATCCTAATTAGTAATTATGACCATTGAAAAAGTTGAAGGTAGCTTACTTAAAATTTTCTTGCTGAGGGATCGTATCGTCCCATATCTCCACTTCATAATAAAGAAAAAAAAATCAAGTTCATATTTCGAAAATGACTTGGAGTTTTCCACCACGAAAATATGTTTTTCATAGTTTGAAGTTCGTTAGTATTATCTTTCAAGGTTTCCATTGTTTAAATTTCAAACATATTTTATATTACATACGTTCGTCTCTCTTTTCATACAGTCTTTGGAAAAAAGCTGAAGTTTCTTGTCAAACGGGGTCTGATTCAAATGACTCCTTTTTGCTCTCCTGTTCCTACTTTAAACAAACAACAAAATACTTCGTAACTAAACGATTGCTTGCTCAAAACACGGAATTTTTACACAATTTACAAAATATGACAAAACGCCAATAGACATGTTCATCATTTTTCCCTTTCAGCCATTCTCGATTTTATCTGAATTCGTTTCCTCATGAAAATTGCCATGAGGAAATTATAGATATGACATTATGTGTGAATTGGTTTCTTCAAACTGGTAGCAAATTTTAACATGAGCTACTTGGAGAAGATGTAGCGTGCATGATTCTTACGAGGGAGGTCGTAGGTTCGATTCTCCACCAAGGCAGGATTTTTTTCAGGAGTATGTCGTTGGGTGTAAAGTTTATCCACCGTGCTAAGAAGTTAACATTGGTCTCTGTATTTCACGAGAGGAAAGGAAATAGTAAGAGGAGGTTTTTCCATGATAATAGGGAGGAAGTCACATGCCACGTGGAATGCGCAGAATCAAGTTACATAGAGCTAAGCCTGTAATGGTGGTTTCGAATATTGCAAAGTTAGTGCGGAAAGTTTGTTATATCTGATATTCGTACTTTCTGTTCAAAGAAGACAGACATTTTAGATACAAAGCAGTGAGGAATTAACGATCATAATGATGATGCTTGAATTTTTTGTTTGTCACTCACTATATAAATACTTATTAGTAGTTTCTTATCGAATCGGCCTTCGTCGCAATAACAATTTATTTATGTTAATTAGCGATTTACTATTAGTTTTAGACGCATGGTAAGATGGTGTTGAGGGGATTGACAACAGTCATTACGAAGGAACGGACATAAAATTACCAATCTTAGCAATTTAAACTCATTAAACGCTCTCCTTCGTTACAGTACTGCACTACATCACTACTTAACATAACTATAATAACCCACAGCTCTACAGCCCGTGAGGGCTTTGGCTTACCTACCGACTGCACTTAACATAACTGTATATCTTTTTTTTAGTATATCGAAATCAAATAATCAATATTTTAGGTGTCAGTGAAGAACAAACAATACATAACTTAAATAACATTACATTTTGCATCCTGAATACATATATGTGATTTGTGAATTAATCATGATGTGTGTGTTAACACAACATATGAACAATAACTAAAACGAAAAGTTTTAACATTAAATCCTGGAAATCTCCAACTTCTAAGGGGAAATATCCGAAGAAGGGACCTCCCTCAAGTGTGCATCGGATTCATTTTTTAAATATTCTAATATCAACGGCATCTGTTCAGCAAACAAAAAAAAGAAAGAAATGAAAGAGGAGAGGGTGGGATTTGAACCCGCGACCTTTCACGCTTGATGAAAAATTAGGATAGCAGCGCCTAACCAACTGCTCTACGTTAACTTAATGACGTTATTCCTTTAAAAACATGTTGACGTTTATGAACACTCCCACCTTCCTGTGTTTCAAGCACATTTTCTCGACAAGTCGTGTAAAATATATGTTTTTGAGAACTGTTCGATATTATGCAAGGTATTGTAAATAAAATATCGCATAAACTCCTCGCAAATTTGTTTCTTTCTGCACAAAATTGATGGCAATTTCCTCCAAGTGGAGAAAAATCTATTCAGTGTTTCAACCCCCCAAATTTCAAGTCGAGCAAGCAGAATCGTAAATATCCTTCAATGTTCTTCTTTCAATTTATTATTTCTGTTTGATTGTGTATTATAATAGCGGTTTATAGTTTATAAGTTCATGGAAAGTGTTAAATTGAAAACCTCTCGCCGCAGCGTTTTTCGTCTAGTGGAAGGACCTACTCAAAGTTGGCTACTTCACCTGGAGCCGAAGTGCAATGTTGCTAAGTTTACGATTTCGGGACTTAGAATTCTTTCGGGGCGGTCAAATAAGATGTTGCGAAATGTACATACTGTAGGCACACATACGGCATGATTTAATTTTCATCCTCCATAAACCAGTCTGCGCGAGTCGTTTGTGGTCTTCGAACCAATCTCCTGTAAATCCAGTTATTATTTAGAATCATTCATTCATTCTTTTCTGCCCAGAGGCAGGTCTTATTTTAATTAAGCAAATTCAAATATTGCAGCACTTTTTGAATGCAACTTGCAACCTCCATGTTGTTCGATCTTCAGCTCTTCGCTTTGTAGAACCCATTTATTTTTATGTCGTCAAGCATTTGGTATCTTCTTCTTTAAACGGGGTTTCTTTCCCTTGACCATTCCTTCAATAGCATCCCATAGGATACAGTTTCTTTTCATCCAGTGCCCAAATTTCTCTTTCTCCTCACGATTATCCCCAGCATTGATTGTGGCCTCCCCGATGGCGCAGTGGTAGCGTCGTCGCCTTGTAAGGGGTCCCGGGTTCGATACCCGGGGGAGGCACATAGTCGTTCGGATCCCACTTTAAACTGTATGTCCAGTCCCAATTAGTGGACTTAAAACACCAAATCTCTCTCTCTCTCTCTCCAGCATTGATCTCTTTCCCCCAACTCTTTCTGGCACTGTTTCATTTCTTACTTTTCTTTTTCACCCAGTCCGTTCGTCTCCATAACCACATTTCCAGAGCTTCCAGTCGCTTTCTATCACTTGTTCTCAGTGTCCATGTTTCCGCACCATATAGGCTACACTCCAATATACAAAGCATTTCATTAGTGTTTTCCTAATGTTCTTTGTTCATTGATCCACAGAAAATATTTATCTTTCTGTTGAAGGCTCCCTTCGCCATTGCTATTCTTACTTTCATTTCTTGACTGCATTTCATATCATTGCTTACTTTGAATTGCGGCCTTTATTTTAAAGAAATAAACAGGTAGAAACGATACCTACTGTATAAACGTCACACATATGGCAGAATCCTTACATTACCGCCCATTTTCTCAATCAACATCGGGGCAACATTAAAGCTTTCGGCACCTTTTGTCCCGTTTTTCACCTTTCAACTTAAAAACAGTGCACAACGAAGCAGAAAAGGTTGTCTTCCATTGGCGGTAATCCCATTGTTGCCCAAGTCAGTCGCAGACGTGAAAGCAACCTGTTTAAATGGATTTCTAGAGAGAAATGTTCGTCTGTCTGCGCCTAGAGGCCATGACATTTGTAACATGCTGACGTCTTTGTCTGAGACCCTGCAAAACCCTTTTTCGCCATCTACTCTTTAAAATTATCGCGGAGGGATACATTCGGAGCAAATCCCGGTACAGGAGTTATCCCGGAAATTTATGGCTTGTCAGGGATCTTCTCTTTTCACCCGTTCTTTTCATTAAGTCCCGGTGTTAAGTCCTTTTTTCCCCTTTCCGCGCCTCTTCTTTCTTTTTTCCCCCGTCAAAGAACAAAACGGAGACAAGACTGAGCGTGACGTAGGTCTTAATCGAAGACTTGTCAGAGCGAAATTCTCAGAGGTTTCTTTGCAGAAGCTTTCGGCAGGAACGCTTTCTTTTGTTTGTTTTCGCCTTTTTTTTACTCCACCTTCTCCCCCCTTTGTTCTTATAAAGTACGTTGGGTTTGCTTTGCTCTGAATTAGTCCTTGTCTGTCTCTTTTCTCGTCCCAATGTCTGTTTCTCCTTTCACTCCAGTCATAATAGTGTTTCGGTGTTGACATGCTCAAGGATTAGTTGTATATTCCACACTGGAGGGCGCTACATAACCGTGTATCTTACATCTCAAGGATTCTTGACGTGTGTACTATACGTGAGACAAAATACAAAGATAAAATAAGTCAGAAATGTAATTCGCTGCAAAATAAGTGATACATCGAAATTATCTGAAAATCCTTTCCATAACATATGACAAATTAACAAAAGTCCGTCTGTGAAAAACTGTGAAAAATATGAAAACTCCCTAAAACTACAAAAACTTCAACAAGTCTTCTTGATCATTGGCCGCATCACTTATCTTCAAAATGTACCGGTCTTGATTTTTTTTTCAACTTTATGTAATTTGAATAGGCCGATTTTAATGTTATTCTTAGAATTTTTACGTTAATATTTGTATTACTTTCGTTGCATCAGGGTGGATAAAAATCTTGATTTTTACTTTAAAGAATCATTTTGGATGATTTTTTAAAATTTAAATCCATGTTTTATTCTTTTAAAAAACACGCTTAAAATTGCTTTCATGTTTTTTGGCACCATACGTATAGATATATGTTTTCTACAGAAAGGCTTTTTCTAGTAAACGGGCCTGTAAAATATTTAACATTTTTCTGTTTCTCATACTGTATATAGGGGAAAGTGGGGGAATTGCGACCACCTAAGGGAGATTTTAAAAATCTCAAAAACTGTACGCAGTGAAACAAAAAGAAAATGTGGGCCTGAAAAAGCAATGTTTGTAGTACATCTCTGCGTATCACTTTGCTCCCTGTCGTTAATAGTTATTTCTGTAAACGTCAAAAAGTAACAATGTGCGTGTGAGCGCAATTTCCCTATTGGTAGGGTAATGGCACTCAGTAATCATCCTAACAGTAAATCAATACCATTTTTGTACTATACAGAAACTATATCTTTAAGTACTTATATTTATTAATATGCAGATACAAATTAAATTGAGCACAATTTTGCACAAAAATGCACACATGGGACGCTTATTATGAGAAACGTGTTTGCACCCTTCATGTTCCCATCACAAACAGCGTGAGCGTCATTACCCGATAGGCGCCATATTATGTTATTTGTTTATCGTCTCATGAAAAACCTCAAATGTTTACTTTATAATAATTAAAAAATAAACAGGAGATACTACTATTATTATATCTGTAAAATTTTCAAGACTCTAGCTTAAACGTTCCGTCTACTTACCTTGCACTTTTTTCCTTCCCAATTTTATAAGAAAATATGACGAATTCGTTTTTCGCACCCCGCTTCTTAAAAGTCAACTCCACATGTGCCGCCTTTTGTTTGGTGCCTCGTAGTACTGGGTTCTAGATGTCAGCAGAGATTACTCTTCAATAACACCCTCCGTAACGACTACAGAGAGGTGAGCGCCATTGCCCGCTGAGCGCCATTCCCCCACCTTCCCCTATGAACCTACCATGGAAATGTTTGTTGAGTGTATTAAAGAAAAATAATAATTTCAGCAGGTTTCCGTCCAGTGAAAACAAAACATTCTGGATGTAGGTACTCTATAATTGCAATTTAAAATATTTTGATTTAACATGATTAGTGTCTTGTATATTATTCTACACAAAATGTTTGCTACTTTTGCCTATAAAAATTATTTAATTATATAAATCGAGAGAAATTTAAGTGCGTTTACATATTACACTTCCTTTCGCATGAGCTTCACTGCATCAGTACATATATTTTCTTTCCTTTCTTAGAGCCAAATAAACACCATTAAATGATTACGAGATGAATGTACTTTCACCCAAAGTGATTCTCATATATAAAAATCTTTATGTACATTGTTCTATAAATTATGTATCGTATCATGCCGAAGGCATGACTCGAATCCGGGACCCCGGGCGCCATAGTCCGATAGTCTAATTATTTCATGAAAAGGGGCCAAGTATGAAAGAAGCTGGAAAGAGCTTCTTTCAAGCAAATGCCACCTGCGATCTTCAGCGGATGTAAAAATGCGCTGATACGAATTCTTCCGGAATCGCAGGAAAGATACTGCAAACACAGCTTAAAGCTGTGCACACGAAAGCACTGTAACACGGAAGATAAAAGGTATCCTTGCTTCCTGGGCAAGGGTACTTCCATTGCGCATCGTTCGGAAAACACGGAGATTGTTTATACCCCTTTAACGGGGGGGACGTCTATATCACCTAAAAAAACAACTTGGTATCAATACCCAAGAAAAAAAATCATGCAATAAGATACAAAGGTAGAGAGAGACCTGAAGGGTTCACAAGCAATGATATTTTTAAATATCTTACACAAAAAAGGTGAAACTGATATATTTAATATATGTACATGGGGTGATTTGCTTCCCAAAAAAATCAATGTATTTTGATTTGATACACAGAATTTGAAAAGGATTAACATTAGTGGTAGAAATGTACGTTAAAGTGATTCAAATCAGTGATTTAAAAAAATCACCTGATCTACGAGTAAATCGCGATTTGAATCAACCTGATTTAAATGAATCCACGTTGACTGCAGTTAATATTTACTTCACTTTAATTCGCCCCGAATACTATAAGCAGACTAGAAGTCCACGCTCTGAAAGTGTGTCAGCCGCACGAGTTGAATCAAACAATCTGAATTTTTATTTTAAATATTTCCCATAAAAATAAATCGTGTATGTACACCCACCACCAGCGATAAAATTTGCACACCTACATCCTGAAATACCCTCTTCCCTGCAGAGCGTTATGGGTGTTGCCTAACTCTACGGCGATAAGGATCTAGGTCTCATTTTTTATTGCCGGTGACTGTACCTATACCCAGTGGGGCAACTAACAGCGCTGCTGGTAACTTCAACAATACATACACACAATCACACAAACACACACACACACGTGTATATATACAGGGTGTCTCAAAAGTAATAGCGCAAACTGGCACAGGTTAATGTACACGATAATAGAAGCAAAAAGTCTCATTAAACATGGGTCTGCAAACGAGCTGTTTTCGAGATAATCGCGAATGTGTGATTACAAGCCGCCACTGACTTCATTGTTTGTAAACGTTGTCCTAGTTGGTAAAATGCTAATAATGTGTGCGAATGTGTGGTTAGAAGCCGTCACTAATTGCATTTTGTAAATACCGAGTGCTTTACTCCTTACGCGTTCCTAGGTTTGCTCTTTGTTTATAAAAAAAATCCGAGAGGTGGCGTTGGAATCTAACAGGATGGATACAATCAGTACACAGTCTGGCAATGAGATCTTCAATGACTTTTCTTACTGTATTATTAGCATTTTACCAACTAGGACGACGTTTACAAACAATGAAGTTAGTGGCGGCTTGTAATCACACATTCGCGATTATCTCGAAAACTGCTCGTTTGCGGACCCATTTTTACTGAGACTTTTTTGCTTCTATTATCTTGTACTTTCACCTGTGTCGCTTTGCGCTATTACTTATGAGACACCCTGTATTAGTATATACTGTATATACACACACCCACGCGCACAGAGAGAGACAGAGAGAGAGAGGGGGGGGGGGTGTTGTCGGGAGAGATCAATAACGGAATTAATCTATGCATAAACTGATTGGCCAATCATTAATAACATCGTCTTCTGCCTTTGACCTGTAGCCCAACACAAACAATGCCTTTGACCAATTGACCTGTATAGCTATGATGTTACATGACTTCCCCTCCCCCCCAACACTCCCTCAAACTGCATGTTCCAGATATAATATTACAAACACACCAAGAAGGGTTTTGCCCTTTCTTGGGGACGGCAAACACAGAGTGCCTCTTACTTTAATTTCCTCGTATGCGTCAGAATTAGTAAATTAAAAGCAGCACGTGTGGGTTTATGTTTTGAGTCCACTTCACGCACAAATAGCTAATCGGGACTGGGCCTACAGTGTAAAGTGCGATCTGAACCTGCACCGGGTATCGAACCCGGGACACCCTTTTCACAAGGCAACGACGTTACCACTACGCCATTGGGAAGTCCTCGACACGTGGGGCGCAGAGATCAACATAATATATGGCTTCGGTAAATTAGTAACACATGTTAAGACCGCAGCACATGTGTTTAATCCTGAGATTCAACGTGACGTCGCTAGTTCTTTATAAACCAAGTCCGTTGTTCCTGTTCGTCAGTCTCTCTCCATCCTGCTTTCGTCCTCCCCTTCTGGTCCTTGTCCGCATCCCTTACTCCCAGCTACCTATCCGTCAGCGCGTGTCTGGTTGCGGTGACTACGCAGTCATCTGTTCGGACAGATCAGCGCCCCCCTGCGGTCATTCTTCACGTCAGCCCTCCTTGATATTACGGAGCATCCTCGTATGTGAGTGCGCATCCCTCGGGAGCGTCTGTGTAATGGAACACTGGAGGCGTGGGGGGGATGCTGGGAGGGGAGGAGGAGGTAGTGCTGAGTGATGTGGCTCCAGCATCACGTGGTCGTAAGAGAAAATCTCAGATTGGGAGTTAGATGCGTGCTGTTCTGTGGTGAAGCTGTGAAGACGCTTCCGTGCAGTATCTCAACGTTGATTTCGTGCCGTTCTGAACCATAGAGCTGAATCCTGATTTCGTTCCCCGGATTCCGAGACTGAATTCAACTAATCTCGAATTTAGACCAATCTCCATGTCGGAGTTGCAATGCCCCACGTTGCGGCGCCACAAATGCAATGCAACGTGCCACCACTCGTAACTCCAGGGTATGGAGATCCGAATTGGCAACACACCGCTCCTTGCTCCGGCTGGTCAGTTGGGAGCACCAGTTCTCACCCAGGTATCGGGATTAAGACGATCCACCCTTCCTCCATGAAGGAAACCACCGAATTGCGACACGTGACAGTAAATAAAATTCCAAATACTTTATAATTAAAATGTCCAAAATCTTTAATCACGAATCGCGCGCGTACATACTGATTCGCACAAGTTAAAAGTTATAATTTGTTGGGTCATGCACGCTCGCAGGCAGTGATAAGCAATTTATTTAACACGAGAGTCCGCGCACCGCCTTCACAGTTAATAGCAAGACCTCAACTGCTACCTCAAGCGCGAGGTGCAGCATAACAGATTGTTCTAACTTACAATACAAACTCATAACATAAAATAACAGAAGAAAAACTGATAATTTATATAACACATCAATGTTAATTAGCGATAGTAAGCTAAAGTTAGGGTTGGCAACAATTAAAAATGCCAACGTGGAAGTTTTTACATCGCCAAGAACACGAAGCGTGGTTCCCCCACTCCTAACATAAACAGCCAATAGGAATACGATATTTTATTGAAAACGAGGGAGAAATACTTTGCTATAATATTACAATATTAAACTATATAGAAATAACTAAACTGATTTTATCAAATAAATCATATTTGCCCTTGCACATAAAAAAATGATTAAATAAAGATTTAGTTTATAACGAAGACAAATTACTTCAATCTTGTACATTGTTGAACAAAAATCGATATTAAGAAGAGATGTATTTAACTTGTGCTTAAACAATGAAAACGTTGCATATATTAGTATTTGAGATAATTATTATCCTATAAATTCTGAATAAATGTTGCAAAAATACGCGAATAATATAAGATAAAACGTAAATATATATATGAATTATGAAAACAATTAAGTATAAATAATTTAATCCAAGTTCTTAACTTGAAAGTATACGAATAAAATAAATGCCAATATACAACTGAAATCTGCCTAACATGGCGGTCGTTACAGAGTGGTCAGCACAGCGCATTACGGCACCCGGGGGTCCCGGGTCTGAATCCCGGTCTGGTTGTTATTTGTGGATGTCCCTTCATCAGTTTCATCATATCATCATTCATCCTCATCTTCGCGATTAGTCCAAACTTGATGAAAGCGAAGTAAAATCAACCAAATCAATCAATCAATTCAGCCGTCATCCCCTTATTCTCGAATTCAGTCTTTGCCACATGATACAGCCTTCTTAGCCCGATTCCAGAATTCATCCTTCAAAACTGATTCCCAATTTAGCCTTTGTCATCTGATCCCTGAATTCAACCTTCGCGTTCGGTTTACTGAATTCAGCCTTAGTCAACAAATTTCAGAGTTCTGAGTTCAGCGTTCGGTCACCTGATTCTCGAATTCAACCTTCTTTACTTGATTCAAGAATTCATCCTTCATCATCAAATTCCCGAATCCAATCTGATTCACGAATTCTTCAGCTAATTGTCGAATTCAGCCTTCGAAATTTGCTTCCTGAATTCAGCCTCCGTCACCTGATTTCCGAAGTCAGCCTTCGTCAACTAATTTCCGAATTCAGTGTTCATCACCTATTCTCGAATTGAACCTTCCCTGTTTCCTGAATTCAGACTTCGTTACCTGATTCCCGAATTCAGCCCTTGTCATCTAATTCCCGAATTCAACCTTCTTTACTTGATTCCCGAATTCACACTTCGTTACCTGATTCGCTAATCCAACCCTAGCCACCGGATTCCAACCCAATTCAGCCTTCATCATCTGATTCTGGAATTCATTATTCGTCATAAAATTCTCAAAAAACGTCCTCGCTGTTTGAGTTTCGAATAAGGCATTGGTCGCATTCAGCCCTGACAAACGAAGGTGGACATCGGAAGAAGTTTGTGTTGGGGATTAGTAAATACATCGGAATTAATCGCTTAAAGCAACGTTAAATTTATTCAAGTACTTACCAAATGAAGACCACTTAACACAGTCAACTTATGCTTGTACTCACCTGAAAAGAGAAAGCAAGAGCATATTAATTTTCTGCACCGAAGACAAAGATAACGAAGTGTTACAAGAAAACTACTGACGTCGAAAATTTTGCTATAAAAATTAGAAAGTAATGAACTTTAGTTAGGGCATGCCTAGGAGTTTTGGGGGTTCGAACCTCCCTCCCCGAAATATTTTTTGAAAACTTGCTTAAACTTTAAACTCACTGAAGTAACAAAGTCCCGAATTTCTTCTTTTTTTTTACTCTTCATTGTTGAGTTTCAGGCAATACATTTTGACTGTATTGTTTCGCACACAGTAGGTGCTATAGAAACTTCGATTTAATTGTTTCTGGTACAACAGAATGTAAGTACAAAAAATACCCTTCTATTTCCAATATTTCTAATAATTTCGATACCTTAAACAACTTAAAGATCAGTTGCTTTACTTAGCTATTTCGTGAAATATTACTTTCTCTGTAAAATACACTGTATCATAACTTGGGGCAGGAGCTGTTTCTGCCTTCCGAATATCTCAAGGGTGCAGAGTACCTTTTTGCAACGCTTCTCCCATCCAATAGTCACTCGAAGTAATTTTTATTTTGAATATATGCAAATATGTAGAAATATAATAGTGGGTTCGCTATCATTAGAGCACCTTTTGATTTAGTCTACAATGGACACTCAAATATAAACGATAATTTGTGTAGAACTACTGAAATGAAAAGTTGTATTACATGCGACATTATTATTATTATTTCAAAATGGTCCTCGTCGACCGCAATATACTATCAAGAACGTTTTTAGTTGATCCATATCCAGCCGTGCACTTCTGAAATGACTTCCTTCATTATCTTTGAATTCCAACCTCCCCTACCAATATTTTGATGTTTCAAACAAATATTAGTCCAAGGGAACCATATCGGGAATACGAGGCACCTCAGGCAGAAGGTATCACTTGAAGGCCCCAATGTTAATGCTGCCGTGTAAGGATGCTCGTTGTTATCTGCCTACAGCCTCAAGTACCAATAAACAATCTCAACCAGGTTAATGATATACCTTTATTTTTAAAACTTGCAATTTATTCTAAACACGACTAACAAACTAATGTAATAGAATCATCTTTAAGAAACTAAAGATAGTTTAAATACATTTTAAATTTAAAACAATAAAGAGTTTATAACTTTAAGCTACGATAATGTATTTTCATAATTATAGAAAGAATCGTCAAAGAAAAGAAAGGAAAAGATATAACTTATCGTAGAAAAATATTTGAATCAGACTTTATTTTTTAAAAAATATATATTCTGTGCCCTTAAAGAGCTAAATACAGATAACATTTTTACAAAGAATTATCTTATGAATATTTCATTCCGCAAAATATCAACTTTATATTTCAAGTTGTTACGGATAAGTCACTGTAATGCCGATCGTCACTGTAGTTTCTTCTACCTCCATTGGCACGCAGAAGCATATCGATATAAATAATGAGTACCTCATAATGGTAGGCACTGATTTGGAGAAATTTTATATTAGTATCTGTGGGTTTTTCCAAGAAATCAACAGTTATAAAATGATTCAATTGTTAACATGAACAGCAAAATGAATTAGCTAATCAAGAATATTTTGTCGAAGGAAGTAAGAACTTTATACGCCTTTCGATTCATAAAACTTCGTATTCAGAGATTGCTTTATACTTTCAGAATTATACTAAGATGTGCTAGTGCCTCCCGATAGCATAGTAGTAACGCTGTCACCATGCAATCAAGGGTATTTACGTTGGACTCCAGTTGAAAGCATGTAGTGCCCCGTATCCCACTCTAAACTGTTGGTCCAGTCCCATTTAAACTGTATTTATGTCAAGTTCACTTACACTGTGATGCACTACATTCTAGGTTGGAGCCATATTTCGAGTACCTTCAGAGATGGATTTATAACTTCAAGCAGAACCAGCGCTGGATTATTTCAAGCACATCCCAAGTTGGATTTATGACTTCAAGCAGAACCAGAGCTGGATTTATAATTTCAAGCAGAACCAGAGCTGGATTTATGATTTCAAGCACATCCCAAGTTGGATTTATGACTTCAAGCAGAACCAGAGCTGGATTTATGATTTCAAGCACATCCCAAGTTGGATTTATGACTTCAAGCAGGACCAGAGCTGGATTTGTGATTTCAAGCAGAACCAGAGCTGGATTTATGATTTCAAGCACATCCCAAGTTGGATTTATGACTTCAAGCAGGACCAGAGCTGGATTTGTGATTTCAAGCAGAACCAGAGCTGGATTTATGATTTCAAGCAGAACCAGAGCTGGATTTACGATTTCAAGCACATCCCAAGTTTGATTTATGAGTTCAAGCAGGACCAGAGCTGGATTTATGATTTCAAGCAGAACCAGAGCTGGATTTATGATTTCAAGTACATCCCAAGTTGGATTTATGATTTCAAGTACATCCCAAGTTGGATTTATGACTTCAAGCAGGACCAGAGCTGGATTTATGATTTCAAGCAGAACCAGAGCTGGATTTATGATTTCAAGCAGATCCAGAGCTGAATTTATGAATTCAAGCACATCCCAAGTTGGATTTATGACTTCAAGCAGGACCAGAGGTGGATTTATGATTTCAAGCAGAACCAGAGCTGGATTTATGATTTCAAGCACATCCCAAGTTGGATTTATGACTTCAAGCAGGACCAGAGCTGGATTTATGATTACAAGCAGAACCAGAGCTGGATTTATGATTTCAAGCACATCCCAAGTTGGATTTATGACTTCAAGCATGACCAGAGCTGGATGTATGATTTCAAGCACATTCCAAGATGGATTTATGATTTCAAGCACATCCCAAGTTGGATTTATGACTTCAAGCAGAACCAGAGCTGAATTTATGATTTCAAACACATACCAAGTTGAAGTTATGATTTCAAGCACATCCCAGTTGTATCTTTATAGAATTATTTGGAACAAAATGAGAAATTCACAACAATAATAAATATTTTTATTAATTTGTTTTGTATCTTCTCTTATGGGCTCAATTACAATGAAACCATGTTTGTAGTGAAAAACTAATGTAATTCAAAAAATTACCCACGTAACAATTATATACATAGTGGATCATTTACACATGAGATTAATTGAAACGACCGGTGTGAGATAGCGCCAAGCCACATTTATTTTCATCGTCCACTTGCAAAACATTTCGAACGAAATTACATGAAAATCGGTTACAGACATTATGAAGACAAAATTATTTCAATGGGGAGAAGAAATTTCGAGTGTAATTTCAGATCTATGAATTTGTTTCAACATTGAAATCCATGTTTCACGCAAGTTCGAGAAAATGGCTTTGCACTATCTAGCTTCAACACCTGAAATTAATATAATGTACGAATGCAAGTAAAGACAGACCTTAACGAATTGCTTGGAAAATAATTGTAAGGGAACATGTAATATAATTCAGTCTCTAAAAGAAAGTGTTTTTTTTTTTTTAATCAGCGTAGACATTTACATTTGAAAATGTACTCCTATCATTAATTACTTATAAATGAATCTTTATGATACTCTTTAAAATAGGACTATTTGCATTTATGATTTCTAGCACTTCGTTCCTATGACATACATTCCATATGTTCAATATTAATAATCAATCTATCGGTTTAAATTTCGAAGAGATTATTTAAATATTATAGATGTTTTTCATTCAATGTGGCAATATTGAATATTTTCAACTTTTTAGAAAGAGAATAGAATTAGTATATTTTAACAGGAAAAGTGTTTTTAATTGTTGCGTCTTGTCGTAATAAAAATTCGAGAACATGAAAACACACCATTAATGCCATCTTACGTTGGAATACATTAACGGAATGTGTAAGTAAGTATTGAAGACAAGGTGCAGTTTTCATTGCAAAATTGAATATCGGGTTCAGTAACGGTGCTCTAGTGTAAACCGTTCAAGCAAATAAAAAAAAAAGAATACCTTAGATCAAAAAAATTAAGTTAATAATAAAATAACGAGATAATGAACTATTGAAACGTAAGGGGGTAATAGTTCCCAATACTGGAACAAATATAAGATATTGTGCGTTCACGATATTAGGTAATTACATTTTTTTTATCTTCCTTCAGAAGATACCCATAGTCGGTAAGACTACATATGACTGTAATGTAATCTGCTAAGTCTTATTTCACATAAAAATGCATAGTTTTACCTTCACCACATAAGGCACATATGTTTAGGGGAAGAACGGAACGAGTTTACAATACCGGACCACTCTCCAATTTCTATGAAATTTCGCCTACTCACTAATTGTGAACTCCTAATCACGAATCTGCATGTAATAACTGGCGGTCAAGTATGGAAATCGAGAAAAAAATGAAATAAACTATGTTTTCTTAACGTAACGTAACCCTATCATAAGAACAATAGCTCCACGGAAGACGCCATTTTCCCAACATGAAGAAATCAACAGGCAAGATAAGGTATAGTTCTCTTAGCTAAAATATTAATTTTTCTTTGTATTTATGCTAATGGAACCTAACCTAACAGGCCTAACCTAACCTCGTAGGCATTCCTCGTCTGTCGTCAACAAGATTGTTGTGCGTAAAGGAAGACCATTAGCTAATTAATTGCGAAAGAAAGATGGTTCCGAATTGCTGTGTATGCACAATTACCGTGGTAAATCGCAAGGTTATTTTACAAGTTGTACACGTAAATGTACAATTTTAACAAGTGACCGCCAAATATGAACTACAGATACGTCATCAGGACACCGAAATTAGTAAGTAGGCGAAATTTTATAGAAATTGGAGAGTGGTCCGGTATTGTAAACTCATGCCGGGAAGAACATAACCAACTCCCATCCACACTCTTGGCATACGCTTGAATTATATACTAGCAGATGTCGCCATCTATGAGTCATTAAATCAACCAAAGGGTGTCCAAGGAAAGAGGATTCGTTGTTAAAAATCTTTTTTGATCAAGATTTCATTTCTATAGTAAATGCTAAATGGCTAAATACAGCACTGGTTATTAAAAAATAGAGGCATAACAACCAATTACTAGAATCAATGAGTGATTTCATATGGAAATAATTACAACACAAATTGTTCTGTGGTAGAATGCAACAAAAATAAGTCTCATATTCAACAAAGCATCCATCAAACTACACGCTTCTTGCAAATGGCAGCAAAAATTTAGTTTATCATTAAAATCCTGAAAACTGCTGGTCAAACTGTAGATATAAGCGTATTACATGAAATTTCCGAAAGAAATATGTTCCTTTTAAACCTAGTAAAATTAATAATTTAATGCCAGGAATAATATCATATTATTTAGGCATAAGAAATCCTCTTTCTGCGTCTGTTGGAACAGACGTCATCCCAAGCAATACATTGATATAGATTTACTCCGTAAATTAATCTTCAATTCTACATAAAAATCCGTAATCTAGTCTGCAAAAAGCTGACTGTCTAAGATCGTCAATTTCCGCTGCCATCTTAGTACCGTAAAAATGATCATGACTTTATTTAAAAAGTATTAAAGGCAACACCTTGTTAACACAATTAATGCAATTCTAATGTTTCTGAAAATATATTTATGGTGCACGCGACTGCAATTTGTACGAGGGTTACTGGAAAAGTTTCTGCAAATTGCCACCAATAGTGGCGCTAGTGTTCCGCTATTATAAAAATCGGAAGAATAGACCTTTTTTATGTTTAAATTATCTTTGATTGTTTGTTTAAGCCTATTCGTTTATCTTTCACAGCAGTTTGAAGTAGTTTCGTGTGAGAAATGGAAACTTCTGGAACACTTTCGGGCAATGATTTTTTATGATTTCAAATGTAGTTTAACACCGAAACAACGCATCGAGCGACTGCCTTTGGCTTTTGGGGATGAAACACCATCCAATAGGACTGTGTACAATTGATTTTCCGAATTCCAGCGTGGTCGCACATTTCTCAGTGATTAATTTCGTGAAGGTCGTCCATCCACACCGTTGTTGCCAGTAATGTTGATTCTGTGCGTGAAATGATTGAGAGAGATCCGCATGTGACATACCGTGAGATTCAGGCATCCTTGAACATTGACATGAAAGCAATACATACGATTTTGCATGGTCGTCTGTTGGATCCCACACAACTCGTGTAAACAAGCTCGTGTAAATTGGTGTAAAGAAATGCTCAAAAAATTCAACCGAGGCAAGTCAAATTTGGTGTACTACTTAGGTACATCGTTACAGTGGACGAAACTTGGATGTATTCATACGAACCCGAAACTATACAGCAACCCACTGTTTGGGTGTTCAAAGTGAGCCGAAACCAACAAAAGTTGTTCGTTCGAGGAGTGCTGCCAAGCAAATGATTGCTTGTTTCTTCGATTATACCGGACATGTGGCAACAAGAGCTTTAGAAAATCGAAGGACTGTAAATGCTGAGTGGTATACAACAATTTGTTTACCAGAGGTTATCAGTGAATTGCGTAAAACAAACCCAAATCGTCGCATTATTCTTCACCCCGACAGCGCCAGTTCCCACTCAGCACACCAAACTGTTGATTTTTTTGTCCAATAAGAATGTCGAATTAATGACTCATTGTCCGTACTCACCTGATTTATCACCTAACGACTTCTTTTTGTTCCCACACATGAAAAATAAGATGCGTGGTGAGCGATTTGTGTCGCGTGAAGCAGCTGTTGACACATTCCGAACAGCGGTTTCTGAGGTATCAGCTTCAGAGTGGAAAAAATGCTTTCAAAATTGGTTTGAGCGTATGCAAAAGTGTATCGATCTTAAGGGTGAATACTTTGAAAAGCAATAAAGCCATTCCCAGAATTTCACACGTGTTTTTTCATTGATTGCAGAAACTTTTCCAGCAGCTCTCGTAATCATTACCAATCAAAAGCGCCAACTTATATGGGTTTCGAGCCCACCCAATAATTTGCACTGTATTGTTACTGCATTTTAGAAATAAAGTTCCTCCACCTAAAGAATTCTCCCAACTTAGTGATCATAATGATTTGTTAGATCTCAAACTTGATACCTGCCAGTGTTCTACATTAATGTACACTATGTCAGGTCATATCGTTATTACGAACATAACAGCTTATGACATGTGCTTTTATTGTATAAATGTATGCAACAAATCTCCGAGTTCGGTGAACCCAATGTTTTTCAGAAGGTGGCGCCACTGTTATCAATCTTTATCCGTAATAAAATATTCAAAATTGAATAAAAAAACGGTTTTGTAAATTAACATGCAAACCTGTCAAATTTTAACGGTCAAATACTGTAAATCTTGCTGCAACTTCTAACAGACTCCTAAATAAGACGAAGAACTGTAAATTTGTGATCCTCTTGCGCACAAACATATTATTCTCGTGCACAATAAATCGCAAGCAAACAACCATATCAGTATTCAACCATACCATTTTAAATTGCATCTGACATGTAGCCAGACTTATCTCTAATCGAAGAGAGGTAAGGGTGTACAATCAAGCAGTAAATATAATTAAAACTCATTCCATAATTCAACCCCCTTATCGCCAGAAGTGACGTACGCCTTATTTGCCTTGTACGTGAGGGAAGTAAAATTAGCACTTTGTAATTCGTGCAGTCGTGGCATTTGGCACCACGCGGTGCTCTGTTTGGTGCATGCACCTTTTCGGCACGCAAGACGGGTATCAATAATAGATAGCTAGAATTTTCTCTAATGACCGTTGTGTTATCTTCCATGACGTTCATTATGACAAATAGATGCAAATAGAAGGGTAGGATAAATTGGACGCTAAGAAGGTGTCAGTAGCCAAATTGTTTAATTACAAGATGGTAAACGAGAATTTTCGTCACGCATTAAAATAAAATCATGACGTAACGCACCTCGCTCTCATGGCGAGATTCCAGTGAATGAACCAATGAAGCAAATCAAAGAAAGCTTAATCTTTTTAGCTTTTAAGCCCCAATGCCCTTACGGAACACACCGAGAGGCAGTTAGTGGAATCCGCTACTAATTTCTGGAAGAAATATGAAGAAGATGTATCTTGCACTATAGCTACAGAAATTGTTTGTTTTCCAAATGTAATCGAAAGAAAAAACATGTCGAACATCAGCAAAGTAGCAGAATTCCACTTGATAGAAAACAAAATTCTGGATAGTAGCATTCCTGAATACAGCTTAGTTCATCCTACCTGTGACGTCTTCATCAGCTGAGAGGTAGTTTTCCAAGCTAAAATTGATCAAAAATTACTTAAGCACAATGACAAGAGTGGGTCGTTGGTAAGCATCGAAAGTGATCGAGCTTGAAAACTGGACTTGACCAAACTATCAAAAGAATTTGCTTCCATCATAAAACGTAGATGACTGGTAATGAGCATTTAACAATATTGTAATCTTTGTAGTAAGTGTATTTTCATTTGCAATTATAATATAGCACACCCATACCCCCACACCCCTATACGCCTTCATGGCGTGGTGCTATGCACAGGGGAGCACTTTACCTTTTTTATTATACACTGGCTGACAAAAAAAGTTAAGCACCCAGAAGGAGTGGTTGGACGTGAATGAAACTACATATGTTGAAAGTCCATGTACCTTTATTGAACTGATTACAATATAGGATGCAAGAGTCAAGCCCGTTGGCAGTTACAGGTGGAATGGTGGCACCAGGTCAGTAGGGTGTCGCACCCCCTCTGGCTGCAATGCATGCCCTTATGCGGTTCGGAATAGTGTCAAACAGCCTTTGGATCCTCTCCGGAGGCACGTTCTTCCACGGGTGTTGCAGCTGTCCCTCCAGATCCCGCAGGTTGGCACTAGGACAGAGTCCCCGTCCAATGTCATCCCACACATGTTCAATGATGGAGAGGTCCGGGGATCGTGCTGGCCACAGGAGGACCTCAACATGCTCTAGGCAGTCCATAGACACATGGGCTGTGTGTGAGCGTGCACTATCTTGTTGGAACACTGTCCCAGGGTGCTGTGCCATAAGGGGTAGGACGTATGGATGCAGAATGTCTGTGACATATCGCTGTGCCGTCAAAGTTTGCCGAAGCACTATTAGAGGTGACCTGAACGCATATCCAATGGCTCCCCACACCATGATACCAGGGGTCACACCTGTGTGTCTCTCCACAATGTAGGCAGGATGTGCCCTCTGCCCTCGACGCCGCCACACCCGCACACGATGGTCATCGGAGGTCATGGAGAAGCGGGACTCATCACTGAACATGATGCAACGCCATTCGTTCTCTGTCCACACCTCCCGAGCATGGCACCACACCAACGGCAGGCGTCGGTGTTGTGGTGTCAACGGCAACCAGGGCATGGGGCGGTAGGACCCAAATCCGGTGGATGCGAGTCGTCGAGACACTGTGCGGGAACTCACAGGATGTTGTACAGTGTCCAGTACATGTTCTTGGATGACGGGTGCCGAAGTTGTGGGATCCCGCATTGCTTGGAGCGCCATATGACGGTCCTCCCTCGGGGTGGTGTTTCTTGGTCGACCTGAACCTGCACGACGTGCATGGGTGCCCTCATGTACCCATTGATTCCAACATCGGGTCAGTGTGACATCTGAATGGCCCACATGCCTGAAAATTGCCCGATACGACCAACCTGCCTCATGCAGTCCCACAATGCGGCCTCTGTCAAATGCTGTCAATTGCTGGATCGGCTGTCTAACGTGTCTGCGAGGCATCGCCGGTGCTTCGTTTTCCTCTCTGAACTTCGTGCTGCACTGTCTGACTCATAGCAGGTGACTGGTCCCACCTTATCAGCAACAGGAGGTGACGTCACAAATGCCCTCTGGTTAGATCCTTGTACATCTAATCATTTACTCACACATCAATGGTATGCATGTATACCGAAATGGGGTAATCTTCGACCACTCCTTCTGGGTGCTTCACTTTTTTTGTCAGCCAGTGTAATATAGCTATATTTTTTAGTTTCTCTATCGTTTAAGCTTTTGTATCAGTCGTTACATTGATTCAAATTCATGTATGAATTTTCATATTTGTATATGCCTAATATAAATGTAGGCGTGAATTAGAAAGGCAGGATTTTTTCTTTTACGAGTAGGGGCGCACAACTGAAAGTTGCGGGGGAGAGTAGAGCGTGTTTTTTATGTATATGTATATATATATATATATATATATATATATATATATATATATTTGAACTTCTATGTGCGAGCCGTTTGCTGTACGCACTACATGTTGATTCACATTGGTTATTCTTTTGACAAATGTTTGAAAATATGAAACAAAAACAAACATATATCGTATCAATCCCTAAGATTGTATGTTTATTTTATTAAGTCTCTCTGAACGCTTCATGTTGACCAGGGCATTCACTTGTTTTTCTCAGCTGTCTCAAGCCTCTTAGGCATGTTTACAATGCATTGTGTTGTGCCATGCAAACCTCCTGAGTATTCAGGAAGCAGGTAATACTTCTGGGTTTGGTGTCAGCGGTTTGCATGGTAGCAATTATAATAAACACGATTCGGCGATTCGGCATCGAGGAAGAGCTCGATGGCCAGGGAATATAGAGGTGAGACAAGCTGGGAAGTGACTGGACTTTGGGAATTGAGTTGGTAGAGAGAGGAGGTCAGCAAGACAGGAGGTCGATAGTGGAAGCACGCTTTGGTCAACAAGTTAGAGAGAAGCTTACAGAGGACTTCGCTATTTTCATTCAGCTCAGAGACTTCAGTTAGACAGGTAATTATCCTACACCCAGCCATGATACAGGTTCAACGGTTCACAAAATCCAACGAGTTGCCTTTGTCTTTTCAGTAGTTTAATTCCTTTGTGTAATTTGTACCTTTCGCATGCCAAGCAATAACTCGTCATGTCAATGACGAGTGGTCTCATCAAGAGGATGAATGATGAGTAGTTTACATCACCCCATCAATTAACTGATTAACCTGCTAGATACTCTTAAGATCCCACGAACTTTAAGGTTCGTTACGTGGTGGAGATTAGCGGGCCTTTTCATTTTTTTTTAGAAATGAAAAGAAATTGTTAACCGGTTTAAATTCAACCCCACCCCAAATCTCGTTACGTGGTGGAGATTTGGGCTTCTCATCCATTTCCTCGGAAATGCGATGAGAAAATAGAATGTTATCTAGTAGAGGTTTCAACAATCAGTTTTAAATTCAACCCCACCCATAAATTTTGCTCACTTATTTAGTTTTTTGGTATGTCCTTGCCAAAATTAATTTTGAAAATACATAGGGCTTAAAGCTTTTTTGCATTAATGGGGGGAGAAGAATTTACTTGTGCCATGATAGATGTTTAGTCTAACATGAGGATGAATTCGATTAAATTTATCGACCTCGAGTCTGGGTCGGTAATCAGCGAAATGTAAGAATGCGGAGGAACTGCGCCCTAGTTCCGTCGCGGTTACCCGCGTCGGGCTGGCGCTATGGTATCAGGAGCGTTCGGCATTCCGCGTGGCGGAAGGTTCGATGTCGGGTTTCAGGCAGCCACATTTTGCCAGAAATGCGGTCGGCCAGGGACGTCTGTGGACGTTTCCCTATCAATCTGCTCCTGGTAGCTCTGTGGTTCACTCACGAACCCGGTACCATGGCTACGACAAATTCCCACCTGGGAAAATTTTTTACCATCCAGAATTTTAAATAAGGAATAAGGGAAAGGCATTTAGATTTGATGATTTCTTGCATTGACAGTGATTTTAGATTTTTTTTACATAATCTTGAATACGAAAATTATTACAACGTTGGTTTTGAGGATGCAGTAAGCTACAGTGAACAGTAAACGATTTTACCTTTAATATTTTAATTAATTAATAACGTGGATTAAAAGTGGATTTTAAAGTTATTTATGAATGAGGAAAATAAATTCGTGCCACCGAGTCAGAGTCAATCGGCACTATGGTGCAGTTTAACGAGTCATGGCAGAGAGTATGTTTGTTTGAGTCAATATAATGTTTTTGTTATTATTATTAATTGAGATTCCTTAAAAGTTTAATTTAAATTTGGTTTAAAACTGACCGTAACTTGTAAAGGATTTAGAATGCTTGAACTATGACTGCTAAGACTTTTGCAACGAGGATATTACATTTTTATATATATATATATATATAGTTTTGGGAACGAATAAGGCCCCGAGGACCACTCATTTATATTCTTAATGACTGAAGTCTCCTAGCACCTCATGAAGGGAGCTTAGATTAAGGAGATAGTCAAGTTTATACGAGATAGTCACTTGCCTTATGTTACCTTAACTTACGAATACATTGCCTAAAAATTTTCAATTCATGTTAATATGTAAAGAAACGAAACGCTAATTATATTCCTTGACACGCATGTACAATGTTCGTACCGTGATTTAGGGTATAAACCGCCCGATTAATTAAAAGTTCTAGTTGAGAAGTAATAGATGTATAAATACGCTGCAGTGACGAGAGATATCCGTACATAGGTAAGCAGTAGTGACGAGAATGAATCCGTACACATATATACATATACTTATATGCTTTAAGCAAAGTTAGGCACAGCCAACTTATTTTGAATAACTAGAAGAGAATTAGGAGAGCATCACACGGCGTGGACGTTTCTCACATATTAACGAGATTTTTTTGTTAGTATATATTTATATATTTTTTTTTCCTGTCCGAAACATTGTTTCGTTTGACAGTTGAATATTTATCCTTAGCACGTTGTAGCTTCGAATGTTAAAAACTTTAAAATGCAGATTGTTTTAAAATCTTAAATATAAATATTGCAAGTTTGCTCCAAGTTACGGCATTTATTAAAGTGAAACAGGTCTAATATTTTAAATCCACTCGCGTGACATAATAATAATTTATAATAAAATAGCACTAATAATATTAAAGATTAAAAGCAGACTTATTATTTAATAATGTGCTTTAGGCACAAAAGTTTTTTTTGCAGTATGCAACAATACTAGCTCAGCGAATACATCACTAGAATTTTATAGTTACTCTTCAGAAGAAGGTATACGATTTATATTAGCAAAGTTTAATTTAAGCGCCAATTATGAGAATATTTATATTATATGAATATGTAGACGTCGACGTCAAGATTTTTATTGCGCTCCAGTTACAAGTATTTTCCTTCGGATATTGGATAGCTACCGATAATCCTGGAAATCCATTCTGCCATCGCAGAATGATTATGAGTAAACCACAACGGTTTTAGTTTCTAACTTTGCCACAACAATATGCTAAGCATATTTTAGAATGAGTAGAGAGAATTAAAGATTCTTCAAGTTTTAGTGATGTTAGTATTTTAATACATTTAAAGATCGCATAAATAATAATTATTATTTTATTTCAGGTAGTCAGGAGTAAATCAGACTCAATTTTTCCTTTACCTTGTACCTTAGTACAGTTCGTTTAATTTCAATGTATTTAAACAAAGTTAACACCTGAAATTAAAATAAGATAAGTTTGCAGTAAAATTTAAAATAACATAAGTTAAACAGTGCTAATAAATTTAGAGAATAAATAAATTATATTAAATAAATAAATCACGCAGATAATTTGAGCCTAGAGTCAGAAATAATTAAAAGTTGAGTTAAAATATTTACTACTTAGACTAGGCAGGCTTAAAGTACGTATTAGCTTTGAAGAACTGTTTGTTTTGATTGCCTAAGCAACATGAAAATCATTGCGATTTTAGTTATTTTAAACGGATTTCTTCCATACGTAAAAGCTTCTAATTTTATTTATCTGTTGAACAAGTCCTTTGACTATCCTTATAATATAATTACAATTTTATTATTAACAACATTTATTATTAGTATTTTTATAATTTTCATAATCTGTTATTTTCAATGTCAACGCAAGAAATTTATTACTTATGACCATGAGTGTACCAACGAATTACAGTTAAGCAAACTTAATGATTCACCGCCCAGTGACCAGATTTACGACGATGTTGCACCGATTGTTGAAGTGGTACCATTTAAAACGAGCCACCCGCCAATTCCCCCTCCACTCCCTCAGTCCATTATTATTCAACCTAGGGTACAACAAGAAGTTCAAGACGTATCCAGAAATAGTTTAGTCACTAAAGACGACAATATAGATTTGCCGAAGAATATTTTATCCGTTAAAGATAGAGTTCAGAAATTTGCCGTAAGCAAGGGTCCTAATTTTGTTCAAAACAGTTGCAAAATGGAAAGTGAATTGCCTATTTCACACTGTGTTCAGCCAGTTGTACAAGTTAAAGAGTTATTTGCGAATCCGTCATCAGTAAAAGTCAAGAAAGTTTCAAGTGTTACTTTAAAAGCAGAAAGTAAGCCAAATTTTCAGGTTCCCGAACCTGTTGTTTCGTTTACAGACCATATTTTCTACGACTTCATGTTCACCTAGAATTTTATATTCATTACGATTCAAATTTTAAGTATAATTCATTTTTTACGTTTGATTGTACCTTATGCAAGGTTTATTAGTCATTTAGTTTGCTAACAGCTTCCCAACTGTTGTTATTCCAAGCACGGAAGTGTTCTAGTAACACGCTCTCGCAAGCGCGACGATATTTTTCCCTTTTCATCCCATCTATGACGTAATTGTAGACGACCTTGACTTTATTTCGAACTCCCGCAGCACTTACTAGACTTTGTTCGTAGTAAGTTAAAGTTTTGTAAACAGTTACGCGTCATTCAATGTATCAGCGAACCATCGCCTTGCATTTTTTTTTTCTCCGTTCCTTTGCTCGCTGCTCGAAGCAGCAACCTTTTCCCCTCCACCTTTCCGACGACACCCGAACATACCCGAAGTCGGCGAGCACGGCAGCGAATCTGCCAGAGCTTTCGTTGTCGCCATAGAGAAATTGTCAGTTACGTCCAGCGACCACAAATGCAACCTTGCACAATTTAGAATGTCTGGTATCAGCGAATTCCTTTTCCGCACTCAAGCTCTCTTCCGAGTACTTTGAACACGCTGGAAGCTCAGAAACACTTACCATAGGCTTCACATATTTTCTCGCATTAGTGGCGGTCGTCCATTACAATTTTAGGGAATCAGTTTAGTTACGCATATGGCCATCAGAATTTGATTTTTACGATAGAAGTTCATGTAAACAATGTTAGGGATATTTTGTTTTATATAGATAAATTTTTTCCGTAAAACGTCGCATTTATGCACTTCAGACTAATCACGACCAATAATTTTACAAAAGGAACAACAAGACGAATTTTTTTTGCGTTTTTCTCGCAAAATTTTCCCGTTTTTTATAGAGATATTTAGAGTAAGTAAAATTTTTGGGAAATCGACGTACAGTTGGTTTAAATCAGGATCAAGTCAAACGAAATTTTGATAAAAAAATCAGGGAAATTTCTACAAAAAGGCAATTTTAGCACTTTATGCACTTAGAGTAATCAAGATTATTAGCAACATGCCAGGCTAAGCCCCGGTGATTGGCACAGGCATGTGCAGCAAAAGTCGCCACGGCATCGTTAGCCTTTCCAAATTTAAACAGTGTGGTTTACCACAAATGTTATAATTTGAGAAATTATTATTATTATTATTAATATTTATTATTAGGAAATTTAGCTCACTTACCCAATTTGCACCTTATTCGACCATGCAGCATGAAATTCATTACTTCTTACTGATTAACTTCATGTTAATGTTAGTACAGTAGGTAATAACTAGTAATTTGTATTTATATTGTAATATATAGCATAACTATTCTCTATCTATTTTGTTTGGACATACCTAAGGAATTGACACACCATTCTTATACGAGTCAAGTATACCTTTCCGCGGCGGGTCTGTTTACACGACCAAGTGATTTAAGGTATACGGCGGACTCAAGAAGTTTTGAGTGGTTAAATTTCTTTTGTTTAAAGAAAATTTGAAATTGAGAAAGTTTTTATTATTTTTATTGTGTTTCAAAATTTGAATATCACCCTTTTTAATTCCCTAATGCCATATTTTGTGACCACCTGGAGTTTCAACGAAACTCAGAAGTAGCATTTACTGAAATTTTGTCTTACATTGCATATTTATGAACCACGGCAAATTGCACCGGCCTATCGTTTATTAGGAGGCCATTAGAGGTTTGCCAAAGCAACCTTTTAGACACTAACAGCTTGCTTTGCGCAACACAAATTTTATATATTTATTTTAAGGGTTCACAACATAATTCATTTTATAATTTTCAACAGAATTTAGAACATGCTTGCAACACTTACTTTTGTTTATTAATTCTACATTTTGTAATTTTGAAGTGAAATCTATTACTGACAATAAATTATTCCAGTTTATTAGGACACGTAATGGTATTTTAATATCAGGTTCAGGTCAATTTATTGTTATTCAGAATTTGAATAATAATTTGAACACGCACAGATCAATTCAGCTTAACGAAGGGGAATCTCTATTTTTTAATTATCAGGATTTTTCGCAAATTATTGTGGATCAACAAATTTTACACACAAGAATGTTAGCTTTCGAACAAGTCAAAATGCAGGAAATTGAGTTACTACCTAATATTCCCAAGAATTTATCTGATTTCACTATTCCCCAATGGACTTCGCTTGAACTTGCTTTAAAGCAACTTAATCAATCAATTAGTAAGAACATTTCATTTCAGGAATTAGTTCTAAACCCGTTGCCCATGTCTATATTAGTTTTTGTTATTTGGAATGTGTTATTAACCGCAACCTTAGGATATTATTTTTATAAGCATCATCAGCTTGCGAAACAGATTAATTCAGAGCAGCACAGTAATAATTAATAGGTTAAGGCAACACATTAATCATGGACATTAATATTTTAATTATGGTTGGATATTTTATTTAAATTTTTCCTTATTTATTTTCAAAGAGTTATGGCAATTATTTTATTTATTTATTTAATTTATTTTATTTTGATGAGACAATTTAATTTGATTTTAAAAGAAAAGGCAGTGGAAATAAGTTGGTTTTGTGTACATGCATACTTGAATTATATATCCCCATCCTATTGCAATTTCCTTTCTTTGTCATAATTTTTCCTTTTAACCTAACCTGTCTATACGGAGCACCATGGACAAGCAATGCCTACACCATCCATGGGCATTTTTCATGACGGACATCCGCAGGCAGTCTACTATTACCAGGCAGATAGACTTATTACCAATTTGAGGGAGACATGCAGACATTTTTTAAGCACTATGTCAAGGAGAGACTCGTCACCACCAATTCGAGGGAGCCATGCAGACATTTTAAGTATTATTTCAAGAAGAGACTCGTCACCACCAATTTGAGGGAGACATGCAGACATTTCTAATTACTACACGGAGACTACCTTTTACAGGAAGAATGTAGTCAACCATACATTTCCCAGTATAGCGGACTACACATTATCAACAACACCTAGTGATGGAGCTAGATACAATTTCCCTCCACACTGCAGTTCAAACAACAACTTTTCCCCATCTCCCAAGTTCTACGGGTAATTTACTACATTTTTACATTGCCCAATGCAGTCAAGACGACAAGCAATCCAGAAAGAAGAGGAAGCAGAGAAAACATATATTTTACAAACAGCAGTTCTGGTCACAAACAATAATTACAGAATTGTGCTACAGTGTTTCTACATATACACATGCGAGCTTCAATCATGTGTATCTATTTGGTCATTTAACATGCATTATGGGAAACAATATTTTTCCATAGCCCTTATATACATCTTCAGTTTTGTGCCATGCATGAGAACCAGTTTTATATACATTTAAGTTTACAGTATACTACAAGGAAGCGACAAGCACCAGTGGTGTCAATTGACCAGTGCAGCGATTAGTGCATAAATTTTTTACGATGAAATTTTGCACTTCGAATAATAAATGGACATGCAAGCAATACAAATAACATAATTATAGCACTTTCGAACATTTTAGAAAGCATGCCTTAGTGCCAATATTTTATGCATATGTTTGTCGCATGCAGGTATTATTGTTATTTTTTTTTTTATCTCTTTCTTTTCACCAACATGGAATATTGAAAGCGACACATTTGTTCGCAGAACATTGTTTCTCATATTTATAACTCAAGCACATAGTTTTGTTACTTGCAAGATTAATAATTTTTGTGTGCAGTCATACAAAGGTATTCACCATACCATAGATGTGTATACAGTGTACTGTTTAAACGTAGAAAAGAAAATTGAACGCTATAATTAAGTTTTACCAGCGACAGTTTTCAGTGTAACTCACTATATGCATTGAATATTGTATAATAATACATTGGAATGTGCAACACAGCCATGCAAGTTTATATATTTGGCGATGTTAGGAGTGCAGTGCTACGTAGTTTGTAAAACATACGCACTTTGATATAATCAGGCTTTCACACGGACAAAACAGTGAGATGTGACAATGTTTTACATGCTTACTTACGTGTACTTACTTGTGCACCTTTTCAAGGTATTTTTTAGTTTGAAGAGTTTATATCGAGCGGCAATATAAACAAACATGGTGAATTCCGTTCAATCTTGCAAGACGCTCCAGCCCAAAGCCAGCCGTTAGCCTCGCGGAACACACAGAATCGTTACCGCGTGGCGAGGCATCACAGACTCTTGACTAGGAGCAAATGGATGAGCAATTATACATAATAAACAGAACGTACGCACAAAATGTGGTACATTAAGAGTTTTTCGCTTAACGACACGAACTTTTGTGTTTTCTAGTCCCATAATAGTATATATTATTGTTTTTACATCGTATACACATACGAATTTGTTAGTATTAAGGGTATTATTCATTATAGAGTTTAGGGAATAAAAATTTTTTCTTTCCTTCAGGCTACGGCAAACAAGGGAAGGTATGTTTTGGTGGATTTTCTTTTGTATATTTGGTTTTTTAAGAAAATATATGGAATTGGCGAACCTGAGTCATGTCAAGCTTTGCGATTTGACTTTTAAATTTTCAAAGGAGAAAATTTTTCCTAGGAGGCGCGAACGTATCAATCCCTAAGATTGTATGTTTATTTTATTAAGTCTCTCTGAACGCTTCATGTTGACCAGGGCATTCACTTGTTTTTCTCAGCTGTCTCAAGCCTCTTAGGCATGTTTACAATGCATTGTGTTGTGCCATGCAAACCTCCTGAGTATTCAGGAAGCAGGTAATACTTCTGGGTTTGGTGTCAGCGGTTTGCATGGTAGCAATTATAATAAACACGATTCGGCGATTCGGCATCGAGGAAGAGCTCGATGGCCAGGGAATATAGAGGTGAGACAAGCTGGGAAGTGACTGGACTTTGGGAATTGAGTTGGTAGAGAGAGGAGGTCAGCAAGACAGGAGGTCGATAGTGGAAGCACGCTTTGGTCAACAAGTTAGAGAGAAGCTTACAGAGGACTTCGCTATTTTCATTCAGCTCAGAGACTTCAGTTAGACAGGTAATTATCCTACACCCAGCCATGATACAGGTTCAACGGTTCACAAAATCCAACGAGTTGCCTTTGTCTTTTCAGTAGTTTAATTCCTTTGTGTAATTTGTACCTTTCGCATGCCAAGCAATAACTCGTCATGTCAATGACGAGTGGTCTCATCAAGAGGATGAATGATGAGTAGTTTACATCACCCCATCAATTAACTGATTAACCTGCTAGATACTCTTAAGATCCCACGAACTTTATATATATTGCACAATGCTGGTTCCACAGTCCACGTATTATAAGCTAAGGTTATTTTGTGCGGTTTCTTCGCTCTTATCGGTATCCGCTATCGCCTTTCCTAGTTCTCTCTCTTCCCACAAATATCTCCCCGCTCGTTGCACTATCTCACTTATGATTCCTCTTCTATCTTCTACCACTTCCATTATTTCCCTCCCTGTTACGTTCTTAACCCACTTGTCTAGCTAATCACGCGTAGAGGGGCAGGCAGATAGATGCTCGTCCGTTTCTCCCACCCCGCACAAAGAGCATATCGTTTCCCCTGCTTCATTCTTCATTTTTACTTGTTTCCAACCCCCCAGTCTGAACCATGCTAACCATCCCCTTTCTTTTTTACCTACTAAATCTATGTATCTTTCTTTGCCCAATTCCCTTGATTTCAGTTGGTTCCTTAGTGAAGTCTTAGTCTGGCAGTCGGCTAGTATTTCTTGTCTGTCTATGTCCTGCAGTCTCTTGTAGAGCGTACGCTACTGCGAGATTCTGTATCATCGAATAGAACAAAGTTCGGTGTAACCCTGCCGAAAGAACGCGAGGAAAAAGCGTGTAGCCTAGTGATGCAGGGTGAGGATTTGGCTCGAGCCGCAAATAGTTCACACTGACGACACTAGATAGCGTACGGAATCGAGCTCTTCTTCGCTCGAGCGAATAACGCTCGTAGAGGCAGAACGAGCAGTATACACTCGAAGCCTAGTAGTGCACGTACAACCAGAACTTGTCGTAGTAGGTCCTCAAATATGGATCGTGAAGTGAAAGGCGCAGTTCAATTGAAACTTCAGTCATCTCCATGTAAAAATTTGGATTAGTCTAGTTTACTAATACACAGTGCTATATGAAATGATTGTGGGCTGAAACTACCAAAGCGTGTATTATACATTTATGTGTCTACGATTATTGTCACATCAAAATGATATTCGATTGTATACGTTCGAGCGTGGCACGCTCGAGGGTTGGAGGCTCGAACGAGTACGGGCGAGCGAAAGTAGTTCTCTACATGCAATTCTAGGGTATTGAATTCACAGATTTAGTCGCGACAAATTTTGCATATTTTTATCGCCGTGGTACTCCTGTAAATGTTCATAGAATGGATAATACTCAACAAAAAAATTTACATTTTACATAATATACAGATCACAATACAGAGTCAAAATCTACAAATTTGCCTCAGACCTAACCTACATGTATTTGTCCACCAAACATCTTTCCGCCCGCCGAAGGCTAATCGTGCAAGATCGTGCAGTAGACTTGAACTTTTGTCTCTCGTCGAACCCCTATATCAGAGCCAGGAGGATCCCCCCTCCTACCAAAAAAATCTCTAATATTGGAGTTCCCGAAAGTACGGAAAATTTGTTCACCCTGATCTTGACTAATGCAAACGAACCGTTACCAAAACGGCACCAATTTAATGTTTTTTTTATATATAATACCGAATTGCCTATCTGATTCAATAGACTTGCAGAATATCTTACACTAATTCTCAGAAAACTGAATCTTCATAACGAAATAAAAATGAAACTTCTCTTCCTGATGACGACTACTTTCCATTCATAACAGTTCTCCTACACTCCCCTTTAAAAAGAATAAAAGAAAGGGGAGCAGGGAAGTCCCCCTCCACCTTTTTTCTTTCCGCACGCTTCCAAGTGATGAATGGCATTTAATTTCCGTATTCGGGAAATACCCATATCTCGCATCGGTTGTTAGGTGGCTCCACCATCGCCGAACGAATGACAAATGAACAACGAAAATCGCAGCTGACGGACTGACTCTCCCCTGTTACCAACAAAGCGGGAAATATAGATGCGATAACGAAAAAAAAGAAGCAATTCCACGCACTGCAGAAGAAATTAAGTGTTCCCTTGGAGAACGACGCTTTTTTCCCCCTAGAATTTTCTTTTATAAAAAAGAAAACACTTTCAGATGCTCCCACACGAGTTGGCGCCAAATACAATATTCAGAAACGAAAGAATCTCACCGTACTTCCCCCCGCCCCTTTCCTGTTAAACTTTTCCCTGCAAAGAGAAAAAAAAAGAAAGTTTAAAATTAAAACCGCAACTGTTGGGACTGCGAATTATATTTTTTTCAGGTCCTTGATTTATTGCATTAAATAGCAAAGTGGTATGTACTCTAGGACGTGTGGGTGAAGGGTATTATGAATTTCGTAGCGTGTCACAGCGGTTGCAACTCAAAATAATAAATGCTGTGCTTTTGTGAAATAGCAACGCTCGATTAACACAAAATATTCATTTTCCTAAAGGGAAAACGTAGAAAAATCCCCCTTAATTATGCCGGACTTCTGAAGGTTAAAACACAGGGTGTTCAAAAAGTCTTTAGTAGATATAAAATGCACCATGATCAAATTGTATATACCATTTCTGTTTGTTGTAGTGGGAACACATTACTTTTAAAAATAATGTTTTCACTTTCACTCCGTATGAGTTATAACGAAATTTACATCATCTAATGTGTAGACTTTTCAAAATGTTGATAAAATTTAGTAAAATGCTGCAAACATATTTATAGTATCCTTTAAATGTTTGCAGCATTTTACTAAATTTTATCAACATTTTGAAAAGTCTACACATTAGATGATGTAAATTTCGTTAAAGAATCATACATATTTAAAGCTAGCGAGAAGCCAAAGATATATTCGAGTTGGAATAAATCGTCCTACGTTGTAGCACTGTTGGTTGCTTAACTCAAAAAGAAGAGCAAGAACACGGACACGCCTTTCGACCAGAATGTATAAAGTATTTATGTCTAAATTAAGGTGAAAGCAATGAGAACATAGGTGGCACCTGAATTGGAGTGACAGGTATTTTGGTACTACTTTACTATAGGGGTGACACCTATAAATCATTTATTTCGCACTTTTTTACATTGCTAACGTACTATTCTGCATTGCAGAACATTTCTTTACGTGAAATAATGAATTCCTAACGAAAATAATGTCTTTCTTACATTTACGAGGACTTACTGTTACTCGGTATTTCGATTCTGTAACACACACTATGGCGATAGCGTACTGGTTCATCGCGCGTTGTGAGCGTGTTTTGTCGATTTATGCAGTGTTGCAATCTTGTTCACCGGAAAATACCTACTTTCGTGCCCGGATTTTAAATTATGCTAATACCTCACAAACCATTGACGTTAGCCTCACAAACCATTAACGTTAGCCCCACAAACCATTCACGCAAGCCCCACAAACCATTCACGTTAGCCCCAAAAACCATTTACGTTAGCCCCACAAACCATTTTCCGTAAGATTAGGTTAGGTTAGGCAAGCATAGTTAAAAAAAATTAAAAAAATTAAAATACTCGACACGTCATGTTATAGTGAAAACACGGCGAGGTTTGAAACACTGACTACGGGGTTTACGTCATCTAACACACGGAACATTGTGCTCTCGTGCAGAAAGCAAATGGCGCCAGCAGAAACAGCGTGTCGGACAGAGATTTTCGCAGAAAACAACATGCATTCGCATTAAAATGGATCAAAACTACATTCACGAACTTCCACAACGCTACAGAAAATGATTTGCGTAAGTACTTTCTCCTGTAAAAAGTAAGAAATCCGTCACCCAGATATGAAAGTGTTACCGAGTTGACAAAATGGCACCCCTCAGTTTGACTGCCGCGCCCCCTTGTGCTTCCCCATCTAATATATGTAGTATGTATGTATAATTAATTATTGTATTGTAATAATCGTTCCTACATCGCTGAATGGTTAGTTCTTGCAGCGTTGAAGTGGAGCCTCAGAGGCCCAGTCGATTTGCGCCTGACTGCCACGTGGGTGACCAGGTTCGATTCCACGGATGAGTGATTTCGCATGGGGAATTTTTCCAGCAAAATCCCCGCATAGAGCAGTCATGTGGTTCAGCCAGCATCTAACGTAGCGGCCAGAGCATGGTGCTGATCACATCATCTCTACAAATTGCCCATATTGTGAATATGTGGGACCATATTTCCACATGGGTGAATAAAATACACTTTTACCTAAAAATGCATGCATGTAGAATTTGGAGGCGTAATACACTAGTTGTGACTACCACCTCTTAACCCCCCCCCCCCCCTTCTTTTTGCATCCGTACGAATTTTCTTACTGCCGACGTTGCAAAACCTTTCTGAATTCTCCTGCGTAAAAGTAAACGTACAGTTGCTTTCCTGCAGGTTGCTAAATTAATGTCTAAAAGAAAATTACACTTAGAGGATACTATACTTTGCTTTGGCCTCGTTATTCTACAAAATGCCGTCCAGGGTGTCTGTCGCGTGTTTTCTTAAGGTCCACTAATGCGACTGTACGGGTGTATGCAAGATATGCTTATCGGGTGCCGTAAGCACAGATCTAACACCATTCGCCTCGACTTTCATCTGTGGAGGTTGAGGAAGTCGGTTGAAAAATTTGTCGCGCTGTCTCCCATAGATATGGAGGAATTTCGACATGGCTATTTTCGTTCGAAGACTCCACAGAGGCAACAATGAAAGATCGCTGTAAATATTTGGCTGAAATCGCTTCGGAGCATTCAAATTCCTTCCCTTCCTGTTGTGGTCTGTTGCCTGTCATCTCGTCTACAGATGCACGTGTTCCATAGTGATTTAAAACTGAAAAGTGGGGGCTGGAAATACACCTTTGACGAAATGAGTAGACGTAGACAGAGAGAGTTCAGGCCACTGTGGAATCAGAAGTATCTTCTTCAGCAATGATGCAAGAAGTAACGCTAGTAAAGGGCAAGTTATGAATACAGCCCGGATTTGTATGTAATTGCATTTTCCATTCCTTTCTAGATACATGCCTTGAACACGAAACTGTCTACGAATTATACAACTGACATGATGTTCCATAAGTTTTACATTACATATTTTTACATATTTCCCAGGATATTACATATTTTACATGTTTACTAATACATAAAACAACATATTTCGGATATTTTTTCCTGTCCTGATCCTTTTTCCTATAGTTTCGATCAGAGTAAGAAATCTTTAAAAACCATAGATGTCATCTAGTATGTAACACACAATATGGAATGCCAAGTGTTGGTAATATACATCAAGCGTTAATGATTAATTCAGATACAATAGCAACATATGAAGAAATGAATGACACCGACACAGCTACTTTGACGCTTGACTTTGCTTCTGCCTATGACTATGTTAGCCATAAATATTTAAAATTAGTTTTACAAAAACTTGGCCTTGGTGACAAATTTATTAGTTGGGCACAACTATTTACTAGAAATATATGTGTTAAGGTACTTGTTAATGGGTTTCCAACATCGACAATGAAGGCGAAAAGAGGAGTTCTCCAAGATTCCTATCTGTTCATGTTATCGTTATCTCCTTTTCTGAACATGAATCAAACAAAATTGTCAGCTTCGAGATATTGTGAAAATAATTTACATTTACGTAACAGCCATCATTAACTCGAAGACTGACTGTGAGGAAGTTATAGGTATTCTAAATGAATACATGCAAATATCAGGTGCAAAAATTAATTATAAGAAATCGTATTTGTTGCCACTGGGAAAGTAAACGAAGTTAGCATGTGAACGTGAAATTATAACTAAAGATAAATTAAAAGTATTGGGGGTAGTTTTCCAGAATAAATTACAAACGACGATAAATATAACTTTAGAAACAATAACAAACAACATACCTTTGTACAAGGTTTGATTAAAACAAATGTGTTAAGAAATCTACCGCTTATGTCACGAGTGCATTATTTAGTTTGGTTTGTGGCAGCACTCTTTCCTTTACCAAGAACAATTGTAATAAGTTTACGATCGCTAGCTACGTATTTCTTGTGGCAAGGTTAGGTTTTCAGAGTGGCTTATCACACTGCAGTGCAACAGCGAACGGCAGGTGGATTGGGACTGACGCACGTGGAATGGAAAGCTGCGGTCTTGTTTTACACCCATGAACTTCAGACGCTAACACAACAACCAGATAGCTACACAGCGATTGTTACTGGACACGATTCCCTTGACCTTGCCAATGCACACGGTAGCTATGCCAAAAAAAACTATGTTTAACTTGTACCATCCATTGTACAATGTGTTAACAGATTGAGAATAGGAAGTACGATACAAAACCTGCAGGTCAGTGACTTGTATCGACAGGAACTTGACCTAAATACCCAGATAACGAAAGTAGAGCAACAGACTCCCAATGAGGAATGAGCGAATGTTTGGGCAAAGCATTTAACTAATAAGGTTCAATCTTTATGGTATTGCATTAGTACATGATAAATATGATACCAAAAGTAAAAGATACCGATTGCAATTCAGTAACACGTATTTATGTAATGTGTGAAATGAAGAAGACACAATAGAATACAGAATAACTAAATGTCCTCAAGCAAGTACCATGTGGCAGCAATTACGAAACATGTTAAGTATAATATGTCATACAGCGACACAGACTGTAACAATTCCAGACTTTAAGTATTATCCTAAAACCAAATTGAACGCAGTGCAATTGCTTATTTGCAATTTCATTTGCTATATATTAAACTGCAAGAATATAAAGTACGCATGTAATTTTAAAGATTTCTTACATGAATTAATGCAAAACGCTATTGTTCATACCAGAAACAATTATGCAAATTTCCTAAAAGTTGTATATGAATAAAAAAAAAAAAGAAGTGGTATAGCAATGGCACGGTATGCCTGAGACCCTGGTTCGAGTCCTGGTCGAGCCAAAATATCTACGTAGTACATCTCCTATGTGTACCAAATCTTCATGAAAAAATAATAAAGTTAAGTATGCAACTGACTGTTTGTTAACTGCCTGCTTTGGTGTTTTTATATTTTGTAGTGGTTTTCAAACAAATATTAATCCCTAGAACTCCGCTATCTACATTACCCTGCAAAATTCGTGTCACTAAAAAGTGTTTGGAATCTGAGGGCTGATTCCCATGTCTTTTGATACGCTGATTCCACTGATTCCAAATATCACCTCTATCACGAAACGATTTTCCACAAAATTAAATCAGAGCTGCAGAAAAAGTGTTCATTTAATGTAAATTGGATAATCATAAATTGTCAAATAAAGGTAATGGAAAATACAAAAGGACTGCAGAATAATGTTTAACATTGCCTCTACGCTAAAAAATAACTTTCGAACAGTTTATAGATATACGAGAGAGGTTGAAGTAAATCATGGAGTGTTGATGTTGCACACAAATGACATCTTAGTTTTTGATCAGAGTATTTAGTTATGTCAAATACACAATACAACATAATGTTGTGACACAATTTTATTACTCCTAACTGCAATAAATTTGCCTATTTCTACAAGTTTAATAATCTAATTTAAGAAACCGTAGTGCTGCTACCTAGCGAGTAGATTCATAGAATAGTTGCTATATTGCTGGTTAGAAAAGACGAAAGCGATGAACAAAAAAGGATTTTGTGACGTGGTGAAACTTTTCTGGTACGTTTTCTTTAAAAATCAGTAGCCAAAAATCTAAAGGAATCATATATTAGTTTCCCAACATTTTTTCATTGCAGGGTAGTGTATCAAACTCCCAACACACACACACACACACACACACACTCACACTCGGCTGAAAGAGCCTTCATTATCTAGCTATCTTGTGACGTCACTGCATATAGCAAACCACTCTGAGCGGTAGCTAACATTCACTGCCAAAATACAAATGCCACGAACCACTTGATGCAGTGTAGCTCTTTCAGTCTGGCCGAACCCACCCCTGTTGGAGATTTCCTTATTTATCACGTCTTAATCTTTCGAAGCTGCTTTGGAGTCGTGGAAATTGTTTCAATTACGAAGTTTCGCTGCGCTATCGATTATGCAATTAACGGCCCCAAATGAAGACGTTTGTCACAAAAAAGGATCGTGCGTTCTGGTATTAATAAGGCGAGGAAGGAACATCGAAATTAATTGGTCCCATTATTCAAGGTCTTAGAAGAAATATTGCCAATAGCCATGCGAGCTCAAAACACACACACACACTTCCACACACACGCGGTGTCCCCCAGGAGAATGCACAGAAGATTAAGATGTGGTTCCTGTGCGTGAAATCTTCTTTGCTGATCGGCCGCGAGGGGGAACATTAAAAAAAAAAAATACACGTAGGAGATTGCAAAAACGAAAAAAGTGTCATTATCTCGTATGTCGTCCGTGACAAAGAGCGTTTCGTCACGCATGCAGGGACGGGGTGATTTCGCTCACAACTTGAGCACAAGTGGTCTTGGAGAACGTTTCCGAAGTTATAGTGGATCTGTTCGGCTTTCAAGAGACCTCTGCAAGAAAGTCACATTTTCTTAACAGTTATTCAGTTCTTAGCTCACCTCAGCCAGATATCTAAACAGGAAACACGCCCGTGAGGAACAGGAAGGGGCACATAAGGACTCACATAATTTTCGTGAATCTTTCATTGTTGGTTTGATTTATTTAGCGTCACTTTCCTGCCTTTTTTGGCTAATCGCGAACGATGAAGAGAGTGATGCTATGATGATATTGATGGACACTCACAGAGAACACCCATGCCCAGGATGGGATTCGAGCCCGGGACCTCTGGTGTCGTAGCCCGCTGTGCTAACCACTCCACCACGAAGGTTGGCGAAGCATTTAATGTCTAATGCATCACTGAAAAATGCTCAGAACATTTTTTTTTCATCTTTAAGTGTTATGTGTTCAGTCGAAGTCAACTGAAAAAATGTTTGACATGTGTAGAGTTATGACACTAAAATTAATATAATTTTATGTATTTTAATTATGCATTATTCTTTTAATTTTCTGTACAACTTCGTAGCTTTATGTTTTCAAAATTTAAAATTTAGATTGACATGTTTTTACTAGTTTTGTTTGATTTCAGAGAGAACTAACCTGAAGTAAGGTGTAAAATTAGACATTCGAGCACGATTTATTCTCCTGGACAAGCCCAGGTACCTAGCGATCTGTCGTGTAAGATTCAGGTAAGAGAGTATACTTGAACCTTCTTGTTGACCCGAAAACAAACACGCAGCTAGGCTCTAGGTGGGTTCATATCTATTAAGGAAGAAGAAGACTAAAACTAGTGAAAATGCGGTCCACAAAGGCCCACCGTATCGAGTGGGACCAACCACCGTCTATAGCGTCACAGTGAAAAAAGCAACTCCCCCTCCAGGTCTAATATCTGGGAGGATCCGAGGCTTCTAGAGGGGTCCTCCAATCATACACTAGTCGCATTGCTACATGGGATTGGATGATTTCTGTTTTGTACACTGGTAGACTATTTTGACGAGTATCGGAAACGTAATAGAAAAGGGAAGACAAGGGCTACGAGAACACAGAGGAGAGAAGTCTCGAGGATAAACCAAGCAAGCTTGTAAACCTTGTATGTTTCACGTATTACACAGACTTCTCTAGGGGATACGTAGCTAGAATAAACACCATACTAGTTCCTCCCTTGCTATTAGTGAAATGCAACATTATTATAAAGAAGTTTCTGTCATAAATAAGCAACCTTTTAATATATCAAAAGAGTAATTTAAGAATTTTCTAATAATGTTAACTGAACATGTTTTCTTTATTCTAAACGCAGTAAATCTAATTTAAGAATTTCAAACAGACTCTGCCTGTTTTGAAAAAACCTAATATATTCCTACAGAAAGGTATACTCAACCCAGCGCGACATCATGTGTTCGTTTTGAGAAACAAACACATATGAACCTACCCCATCCCCTTCCCTCCAAAAAAATGGCTTAATGAGATATCCGTTAGCAAACCAAACAATGGTTACCACACCCCCACTTGCTAGTTAGCTGATCGTGTCATTCAGAGGGCATCAAAAAACATAATTAATGATCGTCGCCTCCTAATGTGACGTTCACTCAGAACGTTGGGATGGATGTCAACAGATCAGCCCCTTAAAGCAGCAACTGATTACAAAACCACAGTAACAGCCATATTTAAAAAAGACCACCGCTGCCATCCAAGGAAATACCACGTCAGTTTCAAAATTACAAATGGTTATTACATAACGTAATTAATGCAATTTTACTGATTTGGTTTTTAAAATGATACATACAACTGCACTTTATAATCCGTACCTATTAACATTTAAGTTTGTAAGTTTGTCGTTATGTCTCAATGCTGTACCGTAAGCAGTGATGTGCAGTAGACTATAAGTTTACGTCTACATGCGTTGGGTTGTAGTTTACATAGACTACGTAGAAAATCTAAAGTGCATTAAAATTAATTTTCAAGGGTTTCATGAAGGGAAAGTGACATTTTCAACTATATTGGTTCCTAACGAAATGAAAAGAATCCTATTTACAACAAAATTTCTCTTCACTTCTATTATCAACTATGGAAGAAGATAAAAACAACAACAGATGGCAGTCGTGAGGCAAGAGTGGTCTTTTCCCCACAAAACACTAGAATATTTCCTATATTAGGTTTCTTCCTAGGTGAGAAATTGTTCGAATTTGGAAGAAAGAGTATGAAAAGTTCTCTTCACACATCAGCAACTGATACGCAGTATAATTTTCTTTTTATTCCACGGCGCTCTTTGCTAAGTTATCACCTTTCGCCATGTTGTTTACATAGATTACGTAATCTACGTGTATAAAATAGTCTACGTGTAGAATGTAGACTATCGTTGTTTACGCGTAGACGCACACCGATGACCGTAAGTCTATAACATGTACGAGTGTGTCTCTTTCATATTTCCAATTATAGCTACAGCACACAGAGCTGACGTCATGAGCTCGATTGATCTAGAAAGAAATAATAAATGTAATAAAAAAAATACCGTCACGATTTCGATTTCAGGAAATCTAGGTATGATTTTTGGAATCCCGAACGGTATGTCAATTTCGAATTGTTCTGCACTTAAGTCTCAAAATTTGTGTGGAAATATTAATAGTTTATTCCCGATGTATCGATATCGGAAAGTATCGGTTGAATTTTATTTACCGAAACCGGCCGATACTTTTCCAGCATTTTGATCATTCACGGGGTGTGCAAAACTGTCACTTGAGCGGAGTCTAATGATCCTAGACGTTATGCAAAATTATAAGTTTCCATTGATTTTGTGCTAATATGATGTGAAAGAGGCGTATTTTGTGATTACATAACATATAGTTTTATATTGTAATGTAATTTTGAAAATTTTAAAGCAAAGCTCTGGTAAATTGAAGCTGAAATACATTAATCAATATTTTGCACAATTTTTTTTTAACAATTTTCGAACATCGGTATCGACATAGCTATCGGTTTTAAGTGGTATCGCCTCAGCACTAATATAATTGTTATTATATATTGTTAAGTATATGTTAGAAATTGCCAGTGTTGATTGATTGATTTGATTTATTTTACTTCTCATTTCTGCCACTTTTAGCTAATTGCGAAGATAAGGATGAGTGATGATATGATGAAATTGATGAAGGTACCTATAAAGAACACCCATGCCCAGGTCGGGATTCGAACCCGGGAGGGCCTTCCCGATGGCGCAATGGTAGCATCATTTGCCTTGTAATCAAGGTCTCCCGAGTTCTACGTATATCCGGTGAAGGCACATCGTGGTTCGGATTCTACTTTAAACTGTAGGTCCAGTCCCGATTAACCTTAATGTGCATAAAGTGCACTTAATATACCAACTCAATCAATCTATCGAACCCGGGATCTCTGGCGTCGTAGCGCGGTGTGCTAACTGACCACTCTGCTTCTGAGGCCGGCCTAAAATAACAACGAGCGTTGTATCATTTATGAAAATCATGACTCTGTAGAAACCCATCCCGAAATTCTTGTCCCTTTTGGGGTATCATCCCTGACGTAACCACAGCTCCAACTTTCTCCCTCCCTGCTGCGTGATGCCGTCAATCATGCAAACTCGCGCGGTGCGGCTCAATAGCGCTAATTAGGGGATGAACACTGCTGAGAAAACTTCGTCAACTCGGCAGGAGGTCGCCCGTTTCATAAAAAAAAAAGACCACAACGCACTCAAAAGAACTCGACGGAATCAAAAGGCAGCGAGACAAGGAAAGGCTGTTAGGGGCGTTCGCGGGAGATGCCGTAATGGGGGGATCTAAGACGACAACCCTTTCAGCTCGCCCCTGGCCACTCAAAAGAGACTCCGTCACACGTCTTCTTGGGATATTTTCTCCCTTTGGGATTTGCAGCGTGGATGTCTCAATGGCACGAGACTGTCTCATCGGAAGAAATGTCGTGAACTTCAAGCTCGTAGAATGTTTGGGTCCAGTTAAAGAGTTTCGTAGCTATGGATTCATGTGCACTAAAATCTAAAAAGTATGCATGCAAGTATGCCATAAAAACCCACACAGTTTAAAACAGTCTAAAACCCACACAGCACACAAATGTCCAATAGATATTCTTTGGATATATTTTGGATACTTGTGTCGGAAGTTCTTGATATCCAATAGATATCCAGGTATATCCAAAAGACATCCATTTGTCCGCATACGTGATATCCAGGAGATATCTAGAAATGGATATGTTTTGGACATTTTCGGATCACTTTTGGACATGTTTTGGACATCAAGTGGGACATAATCTGGACATTATGCTTTGATTTAGACTTTTTTGTACATACTTTGGATATTGTATGGACACGAAAAGTACAATTTTTGGACTACATTTGGATCTCATCTGGATATTATTTCGATATGAAAAGATGCATGCAACAGTCAACCACCAATGTTTGTTGTTGATTTTCTTGCTCCCCCTTAAAATAGGAACTAGTCAAGTTGGATAGTTGAATGAACTAACCGATCTGTAAATACGCGCTGGTAATGAGCAGGCTGGAAAGTACATATGAACTAACCGATCTCTGTCAGTTTTTCACCACACATAGCAGCTCCTAATTATATAGTCATGAATCAGAAGGGTTGGTCATGGCAGATTCATATTTATTCACTGCATTACATTTTCTTCTCATCCTTGTAGCTTAATGTTGACATATCTTTCGAAGGATGTTAAAACACAATTTTTCATTATATTATTTATAATCAAACATACCATTATTTGTGTTACGAAAACTTTAAGTTTCTTTTATACATTTTTCCAGTGCCATCTAACGACTACAGGTAACATCAACACCATAATGTATCCACATTTCACTTCATAACACTGTATTTCGGTTTTATTTCATTTTGTCATTATTGTTTATGGCTAATGAGTATCTCTATTGTTATATTAAATGGGTGTGTCTAATGTTATATTATTAAAAAATATCAAGAATTTGTCGAGTTTTACATGTCCAGTTCTGGATATCCATAATATCCATGGATCTGATCTGGACATTGTGGATATGCAATGGATATCCCTGGGAGATTTGTGCTGTATGGGAAGTTCTCACCATGCTAGCATGTGAATATTTCGCATGTTTTTATATATATCCAAAACCAATCAGCCATTAGCATATTTTTCAAATCCTTTATCTCTCCCATTCTTGAATACTGCTCCCCCATCTGGACTATGGCTTGTAAAACTAATCTTTCCAGGATTGATTCTGTCCTCAGCTTTTTCCTCGCAATTGCTCGCCATATAATTCCTTCTCTCAGATACCTACATAAAACAGATATTATGTCAAATTTGAAGATCCAGTCACCACACACTCGTCACGAACTAGCATAAAATCATTAATGGCAAAATTAAAACCGAATTCCTTGTCAACCAATTTCATCTACGAGTACCCGCACGGCCAACCCGCAAGGTAAAGCTCTTTCACATTCCCTCTACAAGGCTCTCTCCTCTACAGCGGTCTCTTTACTATAGGCTCCCACACTTATATAATAACCTGCCTGTAAATACCGATATTTTCTTGTCAGAACACAGTTTCCGACAATCGCTAAGAATGTACGTGCAACAATTTTTTTTTTTTTCGTCTGCCATCTTGTATTGTCTTGTTTTGTTGTTGTTATTTTTATTTTTGTATTTATTTTCTTCTTGTTGCTACAGTTTCAGTATAAAATGGTCTTTCAGTACAGTATCTGAAACTTTAATTAAATAAATAAATATATATATATATAGAATGTGTATGAAGCTATCCCTACACAGGTGCAACAACAATCAATGAAGGCTATAAACGTGGGTGGAGGTGTGGCTCCACACGTTCACGTTGTCGACTATTATGGGGGGACAGCACTACGTTCTAATCGCCTATACCCTTAGGGTTGCCCATTTTAGGTTGGGTGAACCCCAGAGTCGCTTCATGCCGGTACATTGATTTAAAATTTCCCTTCTGATATCACCCACCCCGTAAATCAAGCCCGGATCTTCCGCGTACTAGTCAGAAGTCATACCGACTGGACTAACGCAGCTCCTCTAGATATATAAGGAAGATGGCGCGTGTGTGTGTGAGCATGTCCTTCACCTCCAAAACCTATATATTTCAAACCAGGTCCTGTTGTTTACAATATTAGGGCCTATCCGATGGCGTAGTGTTAACGTCGTCACCTTGTAAATAAGGGGTCTGGGTTTCGGTACCCGGTGGAGGCACATAGTGGTTTGGATCGCACTTTAAGCTGTAGGTCCAGTCCCGATTAGCTTATGTGGACTTATAGTAGGCTTAGAAACTCAAAACTTAAAAAAATAAAGTTTAAGAAAGCTGCAGTGGTCTAGTCGATAGGGTGTCTGACTGCCACACGGGGGACCCGCATTCGATTCTCAGGGTGAGTGATGTAAAGTCTGAATTTTTCTTGCCTTGTCCAGCCTCATCCAGCCTCAAATCCTTGAGGGTGTAAAGGCGGCGGGAGTGTGGTGCTGATCACATCACCTCCAAAGTGGCCAAGATCGAGAAAATGTGGTGGGGCCCTTCCCCCATATCCCCTAAATGTGCCTTCATGGCACGACGCTATATGCAAGCGGCTCTTTACTTCTACACTATTAAGAATCATCCGTGAAGTTTGATATGAAAGGTTCCAACCAGTGGCGTGCCCAGGATTTTCGAAAGGAGGGGGTTAGGTATACATTTTTTAGTAGTCAGTCCTCATTTTGCCATCTTTTCCTGCATTTGATGTTCTTTTCTTTATTAATACTGGGCCAAAGGGGGGGGGGTGTATAACCCCCACCTACCCTCCTTGGGCACGCCACTGTTTCCAACCCTGGTTAAGATATGGATTCGTCAATGTGTTTGTCCCATCCTACATTCTTCCTTCATCACCATTCATCCTCATCGACACGATTAACCGAAGCGACAGCAACCGAACTATAAAAAACGAAATATATAAATCTTGATCTTGTGTGAAGATGTAAACGTAGAGATGCAAAAATGGCAACACTGGAGGCGCTGTAACGTTCACGTGCGTAAACAAACTGCAACGAAGTCTGTTCCGGTATTACACAGCTTTTGTCCTTCGCAGAGACATTCCACCCGGCGACCCCCTCCCATTTCCCCCTCCCCACCTTCCCCTACAGGAAATTAATGCCGTAGCAGTTTCAACGTAGGATTGTTTTCGTCTTATCGAGCAGAACACAATAGGTCAACAGTGGAAAAAGTTTATCAGTCTTTTCCCGGCTTACGTTGGTGAGATAAAGTCTGGCGCTCTAACGTACGCAAGTGCGGCTTCGCCATTACTTGGCAGTGAATCGGCGATAAAGCACCAGGCTATGTGCTGCAAGTGGAGAGTGTATCGTGTGTATCTATTAGTTCCGTGTCGCTGATGTGTCCGTCATGTGTGCACATACGTGAGTATGTTAGAGTTAACGTGTTGATAGTGCATCTTTCGTAATATTTTGTGGGTGCTGCTGAGTGATTAGCATGCATGTTTTCGAAATGGAAGATGTGGACACTGTGTCAAAGCAAGTACGCCGACCTCGGTGGCTGAGTGGTTAGCACAACGCGCTAGGACGCCAGGGGTCCCGGGTTGAAATCCCAGCGTATGAATGGTTGTTCTTTGTGAGTGTCCCTTCATCAATTTCATCCTCATCGTCGCTGTTAACCAAAAGGGGCAGAAAAGCGACGTAAAATAATCAATCAATCACTGTAAGTAAGAAGTTGACGTAAATAAGGTCACGTCGTCGTCTTATAATCAAGGGATCCCGGGTTCGATACCCAGTGAAGGCACATAGTAGTTCGGATCCCACTTTCAACTGTACGTCCAGTCCCGATTAGCCTACCTGTGCATAAAACGGACATAAAGCAAACTTCAATCAATCAAAGCCACGTGACCTGTGAGAGATTCTATTGGTTGATTTCGACAACTGCTGTTCCACGCAAAATGTGTGTAAATCTACGGACGAGCTGAGTTGAGAATTAACCACAGGTCACGTGCTCTTGTTTACACCGACTTTGTTCTTGCTGTGGACACATAATAGTCACTAATTTTACTACTTTGATTTTTCGATTATAACAGATCATGCTCTTGCACCAGAAACAGTATGTATTCGTATCCGAAATATGTTGCATTTGTAACACGCACACACAGTAAACTTTCTTGGTGTATACGCGTAGAGGATATCATGGTGAATAACTTGTCATGATATCAATTTTTGAAGACTTGTTTTAAATCTAACTGGGAAAGCAGTGTTTTCTAACCTGCATGTATGCAACCTCGCATTGTTTTTTAGAGTTTTAAGCCCACTTTATATACAGATTAAAGTGGGATCCGTATCGAACCCGGGACCCCTTGCGGTACAGATGCTTATATCTTTCTAGATGCATATCACAATTATCCTGTTGCATGTATGCAACCTCAAGGTACAGATTCACATTTGGCGGTTGATGCTCATAATTTAATTAATTATTTGATAGTTTTAGATACACATCATAGTAATCCGGTCAGAACAAAACCTCCAATAACAAAAATGACAAAATCAACAGAAAAATTAGACCTTATTTAGGTCTTAGGTCTTGACACCCGCATTATTATTATTTTACATCACTTTCCTGTCTCTTTAGGCTAAATCTGGCAATTAGGATGAATGGTGGCTATAAGAAGTTAATGGACCGGCATTCACTCGTCCAAGGCCGGGGCTCGAACCTGGAGCCGTTTTCAGGCGAGCCCATAAGTATACAATTGTGCGCTCTCGATCGCCAAGGTGACGTCTGTTTTTCTGTACGTAGGATTTATCTTGCACGTACTCACATGTCACATACTCCATACGAGTATTTTGATTGTCCCAAGTCCATTTTATGCACAGATAGGCTAATCGGAAACTGTACATACAGTTTAAATTCGAAACCAGGACGCTATGGCAGTTGGTGTTATCTTGTTTTAACTCGCAGAGACATGTTGCAGCGACGGTTTTACTGTTACATTTGATAAGGTACTATATATCACGTCATGACGTCATTGCTGGCAATAATTTTACTTCATTGTTCGATAACAGTGTTAGGTTTAATGCTGACAGAATCTCCACGTGGTTTATGCGTCCATACAACAATATTTATTTTCAAAAAAGGTGATTTTTTTCCGGATACGAGAATTTGGACGAAAAAATTATCACACGTCGGTCTAAATATATCAGTTAATATAGTTTCGAACCACCATGAGCCTCCACCGGATATCGAACCAGGGACCCCTTGATTACAAAGCGACGACGTTACCATTATGCCATCGTGAAGGCCCATGAAAACACTACAATCTGATAATTAAATAAAAAGTGGAAATCTTCGAGGGTGTACGGGACCCACAGCTATGCAATATGTATCTAGCAGGGATCGAATCCAGGACACCTTGATTACATGGCTACAGCATTGATTTGATTTGATTTGCTTTCTTTTACTTCGCGTTTTGTGCCACTTTTGGCTAATTTGCGAAGATGGGGATGAGTGATGATATGATGAAATTGATGAATGGACACTCGCAAGCATCCATGCCCAGGCCCCCTGGCGTCGTAGCGCGTGTCCTAACCACTCCGCCATGAGAGCCAGCCGGCTACAGCATTGCCACTTCGACATCATTGATGAGGCCTTTGTTATGACAGTAGCGCGGCCTTCTATTTAAAGAATAGCGTGAACCTTTCTGTCAGTAACCACACATTTTTCCCCCCGGAAACTGTTTCGTAACACTTTCCTCTTGGTCTTATCATTCATCGCCGGCCAAGAACTCAAACAACAAAAATATACGTGTCGCATTCCAATGTTGCACGCTATATAAAAATTTCCTGCAGGCACGATTCTGCGGTGTTGCTTGTCCTGGTCGTGATTTTTGATACGTCCATTTCATAGCGATGCTTACGAAATGAATGAATCACAAGTGAATAATTGGAGTTTAGTAGGTGGCGTTGAAATAGCTTTCTATTTATCATATGGAGTCTGATAGTATGGCGTGTAGCTACAGACAGCTACAAGAAGCCATTTTCTTATATTTTCCGAAATTTTCTCCTGGTTTCCCGTGTGCCCATTGAAAGCCGTAATGGCCAAAATGCAAGATAATTACGATAGTTTTCGTAAGATTCCTCGCGTGTACCAGATATGAGTCTAAAATGTAGATATGTCCGAAAAAAGACGTCTGGTATGGTTATGCATACGCAACAACGACTATAGCCTCCCTGATGGCGTAGTGGTAACGTCGTTGCTCTGGAATCAAAGGGTCCCGGGTTCGATACCCGGTGGAGGCACATAGTGGTTCGGTTCACACTTTTAGCCGATGGCCAGTCCCGAATAGCCTTTGTGTATAAAGTTGACTCAATAAACAAACTAAAAAACTACAACCGTAGACCATAAATAAAAACTGATAATCTGTTAGATTAATCCTAACATGCTATGCAACTTCGCACATTTTCAATGGAATTTTGGTTTGTCTATCTATAAGTGTGTGAAAATTGATGATATTCTCTTACGCACAGTGTACCTTAAGTACGAGGAATGTTCGATAAATAATGAAAAAATACATCTCACGTTCATTGAACATTTCTCACTCAACCATTCTTCAATTACATAGTAGAGCATGGAGAAGAGTGTTTGATGATATCGCTATTATTATATTTACAGGACGCCATTTTCTCCGGCCAATAGTTCGAGGGAGACTCTGCTCTTTTGTTATTTGCACTATTGCACTCATTCTAATCACCATCCTGTGGGTGATTAATTGGAGGAAGGTACCTGAAGAAACATACGCCTGGATTCAAACGAGTAACCTTTCGGAATACGTATCCCCGAACACCATAACGACGCTCATCGACGCACCTGACATCTGTAGGGGAAAAGATCTGGTAGTAATCGTGGTGGTGTCAGCGCCAGAGAACTACGAGCAACGGCAGGCTATCAGAGACACCTGGGGAGGCGAAGCTGTACTATATAAGGACACGAGCCTCGTATTTTTTCTCGGACGATCGTTGAACCCTCTAACAACGGTAATTATAATATGAGTGTATCTTTAAAAATTCACTATTTGGAAGATCCCCATAGTGGAATCTGCTCCTGATAGCTCGCGGTGTAGAATATGAATACATGTGTCATTCAATATGTCCTGCCCATTTTTGGTATTTTCAAACTCTGCACACACAATTTAGCAGGCTTGTTAAAGGTTCAGGATCCCATAAATTCTAATGGGTTCTATTGGGTTCCGCTGCAGGACCGAAACCATTTTTCTCGCACATTTTAAATTCAGTCCAAGTTGCGTATTGTTTCATTGAAAAAAGGTACCTGGACCGTAATTTAATAGTTCCTGAAGAAAGTTCCTGGACCGTATTTAAATTGATGCGGGAAAAAGGTTGCTGGACCGAATTTAAATTCTTCCAGAAAAAAGGTTCCTGGACCGAATTTAAATTCATTCTTGAAGAAAGGTTCCTGGACCGTATTTAAATTCATTCTGGGAAAAAGGTTCCTGGACCGAATTTAAATTCTGGAAAAAAGGTTCCTGGACCGAATTTAAATTCATCCGGAAAAAAGTTCCTGAACCGTATTTAAATTGATCCGGAAAAATGTTCCTGGACGGAATTGAAATTCTTTAAATATGAAAAGGTTATATACACTGTCTAGAACTCATTTACGTTTGATGATTTTCTCTTCCAGTCAGGGATTGAATTTATTTACAATTCGTAGACCAGGAATGACCGATTGAAAGTTGCCTTCTAAAAATGTCCGGGAGTACGTTTACACTGGAATGTCTCACTGCGGTTGTAGAAACCGTATTGCAGGGAATAAATCTAAACGCTGTTGTTCTCTCGTAGGCCACGTTTAAATACTCCCTTGTCGAAGAGACAATGTACATAACGCAATGGACTATATTAGTGTGACGTCACATTGAGTTCAAACAAACCCGTCACGTGTTGCTCCGGCAACCGATCCACGAACCGCAGCCAATAGGAGCCGTCGGTGAGGTTGCTGTGTTCCCAGCCGATATTACAACAGGGAACGGCAGTGCTGCTACAACCAAGGGAAGGAACGCGCGCGAGATAATGGGGTTATATGGAAAGTGGTAAAGTGACTGCAGCGTTTGCGTTTCGCCCATTTCTACCTTGTACCTTCGATTCTCGAGACAGATTCTCACCTGGATTAGTCTTTCATGCTCACAAGTGGATAATTGTTTATAGTCAGGTCCGTATTCGATCGAAGTTCCGTATTGTTTCATTTCAATACGGAACTTGGGCCCTATTTAAACTGATTCTGAAAAAAGGTTCCTGGAACGTATTTAAATTGATCGGGGAAAAAAGGTTCCTGGACCGAATTTAAATTAGTTCGAAAAAAAGGTTCCCGGACCGTATTTAAATTCATCCGGAAAAAAGGTTCCTGGACCGTATTTAAATTGATCGGGGAAAAAAGGTTCCTGGACCGTATTTAAATTGATCGGGGAAAAAAGGTTCCTGGACCGAATTTAAATTGATCGGGAAAAAAAGGTTCCTGGACCGAATTTAAATTGGTTCGAAAAAAATGTTCCTGGACCGTATTTAAATTGATCCTGGAATAAAGGTTCCTGGACCGAATTTAAATTGGTTCGGAAAAAAGTTTCCTGGACCGTATTTAAATTGATCGGGGAAAAAAGGTTCCTGGACCGTATTTAAATTGATCGGGGAAAAAAGGTTCCTGGACCGAATTTAAATTGATCGGGGAAAAAAGGTTCCTGGACCGAATTGAAATAATTTAAAGATAAAAAGGTTCTTTACGGTCCAGAACCCATTTACGCTTTATGAATTTTTCTCCTGGACCGGAATTGAATTTATTTAAAATTCCTGGACCTTTAACAACCCTGTATTTAAACTTATCACTGGCGACGTGATATTAGGTAAATAGGTCATAATAGGTCGTATAAGTTCATGTCAGGGTATCATGGGTTCATACAGAAAAGTTCATTTTACCAAGGGGTCCGACCTGGGCACAGGTGTTATTTGTGAGTGTTTCTTCATCAATTTCATCAATCATCCTCATCGTCGCAATTATGGAAAAATGGCAGAAAATGAACGATAAATAAAATTCAAATCAATTAATTTTGACTATTTTCGTGCCTAGTGCATATAAATGCCCATTAAACTGATTTTCCAAAATTAGGCATTTTTGTCCGATTTGTTAAGAACGCCGCAAAATTTGTCCGCGCAGGGGCAGGATTACATGGTAAACACCTTGCTGTATCACTCACGCTCCAATCGATCGCCTAGTGTTGAAAATTCGATGAAAGCGCCAGGGAGTTTTTTCTCTTTTCTGTAGAGCAGTAGTTCAATTGTAAATTACGACCGAAATCAAATTGTAAGAACAAGATCGAAATATCATCAACATTACGATTTTTTCAATGTTCTGTGTCCCATCAAAAATGAAAAGATAGTGCCTTGTGATAGCTTGTGAATTTATGTTGCAGCGTAACTTACACAATGTACTTTTACTATACAGTCCTATCTACAGAGTGTCCGAAAAGTCACGCAACCCGGTGTTTACGACCGTATAACGGAATAGCGAAACGAAATGAGAAGAAACGCTTTCTGCCAAGAGAATGCCCTATATATTGGGAAAATTTAGATAGACAAACATATGTAATTTATTGCATATGTTCGAGAATAACCAACTTTCTCCTTTGTTGTTAAAAGTGCCTTAGTTTGATAGCCTGAGGTGAAACACGTCTGTTAGTGACACGTGACAGCAACAGTGTTGCCAGTGTCTCTCGTAATACTGTGAAAACATCGATTTTTGGAACAGCCCATTTATTCCCTTGTGCAATGTGTTTGAAACTTCGCAAAGTTATTTTTTCTGTCAAATTCAATAGATGGCCATCCAAATCGTTCGTTGCTATTGTGAAATGTTGCAATAATTTACCTCAGTGAGTTCTGTGCATCATTACACACGATTTGCAAAAATAAAAAAATTCCGCCTTTTGCAACACTTTGATTTGTTATTAAAACATGCATGTTCTTACATATGTTTGTCTCTCTAAATTTTCCCAATATACAGGGCATTATCTTGGCAGAAAGTGTATTTTTTCTCATTCCGTTTCGCTATTCCGTTATACGGTCGTAAACACCGGGTTGCGTGACTTTTCGGACACACTGTATATTGTTCATTTTTCAATTTTCAATCACAGCAGCAGGATAATGTCAATTTATTTATCGCATTCTTGCAACGATCATATCAGCCATACGCACATAATATTTCCTTCAATTTTGCTTATTCTACTTCTTCGTAATCGTGACAATGAGGATGGTCTGGTGAAATATATGATGGCACACCCGATGGCTCACCCAGGGGTCATAGCAAAGCCATTGCCCTCGTGTTTTTCCCGTCTGCGCATGCGTAATATGCTATAGCGCATGCGCATATAAGATGCGAGTCTAATATTTGACTACTGCGCATAGCATCCAACTTTGTTCTCTTCGCTCAGGCTTCAACTTTGTAGGTCATTAACTAGCTTTGTGATTAAATCTAAGAATGTTATCACTAGGGTGGACTGTAAAGATGCATTTCTTTCATTTCAGGCGGAAGTAATACTGGAATCAAAAGAACATGGTGACATTGTTGTGGAAGACTTCACAGACAACCATTCTAACCAAACACTGAAGACTGTATACATCCTGAAGTGGGTACTTCACGCATGCGCACACGTGCTCTTCTTAATGAAGACAACCGACGACATATTCCTGAACTACTCCTTACTGCGAGAAATGCTATTCCTGTGGACCGGGGAACGAAAAGTGATAGCAGGACATTTGTGCTCTGAATCAACAATTGAGTCGGGGATGTCACAACAAAAGCTGAACGCATTTCGAAATTTCCATCCAGATAAGAATTTTCCGCTATTTCTTGACGGATTGGGGTACGTCATTTCTCGTGATCTCATTGAATCAATGTACAGGAAGTGTTTGTCAACGCCTTTGTTCCCTGTCGAAGATATTTACATTACGGGTTTGGTGGCTCAGAAAGGTCTGCAGGTGAACCTGCGTGATGTTCCGAGTTTTTTAACGACTAAGCCGTACCCTCCGCACTCGTGCCTTTATCAGGACGTTACGACTGCGCATAAAGTAGGCCCTGACCTTATGAGAACAATATGGCAACCTATGACTGACACAGATTTCCACTGCGACCACTGGTATGTTCATTTTCTTCGAAGTATAGCGTTGTGGATTTGAATGTGCGTGCATTTGAATATCACAATGGACTCTGAACTATCAAGGTTCTCTATGGCACTTGGCGTCTTATTCAGATTTAACACAGGTGAACGTGGTGGCCAATGTCACTCCGTTTATTGTCCAGATCTAGTACTATTGGAAACTAGTGGTAAGTAAGAAAACGGAGCAAAGAAATAGCATTGTTATTATCGACGATAGTTGGCAGTGTCTCTAAATTGATATTTCTCCACTATAACAAACAGTAGGCCTATAGGTATCTCAATAAACACAGAAAGAAAGACTATTTGTGGATGGCAATAACGCCTTGTACATATTGTGTTTATAAACATACAAGCCGAGTATACAGAGAAAAACTATTTGTTCCAATTAACTAAGAAACGTTAGGTTAAATTTTATTTTTGTAACTACAAACAAGATTTAATGGTAACCGTTAACAAATCGTACTAGTGAACAATCATTATTGTCACTTTTTAAACAAATATATTGTCAACACAAACTTTTTCTTTCTTTCTTTTTTCTTTTTTTTTTGTTATTTCAAAGAAACCGTCCCTGTCTGTGTGAAAATTAGAATTTTTCTAGATCGTGAAACAGTTCCAACGAAGGACCTCCTGGATAGCGCAGTGGTAACGTCGTCACGTTCTAATCAAGAGGTCTCGGGTTCGATATCCGGTGGAGGCACCACTTTAAAATGTAGGTCCAATCCCAATTAACCTTTTTATGCATAAAGTGGAATTAGAAACAAAACACAGTCCCAACAAAGGACTTATTTTAAAAAAACTCTTCTCCCGCTTAGATACTCTAAGTTGTAATAGACATCTACAAGTATTCCTAGACTAGAGACTTGTAATCAGTGGGTTTCATTCGGTGTGATCTGGTGCCACGTAAGTACTCTAGAAGGAAAATCTGGGGTGTCGTGAAATATATAGGAAATGACCGGTAAAATATCTCTTTTTTAAAAAAAATTCTCAAAACTGTTCTTTTCAGCACTTGACTATCTATACTGTACACTCGGACAACATTATAGCGAGCTGCACAGTTCAAACAGACAAAAAAGACAATAACTTGATGAGAACAAAGAAATTACCAAGTGATACAGACTCCAAACTAGCCTACTGTCGCAAATCCTTGAACAAACGAGCATCGCCTAAGCGAACCAGGGGTTGGTCAGTGTGGATTTGTTTCGAGTACGTGCTTTGTTGTTTTGCATCCAATAGCAACGGGAAAAAAGTTTTGTAACGGGTGGTCACACAGAGAAGAGCAGGAAAAATAGGGCTATTCTGCTAATTCAAAGTTATTTCCCGCTTCATGGTCCGTTAACTTAGGGTAGAGGAGGGTTTACGATCTGATTTGGTGTTTCATTTCAATCTACCTCTTTTTTCTTTTTTTTAACCTTGCTAGTTTGGATATTTCCCCATAAAATGTTTCAAGAGAAAACTGGCATATTATGTCAGCGATCTGTATGTGTGTGTGAGTAAATCCCACGGACTATGGAAGTGAAATTTTGTCCTCAGTTAAATCTGTCCAAAAAAAAATTACATTTATCGAACTTGTAACTGCAATTGCTATAACATTTTCCCCTTCTAGGGTACACTGAGATGGGGATTTTCTGATTAACAGTCAAGTTTAAACTTCTTCTCTAAATAATTTACATCAAATAGACCTCCATATATGTAAAGGGAAATAAGCGTTATGTCATGATTTGAAGAAATACCTGTCTATTGTCAATTGTTACTGATATTTCACAGAACTTAAGATTTACTTTATTGAACCTAGGGACAAACGAAAAAATGTATGGGAATGTATATGGAAGGCGGGAGATGTAAATCGCCCATAAATACACAATATAACCCAGTACACTATGATCACAAGAAGTGTACAGAGTGATCACAAAGTCCCATTACCCCCTATCACGTGTCCACATCGTCATAGATGGTCGCATTGTATTAATGTGAGATCATGGCAGAGAACAACTAGGAGGTAGCGTGACTATTCGTTATGATTTAGTCCAGAGTGTCTGTGTGTACACCATCGTTTTCATAACAGAGTATGATTCTCCGCCATGTACGATGGGAAATTCTCCTCTCAGTGGACTCCTCAGCCATGATTTAGATGTAGATCCTGCAACAATAAGAAACAACAATTCATTAACATCTATGTAATACATAGGGGGTAATGGGACTTTGTGATCACTCTGTACAGTAGCCGAGGCAGTTCCAAGACTTGCATCACTTATGGAATTCCTTTCTCAATATGCATGTAACGTTTTGGAAGTGATTTTGGAAAACAACTGTAGCCAAGAAAAGAAGGAAGGACATCGTCTGGTTGACTTGGAAACAAATTAAGTAGAAGGATAAGAAATACATAAGTTCATGTTACTACCATTTGTATAACACTTCACATATCACCTACAAGTCTCCTTCGGATTGATCAGGTGCTCAGCTTTAAAACGAAATCAAGCGGACACCTCGTAACAAACTTCCAATAGACTCCATCAGGAGACCTTACGATTGCATTAGCGTCCCATTATGTTAATCTTTCAACGGTCAGCATCAGCCACTTTCACCGGCGATCTCTCGAACTTCTTGTCGACATCCCAAGTGACGTCAGGTGTTATACAAACCCTCCCATGTTTCACCCCGTTTATTGAGCTGTCGGCGCTCTCTAGATTGCTATCCAAAAGCCAATCACTGCCTGCTAAAGAATGCCTCATCCAAAATGCATGAGGTCTCGCTCCTACTCCATTCGACGGCGGACCTAATCAATGGCTCAAAATTTCCCCGCCATCCCCTCTCTACTCTGCGGATTCGCCGCAACTTTTCTTCGAGCTGGCATCCTTCCTGTAGTACCAGACAGCAGGATGTTCGATCTTTCATAAATGGTTTGGTCTGCCAATCATATCTCTCTCTCTCTGCCTCATAAAATTGTTCTCGCAGTAATTTGGCATAGGCGCCGTGTTGATCAATCAACAAGCTTCAGCGTGATATGACTAATTAAGTTGCCGATCAAGGAAAAGTCAGCAGATTGGAACAAGCATTCAAGCAGCAATACGCAATGTCCAAACTGCGTCATTGCCTTGGACATGAGTTTCTATGCTGAAATGACTGTCCTAGTGATCACAAAGACTTCATCTGTATGACGTATTTTTGAGAGCGTGTGGTTAACGACTAACCTATATATTGATTGATTTGGTGTTTTAAGTCCACTTTATGCACAGTAAGGTTAATCGGGACTGGACCTACATTTTAAAGTGGGATCCGAACCACTAGGTGCCTCCACCGGGTTCGAACCCAGGACCCCTTGATTACAAGGCAATGACGCTACCACTGCACCATCGGGGAGACCCTAACCTATATATTGAACTCCTTGTTAAAAAAATATGATCGAGAATGTTTGGTGGGTTTTGGCATGAAGTTGGATGTAATAAAATGCAAGTTATGTTAATTCCATATTTTGTTGATTGTATTGATTATTGTACACAAGAACGTTGACACTTCTTAAATGGCGGAAGATCAAAATATAAATCGTTATGAAAGTATATTATTTGGAAACTTCATAGCTATACTAAGTCAAATGTACAGTCACCTGCAATAAAAATGGAACACATAGATCCTGAAACACTCGCTTCCCTGCAAGGCGTTGTGTGTGTTGTCTAAATCTACGGCTGCCATTGAAAATTTGCTATTTAAAATCCACTTATAGCCGTAGAGTTATGCAACACACACAACGCCTTGAAGGGAAGCGTCAGGATATATGTGTTCCATTTTTATTGCAGGTGGCTGTACATGGGAATTCAGCACGAAACGATAAGTATTGAAATCAACCTAAGTTTTTCTACACGCATTAAAAGTAATGTAAAGTAAGGTAGTGCTGCTTCTCGTTGCTAAGATCTAAGAAGTGTGATCAAGGAATTAAGGTAAGGCATCAAAAGGCACAGGACCTTTACACAGATCGATCGGTGCATGTAAATGCTAGATTTTGTCATGTAATATGTAAACTTACTTACCACTGAGCTAAAGAAAGTACAATCAGTTCCTTCTCAAGTAAGAGAAATGTTAGAACATGATTCCTGACATCAACAGCATTGCGCCTTATAGCAACGACATGACATGACTTGGTTTTTGGAACAAGTAACATTAAATGCTTACAGAATAATTAATGCAGACCAAACTTTTCAGCAGATTAACAACTAATAGCATAGATTACCATGGTACCTCTTAACTCAGGCTCTAGTACCCTTTAGAGAAGTTTTGCCCATTTTTAGCAATAACTGCAGCAAAGCTTCGTTTGTTTGCAATGATGTAAATTACCTGCGGATCATGCAGGTTGTTGCTAAAATGTTTCCTCGGAAATATTTTAGTTTCTTAGGACGAGGTATAGACACAATATGAATTACAACAAAGAAACAAATATCTCAAGTAATAGTATTTCTGAAAAAAATGTCTAAAACCTTTCCAGTTACATTTCAAATTTCAATTCAAACTTATCTCCATTAAAAGGATCATGTTTACCTTATGACTGCTCTACCACATGAGCAAAAAGAACCTCAAACAAGTTTCTCGTGTGACTACTCTGAAATAAGTTTTAGGCGAAAGTATGAGTTTATATGTAGTGCTGCCATCTTTGATTTGGAATTTGACGCCACACGGGCAATATGCCTCCAATTCATGAACAACGTCTAGTATTGCATGACAGTACACTATGGGACATATGTATTCCCAGTATTTACTCCTTCCCTTCAGTCACATTCTAACGCAGGCTCGTAGCGAGGGTTTAGCTAAGGTGGGGGGGGGGGCTGAAGCCTTAGGCGCCATGTACAGAGGGAACCATTCAAAGCTCTTTACATAAAAAAATATATATAACAAAGCCAGAACATGCGACGAAGAAATATACACTTCGCATATTCTGGTAACATACTGCTGGAATGTTTTGCTTCCCGAAGTAGTCTTAATTAAATAGTACGTTCCTAAAGATTTTTTTCACATGCTTAGACATAACTAAAGTATTCTAAAATATACTAAACTAAGATTTTCTAAATTATAACATATATTACTATGTTTCCTAATTTCAAAATTTGTAGGATGTGGATATATTAAATCGTGCCACTAAAATAAAAGATCAAAGGACATACACAAAGATCATTGCGGTCGGCCGCTGTGTGGGGCTGCCAAACTACAATCCTGCCTAGGGTGCCAAAATGTCTATCTACGTGCTGTTCTCACGTATATAATGTTTTTCGCATATGGCCCAGTACTACCTAGAATGTTGTTTTAGAAACATATTTATATATCGGACGTGTATTGACAATGAGATTTTAAAAATTGCCGTGTAGATAAGTCTGCGAGTTTTACCGCTATGAATTACGTTAATACAGGGTACATCAAAAGTCGCAATCGGATATTGATATATTATTATTATTAAGAAATACCTACGAAAGTAATGTCAGTGCAACTCTCAATGGTCGAACCGCTATTTTGCCATCATTTTCAATGCATACGTTGGTTTCTCCGTCATGTGTGCCCCTGGTTCAATACCAGGTGGAAGCACATAGTGGTTCGGACCACTTTAAACTGTAGGTTCAGTCCCGATTAGCCTTACTGTCCATAAAGTGTGGACTTGAAAAAACCGTCACAACTTCAAAAAATGAATTTTCTGCAACTGAAAATTGAGATGAGGGAGGAATATTCTGAAATAAAGTAACTTTCATCAAGAAAAATGAAAATTACATGAATTGACAGAGTTACTTATTTGAAGTTGCTAAGAAAATATTTAAAAAAAATTAATGTAAATTTGACTGAATGCCACACCCGTCATAATGGAATTGCCCTACATGGAATCTGCATCATCATCATTTGATGTTTAGCTCATAAGCATATTTCTGCAGCCTCTTCCATCCATACTACTCATCTTCAATACTCCGAATATTTTGGTGTCTCAAGCCCTACAGAACCCCTTAAATTCGCCACTTGGGTGTGGGAGTTCGGCAAAATCAGTATTCCAAGGGATCTTCAACACCCTAAGCTACCCACCCCTTCTTGCTTTGACGCACGATATCCCACACAAGCTTTTCACGTGACGACCGAACGAGGGGGTATCCTCCAGGGACACAGATCAGCCCCCTACATTTTATTTCCCCGCCCGCCGTCTAAACAGGAGAAAAATGTAATTAATTTTGTTGTGCGCGGTTGGTTACTTGACTGCTTAATTAATCTACGGACCATTGGGAATGAGCTGGGAATTGATTTATGCATTTAGCACAAGCTGGTGGTGTCTCTTCGAAAACTCCAACTTCCTAAGCAAAAGGTATCCTTGTACAGCCACGACATGACTTCGCTTATAATGTAATTTTGTTATGAGACGATCCTTTCTACTCCTAACCCTAAGTCGCTGTCTACATTCGGAGACTTGAAATTAGGCGGCGAGAAGTATTGGCGCTGTTGCCAAATCGATACTTTTCTGATTATTTTTCTTAGCTGTTTGCGTCGTTCTTCTACCTCTTCTGGCTACTTGCGAGGATGAAGATGGAGGAAGATTAGATGAAACTGAAGAAACAGTCATGTCCGAGCCAAGATTGGAACCTCGGGCCATCGTTGTCGAGATTGTAAGTCTACCACTTGGCGAACATCGGTGTAGTTTAGTAGTCTACATAAACAATGCAAGCTAAACAAAATATTTTCCACCTCCGTGGCGGAGTGTGGTTTGCACATCGTGCTACGACACCAGGGGTCCCGGGTTTGAATCCCAGTCTTGGGATGGATGTTCCTTGTGTGTCCCTTCGTCGCATTCATCATAACATATCTCATCCTCGTTTTCAGCGATTTGCCAAAATGGGCAGAAAAGCGAAGTAAAATAAACCGAATCAATAATTTCACAAAATATTGGTTTTCAACAGGGTGTTTTTTTTTTAAAAGAAAAGTGTCATTTTTCAATAACGCTGCTTCATATCTAGATGAAAACAATCCTATTTATAATAAAAAACTTCTATCATTCTCTTCTAAGCACAGACTCTTGGGAAAAGTCAAATGTGGACAGTAAAAACGTAGCAATCGTGAGTCAAAAGTACTACATTTCTCAAATATATTTTGTTTCTTTCTAATTGTAAATAAGAGGACAAGGCAAGTACTGCTTCTCACACTTCAACAACTGTAACACAGAATTCTGCAACGTCAGTTGTTAAGCCCACAAGCGTTGCAATGCTACTTAAATAGAATGTAATGTACGCTGGAAAGATCAAGGGGAAATGTGAAACAAAAGTATAGATGGCGCAGATCTATATGAAATGGGTGAAAACTAATTCAAAAAAAGAAGCAAATCTTTGACTACAGATTGAAATGCCAGATATTTATATTTATTCTGTTTATTAAGATTGATTTATAAATAGAAAATTTAGGCATATAATTAACGGCAGCTCCATAACTACCATTTGGCACTGATATACGAAGATTTGGCTATTGTGAATTAAAAGTTTTTACAGCACTTGTAGTCAATGTCAAAGTATCGGAAAGTTTTGGAACCCAATCGCCGCCACTGTCCATTAGCATTGTTATTTTTAGACTGTTCATAAAAACATCTCATCAATATATTTTATTGCACTTACAGCTTCACATTTGGCTGTTTACACCTAGCACACATTCTAAATCCATAAATATACATTTTTACGTAACGTTCTACATTTTAAGTTCAAATACATTCTTAAATAACTTGCTTTAACATAACTACCTTCAGTCATTTATTATGAAAGATAAATTTATAATTTCACATTAGCTTGTCTCAAGAAAGCAAGTAGAATATATTCAATGCGAATATCTGATTCGTACAATAATAAAGGCTTTGCACGAGTTGAACATTCCAAAATAATATAATCAGCATCACCACTTAAATTACCACACTCACAATTTGTAGACTTTAAAATGTTTATTGATAAAAAATGTAAAATATGGTAAGTTACCGCATGGCCACTTCTTAGTCTATTTAGTAAAACAATTGCATTTCTTGATCCTTTAAAATTATAAAACCAAGTTGTTTTTTTTTTACCAAGAGTGATCAGCATAAGGCTGATAGCTTTCACCAACATTTTCTAATGAACTATTGCACCATATTTTCCAATCTTCAAAACTTTTCTGTGATAACTTCACTATTTGTACTTCTCGTTGTCAGGTTAACATCTAAACGTTGCTCTATCGAGTTGCATAATCGCATAATAAGTAAGGCTAACGACTATAGGTTAATCTATCAAATTGTCCTTCTGATACTGGCTGTGACACACTAAACAGTTGACAAAATTAAAAATGAAAGAACTCAAAATGTCAAAGATATGCAGTGTACAACTGTAATGCAATATCTAGGGCAGTGGTTCACAAAGTATGCGCCGCGGCGCAGGCTTACAGGGTCGCCGCGAAATGTTCCAATATTTTCACTGAAATGACACTTATTCCAAATATGTGCTTATTTTGTACTTTCCACATGTAAAATGTTTCTGAATTTGATTTTTTTTAAAAAAAACAAACTTAAGGCAAGTAACCAAACCACACTAACTCAGCGTTGCAAGTGTCAGATATGCCTACATTCTGACACGGGGGAGCCGCGGAAGAATACTGAAACATTAAGGGCGCCGTGAAACGAAAAAGTTTGGAAACCCCTGGTCTAAGGCATTACAAGGTCCGGACTACGTTATTGACTTATGTTTAACTTCAGAGATGTTAAAATAACACAAGACAAATTGTTACTGTTGCGCAACAGGGGTCCCGGGTTCGAATCCCGGCCTGGTCATTGGTGTTCTTTGTGAGTGTCCCTTCATCAATTTCATCATATCCTCACTCATCCTCATCTTCGCAATTACCCAAAAGTGGCAGAAAAGCGAAGTAAAACAAATCAATCAATAAAAATAAATGGCTCCAATCCACGACGCTGAAATTAAATTTCGACCACTATGTGGTGTTGCTGTGGAGCACCTAGGATCGTGCCTGACACCAAACTTGTTTTGTGTACTAGTCTGTGTATAATGCGGGACCATCAACAAACTTTTGTGAATTCTATTTATGCCCAACCTAACCTTGCAGGAGTTAAACATTCTGTGGAATTTTCGATGATGCTACATCACTGTCCATCAGCGACTCCTTCCGGAAACTATCCCTGCGTCTTTGCTAGCCACTGTGGCGCCTGGCGGTATCGAACGGTGACGACAAAACGCAGGCGACTCCTTCCCCCTCCCTGCAACTCACCCTACCCCCCCCCCCCAAACCGCATCCTTTCATCTCGGGGACCGGGGAGATGTCCGAACCACTAAAAGAGGACTTGGCCTCGATTCCTAACACGTCACTGAGCACTAATATCGCCTCTTCCTCAGAAAGCAGCCCTTCCCCCCCTCCCTCCTCGGCAGACGTTCATTTGTCTTTGGTCAAGGCGTCTGCCGAAGAGAGATGCTGCCGCCACCCCGTAATTGATATCACAGCGTGAATGAGTTTTGGACGTTATCGAGGGAGCAGTTTTTCACCTCCCCTTTTCATCTTTCCTTTCTATTTCGGAAAGGTGTCTACATCAACACAGAACAAGAGAAGAATTCTGATTGGAGAAATGGTTGGCCACAACTGCTGTAAGTAAATTCCTCGCCTTGTAAATTATATTAGTGTCAATTTGCCCTATTTGCACCACACCCTTCAAAGTTACTGTAAAATTTACCGTTCAGCAGAAAAACGGGAATCAATCGTTTTTATCTCTCCGTGAAGGCGGACACATCAAAGTCGTGGGTCTCACTTCTCGCACTAATATCAAACACCTTTTTTGGTCAAGCGCCGTCCTTCGACTTCTGACGTCAAGAGCCCTAAACCTAACATGCTTAATCTAAGAACGAGAACATTGAGACTGACTTCAGAAGACGAAGGGCGGGGCTTGACCAAAAAGGTGTTTGAGTTTCGTGCGATAAGTGAGACCCTTCAAGTCATCACCTCTTTACTGGTGGCCTTTCGTTCGGCATTCACTAGCAATAAGAGGAAATTGTTTCTCGCCAATACTGGTAAGGATTCCAAGACTCTGAGAGAGGATTCTTCCCGTACAGCTCCCATATTTCAATTTCAACGTTTTGGTTTTCCTTAGAGTTGCGGCTTTAAGAGTGAAGCGACTTGTAGCCCGAGCTGGCAACCATCTGGAAAGATGGTTTCGACTGCGATAATCAGAAATCCTTTTGCTGTACACTGACGGTGAACGATCAAACGATATAATCCAGCGGCGCGTTGCTTTCCACTTCCAAATTTGGAGGTTGACGGATGGGTCAGTTTAGTTTCTGCATTATGTTTCATTAACAAATATATATTGAAGTGGAAATATTTTGATTAATTTGAATTTTTCTGTGTCTGCAATGGAACATTCCCATGAAAATCAGCCCTTACTAACTAATGTTGTTGGCCAGAGGAAACTAGAAGATTCCATTCAATCCCGTCGTTGTCAAGTAATTTAAACCAAATTTTGTATTTGTCAACAAGCCTATAAATAATACTCTCTATGATTATTCCCTAATTTATTCATTAATATTAAATTTCAAGGGTATAAATTCGTAACGATCTATAAAGTAATTAGAAATATCAATATAATGAACTTCCAAATCCCAGTTATTCAGCCATCATTTTCCAGACGGGAACTTGACCATCAGGAATGCAGTGTCAGACATTACTTAAGCTCTTTCTGGTCACCAACGGCGTAAACATGTACACAGGCGAAACCAGGAAGAGGATACAGGTAACTGACTGTACATTTGCTTAGTAAAATCGATCAGAATAAATATCTGGGAGGAGAGAGGTAAATGGAGAGTTTGAGAGGGAACGTTGAGAGGGGAGGATAGAGCGAGGAAGCATCTTAGTTACCCTTATCCTCTTCTTGGTTCCACCTGTTTACATCGTTGGTGATCAGTAGGGAGCGGAAGTTGATGAAATGTCAATCTGACATCTCGGACACGATGCCCATTAAATATACACAATATTGCACTTAGTCTAGAGCCCAAAAAAGGTAATTTTAAAGTGCATTTTTTAAAATTTTTGCCAATTTTCAGGTTTTAGGTAATTCTCTCCGATTTTCGGCATTTTCCCGTCATTTTTCGCAATATTTGGTGTATTCTTTTGTCATATTTTGTCACTTCTTTCATTTTGGTAATATTCTTGAGTCTTTTCACCAAGGTAGAACATAGGCCTATATATATATCTCGCAGGATTGCAATTTAGGAGCAGAAGAAATGCTGAACTGGTGACAGTTTTTGTTGTATCGGGGGAAACCAGCATGTGTCCGTCTGGGGCAAATTGGGAAATTAATGCATTTTACACCAATTTATTCAGTGTACACACCTTTTCATTAAATTGTTTTAAATTTATTCGGTTGTTTCCATTGGAAATCGTCGTTACATATTTTAATTGAATGTGCATATGGTATCATTCGGTGCTTTTTTCTTTAAAGCAAGATTGCATTTTGTTTAATCCCCTTTTCATTTCAATTTTTAACCTTAAACTAACAAATTTAGTGGTCATTTTTTGCGTTTTTACTTCATATTTTCCCATTTTTTAGGACATTCTATAGGTCATATACCTACATTTCTTAGGTCATCAACTTCCGCTCCCTAGTGTTTAGGAAGAGCTTAAGTAATGTCTGATGCTGTTCCTGATTGTCAAGTTCCTGTCTGGATAATGATGGCTGAATAACTGGGATTTGAAAGTTCATTATATTGATATTTCTAATTATTTCATAGATCGTAACGAGTTAATTAACGTACCGTATACAGTTTACATAAATGTAAGCTATTTACAAGTAAAATTGTCGGGACTTTGACTTTTGACAAACAAATTAACCGGGCTGCGGGCTCACGACGGTTGAAAACCACTGGGCTGCATCCTCTAATAAAATATATTCATTCAGAAAAAGTGAAGCAAGAAAAGATAAAAGGTCAGCATTCGCGAGTATGTCTACCTTTCAGTAACAGGTCTTACACTCCGGCCGGGAGACTCAACATTTGACACTGTGAAAGACACCACGTGACAGGCAACACGGATTTGCTTTCATCTCGTATCCGCTTCATTGTTTCCTTTCCGCACGCCCTTCCATTTGATTCAACCTTTTTTGGGCTACTTCCACCGCACCTCGTATTAATTTTATTCCTCGAATGCAGCGATAGCTTTCGGTTGTTCTGCCAATTACGGACACCCGATCGCTGCTCCGGTCTGTCCCGGCCGGATGAAAGCTTACGCTAATTAAACGCCAAATTGGCCGAAAGTGGTCGTCCTGTTAGGTTTGCAATCAGCGCCATTTGCTTAATTGAGCCGTGTTAACTATGGGTTGCGATTCCTAACTGACCAGTCAAAGGAGAAACGCCACACGGTGGTTTTGTAAAGCGATACTGGTGGAATAGAAAAACCAATGATACCATGAGTGGATAAACACGAGATCTCTCCCGTGCCCACGCGCTGAACGCAAGAATCGCAGATCAAATGCGTTGACTGCAGAGTCGAATCTATTGAACACCATTCTCGACACTGGAGTGGGAGCGAGCCGAGAAAAATTGGCACGGGAATTATATGGAGTTGAAACTAAAGACAGGCGAAACGAAATAACCTGAAAGTGAAGAATTTCGAAATTGAATAAGCTGGAACCGAAGAATCACCGGATAGAATAAACTGAAATTGAAGAATTACGACATGAAATAAGAGACTCAATAATCTGGAACCGAAGAATCATGGGAGTAAATAAGATGAAAGTGAAGAATTTCCAGAACAAATAAACTGAAACTGAAGAATCACGAGATGGACTAAGCTGGAATTGAAGAATTACATGGAATAAGCTGAAACTGAAGAAACACTAGACGGTATATATAAACTTAAAAGATGAATCGCGGAGGGATAAGTTGGAACATGCGAATCGGGAGACGGAATAGGCTGAAAGTGAAGAAATGCGAGAGAGAATAAGCTGAAGAAATTAAAGACTGAATAAGATTGAAGTAGAAGTAGAAGTAAGAATTGAACAAAAAGAAGGAACCCCCGAAGACCTCCACCTTTCTTCTTTATTTTTATTCTCTATCTTAGTTCATTAGCGAAGTGGAAGTGAAATAATCTCAAGAAGGGATGAACTGGGACTGAAAAACAGTAAAATGAAATAAACTGGGAATGAAGTACTGCGAAACTAAATAAGCTGCAACATAAACAGACGAATATATCACATTATTTATTTAGAAAATAAACAAGAATAAAATGCATGTACTGTATGTCCCCTTGTCTTTTGCCTTATCTTCTGTTCGAACCCCTACACAGTGGTCCAAGTGAATGCAAAACCTGGCCAAAGTCCAAAAATTGAAGTTGCGAAAGTACATTTGGTAACCTTATAATTCTAGAGTAAAAGGTCCATTCTATTGAAAACTAACTACCTGATCCTACACAATAAGTGTCGCACTCAGTTGGCTAGCAATCCTTGAAGTGAAGCTATGATGTTTGTTGCAGAAAGGACTTTCCCACGTAGTTAGTTTTGTGTCTTTATAAACATCTATCGGATGCCAATTGCGGTTTGAAACTTATTTTTTGTTAGTTTTAAGCTTTAATTATAAGAAGATACTTTACTTTCGTCATCTGGTTTAATCAAGTATTAAATTGTTAATATGCCGGAACTCAACTTAGTGCTAAAAGCCACAGTTTTCTTCCTTTTCGATCACTCAAACAGACTCAAGTTAAGATTAAACCATCTTATGTTAGAATAATGTTTCTAGTTTCAGGGTCCAGAAGTAGTTTTTGCCCGTTCTTGCTCCTTTTCATAAAAAGTTGTAAAATGTAATTGGATACGCGGGATCTTCATTCTTCTTAAGTTGGGTTGGGATGGATATCCGAGCAATTTGAATGTAAGCAGAGGGCCAAAGAAGAGGAATTACAAGACACAAGACATTTTCTTCATATCCCTTGTGCAGCTATGAATGTAACAAACTAGGAAAAGTTGCTATTTGACAAAATCTTTGGCCTTCAACGACAAGATTTTGCTGGCCAATCAGGCTTCAATTAAAAAAGGAAACCACAGCTAGTGTTATATGCTCTTATTTAGCCCAGATCTACACAATAGTGGCATGTGTGTGTGGAACGACACCCAAAAGTATGAAGGTAATAGATTTTAGCAGGAACAAAAATCTGGACACTTTCAGGATTAGCCTCTCCGGTTACGTCACACTTCGTGGAACTCACGACCGGATCAAGAAAGTGTGGGGCGTTACCCCCACACCCCCTATACGCCTTCATGGCGTGGCGCTATGCACAGGGGAACACTTTACCTTTTTTTACTTTTGTATGGAAATCAAAGCATGGCAAGTGATTTGAAGAAGAAAATAAAACAGAAGATACAAGCCAAGATGAAAATAGAATTAGGCATTATTATAAATGCACCAAAGCAAATGGGTAATGGGACGTCCAACGACACAAATACCGAAAAAATATTTTTTTCCCCAGAACTCCAAGAAAGTGGTGGATATAACGGGAATAGACAGAGAACCTCCTCAAGAAATGATCCTATAGGCAATATCTCATGGACTCGACCTAGACGTGGTGAAATTTGAGATGGGGACCAAGAAGAAATTGAGCTGCACTTCTCGCTCTATTAACATGCCAGCTTGCATTCACAAGATACTTGTCCACGGTCCAGCGATTATTTCGGCTGCTTGAGATGCCGGAAACAAGCATACCTGTATAAAGAAGTATTATCCGTAACACCATATTTGGACCAATTCTCGGGAGGGAGGGGAGATGATGCAAGTAATCCTTAGACTCCTTAAATCCAGTCATCTCCACAGATGTAACGAACCAGAGAGTTTAAGGTTTTATATTTGTAAGAAGTTCAGGTTTTTAAAACGTTTGTTACTTCAAATAATGTGCAAGTTGTCACAGACAACTATAGTTAGATTGACACAGTTGTGGTTGGAACTTGTGTATATGTTTAGAAATACGTCATAATCTGTTCGTGTTGACGTCACTTTCTCATCTCAGCAGAGGAAGTGAACCCACTTGAATGTTTCTCACCAGACGACAGACAGAGTTTGCAAAACAGGTGAAGGTGAGGAATCAATAAGAACTTGGAAACTGGTAGAATTCAAGAATAGATTTTCGGTTTTCGAGTTTTTTTCTTGCCGATATGTTGAAAGTAAGCAATTAATTATGTAATTTGACTTTCGCTATATGTGAGTGAATTGCCCATTGTTAGTATTGAATGTTCTAGTGTTTTATTGGTAAGTGATTATGAAATATAAGTGATTATAAAACTGCTTTAACTTTGAAAACAATGTTGTGTTTCTTTTCTACCCAGCAAGCCCTGATGATTTGCAAAGATTCTCATGTTCCCGACTAAAGGAGTAGCGGACTAACTTTCTGGCGACTGGTGTAAGACCGGGTGACGTTGCACAGAGCAGTGAGATAGACAATTCAAAACGATGAATTAGACTTTCTTAAACGTCCCCTCCAGTCACTGGCTGATGTTGAAACCGATCGACATAGAAATTGCAAATACGTTGAACAACGCATAAGTCGTGGTTTACTGTATTGTGAATGCAATTGGTATAAAAATATCATAAAATTATCGTAATACTGTCCAATATTGTGTTCCTTTTCTAAAATTATATAACGTGTGAAAAAATCTGCGTTGTAAGGTCATAGACCAAAAAATTACCAGGTTTTCCATGCATCTGGACCACTGTGCCCTGGGGTGGTAGCGCGTTGTGCTAACCACTCCGCCACAAAGATCGGCATGTTTGTTAATGTCTTTTTCAGTGTCTAGTACACCAACTAAGGGACAGCCTAGCAACAGGACGTAACATACCTATTTGCTGTCGAAAATCGACTTTCATGATTATAGCGGTACGACGAGAGAGTAGATGTTATCATGAACACTAGGGGCGACAAATTTACAACGTATCGCTATCTGATAATGCCTTCGGTATCGTAACTTCAAATTGCTGCTACTGCACGTTATAGTACCACAGTTTATGAAACTCCATATGTAATTTTATAGCTTTCAGATGACACATGTTTATGTTGTCCAGCGGTGCATCCGATGGCCCAAATGATACACATGCATCAAACTGTAAACGTAAGCCTACGTACTGAGGCTATATTCGTATGAAAAATTGTAAATTAGCATTTTCATGAATTAATTTATCTTAATTGATTGCTGCAGCATACGATCTACGCTTCTGTGGACATTCTGTTTTGAAGCGCATCTAGCCTGGATCTTATTTCTTCTTCATAAAACATTTTCATGTCTGCTTTATAGTCAGTATTAACACTGAAGGATCATGATATGAAATAAGCTGAAATGAGAATGGAAGCAACGGGCGAAAATATGAAGTGAGCAGGGGCAAGTAACAGGGAAAATATGAAGTGAGCAGAGAAGTAACGGGGAAAATATGAAGTGAGCAGAGAAGTAACGGGGAAAATATGAAGTGAGCAGAGAAACTATGAAGTTTAGCAGGGAAATAACGGTAAAAATATGAAGTATGCAGAGATGTTAAGGTGAAAATATGAAGTGAGCAAGGAAATAACGGAGAAAATATTAGGTGAGTCAGGAAGTAACGGGCAAAATATGAAGTATACAGAGCAGTAATGGGGAAAATAGGAAGTATAAAGAGAAGCAAAGGGGAAAATAGGATGTGAGCAGATAAGTAACTGAAGTGAACATAGAGGTAACGGGGAAAATATGAAGTGTACAGAGAAATAACAGGGAAAATATAAAGTGAGCAGGGAAGTAACGGGAAAAGTATGTAGTGAACAGTACGTAACGGGAAAATATGAAGAGAACAGGGAAAGAACGGGAAAAATACATTTTTCGAATGGAAGAAAGGTCTTTAGGACTTATGGACAAACAAATGTTTTATTGTGAATTTAGGAATAAGGTTGCTCTCTGTCGTTACTGCATCGTGATACCAAGTACAAGAAACTAATTTGAAATACAATTGTAATGCATATATATATATATTAACTAACTAACTCTCTAGCCTTCTTAAACCCGAAGGTCCATGGCTGCAGCAACACAGGCCTTCCATCTGTCCCTATCCTGAGCAAGATCTATATACTCTTTCCCATCCCTACCGATTTCCTTTAGGTTCATCTCAACGTTATCCACCATCTTCGTCTTGGCCTTCCTACAGGACTCTTACCATCAGATTTCCCAACAAGAATCCTGTAAACTCTTTCTTTCCTCTACCATTCGTGCCACATGGCCTTCCCGTCTAAGTCTTCTTGATTTAATCATTCTAATAATATCTGGACATGAATACAAATTATGTAGTTCTAAATTATGTAACCTTCTCCATATATATATATATATATATATATATATATATATATATATATATATATTGACTGATTGATTTGGTGTTTAAAGTCCACTTTATGCACAGTAAGGCTAATCGGGAATGGACTTAAAGTGGGATCCGAACCACTATGTGCCTCCACCGGATATCAAACCCGGGACCCCTTGATTACAAGGCGACGACGCTACCACTGGGCCATCGGGGAGGCCCTCTTATATACATATATACAGGGTGGTATTTCTAGGGGGGGGATGGGGGGATTTCTCCCCTCTGGGTACTTGTGTCCCCTCTTTGCTTGATAAATTTTATCCATGGGGGGGGGCAAATGTTATAAGGCATAAAGTTGTTATCTCATGCTGTCCCTAGACAGTCAGTAGAATTTCCTCCCACCACTGGAAATTTCTTAAATTCCACACTGCATACATATAATACAGGAAACGATTCATACCTGAATAATCAAGCATAAAAAACTCACATGGTAAACCTTGACTGCAAGAAAAAACATGCTACACTTGCATATTCCGAAATCTTGCACCCTCCTAAGACCTCTCCTCCCCTTCCCTCTCGGATATCCCTCGAAAAGCCAGCCATGACCACAAATCCTTGCGGGGATAGGGAAAGATATCTCCAGGTGTAACATTCGGTGTAAAATATGGAAAAGCAAACACCGCACGGGCCTTTGTTCCTTGACCTGCTCGGTAAACAGAGGCACACACGCGGCGTTTACCCAGAATGCCCCGCGTGTTAGGTAAACACGGAGGGTGAAGAGGTAGCTCGCTGAGGGATGAATTCCACTGAGGCGGTGCGGTGTTGGCTGTGGCTCGCCTGCGGAAGGGGTTAAAGAGAGCCAGTAGGGGAGGAGGGGGTGTTTATTCATGGTGCCATGGGGGGTCTCCCGCAGACGTGTGGCACCGGAATGAGGTTTATCCTCACAAAAAAGAGTTTCTACCCTCTTGCGTTCCAGAGGCTGCAAGCTAATTGTCCCTCTACGTGCGATGTTCACCAAGGGATATGATGAGAGTCGTTATACAAAAAAAAAGCGATCTACCAAATGTAATAGCTACTAATGCTACTTGCAATGTCCAGAACATGTGTTGTCTACTTGCAATACATGTGTCAGGACATTTTATTGTAAATTTAGTTTAATACATACTTTGTATTCATGTCCAGATATTATTAGAATGATCAAATCAAGAAGACTTAGGTGGACGGGCCATGTGGCATGAATGGGAGTAGGAAGGCCAAGACGAAGATGGAAGGATAACATTGAGATGGACCTAAAGGAAATCTGTAAGGATGTATATAGATCTTGCTCAGAATAGTACCAGATGGAAGGCCTGTGTCGCTGCAGCCATGAACCTTCGGGTTTAAGAAGGCTAGAGAGTTAGTTAGATATAGACAAGCAGGTCCGGCGCAAGAACTGGATGAATAGTTGAGGGTGCAATTCTTCAAACAGCATTACGTGTTAACTGATGAAATGATAAAGAAAATAATGTCGGTAAAGGTAAAGTTCCCCGTGCATATAGCACCGTGCCATGAAGACTCATTCCGGGGATGTGGGGGTAAGGTCTCAAACATTCTCGATCTTGGCAATTTTGGATGTGATGCGATCAGCAACACGCTCCGGCCTCCTTTACCCTGCTTATTTTAAAACGGAAAGAAATATTTTTTGTAAAAACAGCGATCATATTTCAAAACGTGTAGCTTTATTGGATTAATGTATTTCCATATGGAAAATGAGTTCGAGGTGGGGGGGAGATGTGGGTAATGGTATCCCCCAGCAGGCACATATCTAGAAATACATTTCGGGGGGTCTGACCAAGTGCTCAATAATAATAATAATATAATTATATTAAAATAATATTAATTAAATATGTAAATTAATTAATAATGTATTGTTATTATTACATGAATAGGTAAAAGATAGTAAAATAATATAGATATACCAGCACGTATTCATTATCTAGCTAATGTGTAGTTAAAATCACAAAAAATTGAATAAAAACAACTGCCCTGGCAAGACGTTATTGTCAAATAGATAAAGAATTGAATATTTATTGAATAACAAAGAAAGGAGTTAGATTCAATTGACGAAAATTAAAGTTCCTGATTAATATTTTATGCATATTATCATAAGTAATAGTGTGCATAAATGTTTGGAACTGTCCTTAAAAGCAGTATGATCAAAATATCTCACCTTCCAATAAGTTCGGCTGTAATAAATAACCATGGATTATGTAACAAATGTTAAAAAAGTATATTTGCATTATTTAATTAGGGTACTTGATAAGTCTCTCGGGGGAGGGGGAGGGGGTTCGGGCACCCTCTTAATTCGTCCTTGTCCCCCAGCTAGCAAAATTTTCTCACAGCATCCTCCCAACTTGTAGGCAGGTTAGATAAACGTTAAGTTTGAACTTGGTAATATAAATCTGATCAAGTTTTCGTTTTTGTGATTTGATTTGCTTTCTTTTACTTCGCTTTTTGTGCCACTTTTGGCTAATTTGCGAAGATGGGGATGAGTGATGATATGATGAAATTGATGGACACTCACAAATATCCATGCCCAGGCCAGGATTCGAACCCGGGACTCCTGGCGTCGAAGAGCGATGTGCTAACCACTCCGCCACAGGGGCCGGCTGTTTTCGTTTTTATTAGTTAGATAGCGAGTTCTTATTATGTATGAGTTTGGATTTCCTTTGAATGTAAATATAGTGTTTCTAAATTATGTGTAAATCTATATATATAAAAATGGATGTATGTATGTTTGTTCCAGCATAACTCTCGAACGCCTGGAACAAATTCAACGAAACTTGGTACACGCATCACTTGCAATCTGGAAAGAAATACTGTGGGGGTAAGACAACCCTGGTACCCCTAGGAGTGGGTGTGGGAAAGAGATGACATGTAAAAATAATCGAAAACGACCGATATTAGTGTGGAATCCATAGTTTTCGGAGTCGCTAAGATGAATAGTGACACTACGAATGCCGGTCAAACCCCTGGCACCCCTAGGGGTGGGAAGGGGGTGACATGTAAAAATTATCGCTAACGGCCGATATTGGTGTGGAGTCCATAGTTTTCGGGGTCGCTACGATGAATAGTGATACTACAAATGCCGTTCAACTCCCAAGTTCATCACCTATCGGCATGGCGGGTGAGAGGGGGTGAAAAATAAAATGTCGAAAATGACTTACATTAGTGTCGAATCCATAGTTTTCAGAGTCGCTAAATTCTTTGGTAAAACAACCCTTCAGCAAGCAACACTATAGTTAGAATTCATTATTTTCCTGTCTATAGTGCAGAAGGCCTTAGAAAGATCGCTTCGCGGGCTTACAGCAGACAACAATATGGGGGTGTGTCTGCGAGAACCAATCAGGTCCGCGAATGAGCGAGCCCGGTTGCCACAGCTAGCTCGCTGCACCCTTCTGGAAGGGTGAGTGACCTCTGCCTCTTGCTACCTCGGCCTGTTTGTTCGACGAGAGTATCGGCAATGGTGTGCGAGCGACGTCTGCTGTTAGCCCGCGAAACGCTCTTTCTAAGGCCTTCTGAACTATAATAGAAGATTGGGATAAATAAATACCCGGGCAATGCCAGGCAATCAGCCAGTATTATCATAAGATTTAATGACCTAGTTTAGAACCAATTTTCTAAGGTACAGAGAGCCGCAAGGCAATAGCTTTGTACAAATTTGCACACCCAAAAAAGATCTTCCCTCCCTAGATGAAGTCACACTGAGTGGGCACCTCCCACCAGTCCCTTCCACAGCAAAAAGCTTAATTTGCAGTGGATGGTTTCGCTGTTATAAATGTGAGTAGAAATCTCGAAAAGAGCTTACAATACACTGAACCACGAACACAAAACAAGCAAGGGTAGCAGCAGCAGCTAACTCTTGTACTTTTGTTTATTGCTTTTTTCTGTTACAAGATCGCCCCCATCAATAACCCATTGTTGTGAAGACACTGACCCACGTAGCGTTGTTCTCCTTTGTATAATGATGAACTTGCATGTAGAAAAGTGGTCGCAAAAACTGAAAAAGTTGCTGTAGATTTGTGTCTTACGTGCGTCAGCTCGTGTTGTTGTGGCTCCCGTTTGGCTGTTACACGGAATTCAGATACCAAAAAAGCAAACTTTCGGTTCCTTGCCCTCTTTTCTCTTGTGATCAGATCACCGTGACATTCGCTGACAAGTCCACAGCGTTTATCAAATCCTTAAGGAGGAAATTCGAGACGGAAGGGTCATGTCCAAACTTTATTTACCTATCGCGTGTGATGGTTGGAACTTGCTCCAGGCACGTGACATTTAGTTGTTTATGCAGCGCCCTTAACGGAAGGTTTCACAACGAATTTTATTGATGCTTGATAATAACTTTATCCAAAGACTTGTGCTGAGCCTGATAACACTGTGTGCATATTATTACTAGTAATCATTATGCGAAATGTTACCTACTTGTATATGCATGGTTTTTGCGAACCAGATTACATCTTGTTGGTTGCTCGTCCAGTTCTCGTTGTGAATTCTGTCCTTCGTAAGCCAAACTCCGTGATGAAGTGGTTAGTACAGTCCGCTACGATACCACGGGTCAAGGATCCGAATTCCGGTATGGGTATCACTCTTCCTCATCATCACGAGTAGCCAAAGTGGCAGAAAAGCCACGCTAATTAACAAAAATCAAATCAAAGGAAAACGTTTCTTCTTAGACATGGACATCCACAGAATTTTTTGCAGGGAGAGGCAAGCAAGGTAATTTTTTTCATGGGGACAAAATAAGGCATATTTTATCCCCAAAAGCACTGATTCAGTCTGAAATTATCATGTTCCTTCAACGCCCTTATGATAATTAACATAGCTAAATTACTGTCTCTGAAATGAAATTCTTTTAAAGTGGACATTCATTTTCCAGGAGCGGCTATGGCCCCTCCTTGTCCCCCTTCCGGACGTCCATGTCATTAAGGTCCTTCTTTCTGTACATAAGATATAAACTATTTCTCCAGGAAGAAGTTTATTTCTGTGTGCATAACCTGCATTAACCACGGAAATGTGGGTGTGATATTGTATTTGTTTTATCATCATCACTAATCCATTATGTTAGTGTAAAAATATAAGACGTATAAAACCCAGGCCATTATGTTAAACCATACGAACATCCATCCCTCCAGCTAGCACCAAGGCTCGACCAAACACCTCCCAGTTAACAATTGAAATTCCGACGCTGCATAAAAGTGACATCAAATGTGACATTCTATCTGTGAAGAATGGATTACAAGAAGGCCACTAAAAATCTTATCAATATTATCTAAAGTATAAAGTACAATACAAATTCACAGTATAAATGTTTCGCCTTTTTAAAAACAATTCTTCACAGGTACTCTAAAATAGGGTTGTTAAAGTTCCTGGAACCCATAAATTCTTATGGGTTCTATTGGGTTCCTCCGCAGGACCGGAACCTTTTTTCTCGCACAATTTAAATTCGGTCCAAGTTGCGTATTGTTACATTGAAAAACCTGGATCGTAGTTTAATTGATCCTGAAAAAAGGTTCCTGGACCGTATTTAAATTGATGCGCGAGAAAAGGTTCCTGGACCGAATTAAAATTCATTCTTGAAAAAAGGTTCCTGGACCGAAATTAAATTCATCCGGAAAAAAGTCCTTGGACCGAATTGAAATGCTTTAAATATGAAAAGGTTATACACTGTCTAGAACTCATTGCTGAATTTCTCTCCCAGTCCGGGATTGAATTTATTTACAATTACAGACCAGGCTTGACCGATTAAAATTTGCCTTTTAAAAATGTCCGCGAGTACGTTTTGCATTGAGATGTCACACTGCGGTTATAGAAAACGTAGCGCTGGGAATAAATCAAAAAGCTGTTGTTCTCTCGTGGGCCAAGTTCAAAAACTCCCTTGTCGAAGAGTTACTGTACATAACGCAATGGACTATGTTAGTGTAACGTCACATTGAGTTCAAACAAATCTGTCACGTGTTGCTCCGGCAACCGATCCAGGAACTGCAGCCAATAGGAGCCGTCGATGAGGTAACGTGAGGCTGCTGTGTTCCCAGCAGATATCGCAACAGGGACGGGCAATGCTGCCAAAACCAAGTGAAGGAACGCGCGCGAGAGAATGGGGTTACATGGAGAGGGGCAACGTGACTGCATCGTTTGCGTTTCACCCATTTGTACCTTGTACCTTAAAATCTCGAGACAGCCAACACCTGGATTAGTTTTTCATGCCCACAAGTGGATAATTTTTATCGTCAGGTCCAGGGGCGGCGCCGGGGGGGCGCAAAGGGGTGCATGCGCACCCCCTTCTGCATCCCTACTCAAACCCTATGTTGAAAACATTAACTCTTACAGTGTCATATTATGTAGAGTCACATTGAGCGTCCTTATGTTAGGTATTGTAGTGAGACCGCTGTTATTGTTATATATTATATACAACAGCCAAGCATATATTTTCCTGTACTGTCGGCAGTCTCTATAAGGATCAGAGGCCGTTGTCTTTCCTTGCGTCAGTATTGTTGTTAAACGGTATTATTGTCCGGCGTCCGCCTGTTTTCTCAAAGTCGCACTTGAACAAAAATTTGAGGTGTTTCAAGATATCATCAGGTCGTAGTTTCGCCCATAATCATCTATTCATTTTCATATATTGCTATGTATTGGTAAGATAGACTAAATTACATTTCAACATGGAGATGATGACAATGTTCACTTAGTTTCAATTGCACTTCACGATCCATATTTGAGGGCCCACTACTACAGACAAATGACAGAAATACGTGTACTAATAGGTTTCGAGAGTTCGAGAGTATTCCGCTTGTTCGAGCGTCTTTCGCTCGAGCGGAAGAACTATCAATTCCGTGTGCCATCTAGCATTGCCCGTGCGAACTATTTGCCGCTCGAACGAAAAACGCTCATTGCAGCACTCTAATACCCAGACTGTTTCATGCTTTTACTCAAATGTTAATTTTTAACCCAGATTCTCAACTAATAAATGTAACAAATCGAGCGACTTGTTTTCATTTTATATCACTACGCACGTCCATCGATACTTTTATTATTGTCATAATACATCATCCTAATCACATACGTAAAAGTATTGAAGTAACCGGATTCCATTCTCAATGATGGAAATCACAGACATCAAATCAACATGTATAATTCTACATAAAAGTATTATGACCATGCAGATTAAGTACTGGAAATTGTATGAGGTGCAAATGTCCATTCTTCCTGTTCACACTACGTGCGGATGTCAAACAAAAGAAAACAATAATTAACAAAATAATTGAATGAGACAGACACATGAGAAAAACAAACAATTAAAATCAAACAAATCCACATCAAACAACAATGCAATTATTTACGGATTACATAACGATGAAACAGTTTGTGTTTTGATCCAGGTAATGAAACTCTGCTAGATAATGAATGTGGTTTTAGTCCTTTTGTGTGCTTAACTGATTGTTTTTTGGTTTGCTTTTCATACGAATTTATATTGTTTCAATTGCAAATGAAATGTGTCCCTTGGAAACGAACTTTCAAAACATAAGTGTAAACTTTCGTATCGGAGTGACACATTTTCTCAAGTGTGTTTTATGTGCAGTTTGTTGCCGGGGTGGGTCGCTTGTCGCTTATCACTTCGGTGTGAAAACCGTGTGTCGCGTGTCACTTGTGGCCTGCCGCTTCGGTCGTTAAGAGATTCTCATCGATTGACTGATTTGGTTTATTTTTCTGCGCTTTTCGGCAACACTTCTGGCTAATCGCGAAAATGAGGATGAGTGGTGACACCATGAGCAAGGGCGTTCGCATGATCTTTCTCAGGGGGGGACAGAGTCACAGAAACTACTATTTATGTATTTTTAAATTACATGCATTTGTAATTTCCATATTCTGTATATCTATATGCAATTTGCATAACTGTCCTAACATATTAATTCATGTAGGACAATAAGCTGTTTTTATAGTTAGTGTAAGCTTAAATGTAACGTTACTTCAAATAATAGTAATAATAATAACAATAATAGTTGCTGTAACTTACACAGCCTAATATTTTGTTATAAAATATCTCTTACAATTTCAGCATTCGAATTACATTAACTCTTTCCAGAAATCCCAGGGGGGCAAGTGCCCCGTCCCCCCCTCCCACTGCGGGCGCCCATGATCATGAGTTTCCTGAACGATGGATTGGGAGAGGTGCATCTTACGATTTGGCTCCCTACATCCTCTGAAATTGCTTCTCTTCTTTTTTCTGTGTGGATTTGTAAAATGTGAAGTGTGCCCAACGCCAATACATGATCTTCCTAATCTACGAAAACGCATTTGTGTTACTATCAAGAACATTAACGTCTATAATGCTCTCGAACACATGAGCAAAATTAAATATAGATGTCGCATCATTAAAAATGCGTATATCGAGGTACATTAGATAAGTGTAAAAACATTTTCAGTTACTGCGTCGGTAGAAAAAATCGGGGTACTATTATAGTATGCGAGTGACACCTATAAATCATATATTTCGCACTTTTTTACATTGCTAACGTACTATTTTGGAATGCGGAACATTTCCTAAGGCGAAATAATGCATTTCTAACTAAGATAATGTATATTTCTTACATTTACGAGTACTTACTGTTACTTGTTATTTCGATTCTGTAACACATTATGGCGGGCGATAACGTACTGGTTCAGGGCGCGTTGTGCGAGTGTTTTGTCGATTTATGCAGTGTTGCAACCTCGTTCACCGGAATATACCTACTTTCGTGCCCGGATTTGAAATTATGCTATAGGTCTTTTCAGTTCTTACGGCGGGCGCTCTAGAAGCTGGCAAGGGAAGTGGGGAGCGAGGAAGCGACAAATCCAGCGCGATAAGAAACGCAGCAGCCTGTAGAATGAGGTTCACGTAGTACTTATTTCCGCCACGTCGTATCTCTCGGCGCCACCGCTGTTGTCTGGTTGGGCTGCGGCAAATTCCGCGCTCCCCACTTCCCTTGCCAGCTTCTAGAGCGCCCGCCGTAAGAACTGAAAAGACCTATGATACCTCACAAACCATTGACGTTAGCCCCACAAACCATTGACGTTAGTCCCACAAACCATTCACGTTAGCCCCAAAAACCATTCACGTTAGCCCCAAAAACCATTTTCCGTAAGGTTAGGTTAGATTAAGTTAGGTTAGGCAAGCATAGTTAAAAAAAAATATTTAAAAAATTAAAATACTCGACACGTCATGTTCTAGTGAAAACACTGCGAGTTTGAAACACTGACTACGGGGTTACGTCATCTAACACACGGAACATTGTGCTCTCGTGCAGAAAGCAAATGGCGGCAGCAGAAACAGCGTGTCGGACAGAGATTTTCGCAGAAAACAACATGTATTTGCATTAAAATGGATCAAAACTACATTCACGAACTTCCACAACGCTACAGAAAATGATTTCCGTAAGTAATTTCTCCTGTAAATTTGAAGAAATCCGTCACCCCTATACTATAATGTTACCAAAATCGGTATGGAGATATTCCAATAAATTTCAAGTTATTAATTATTTTATTGTACTTTTAAACCGGACACACTGTATATATTTTAGATCGCTAGGACATAAGAGTATATAATCTGTGACATATTTATCCTGGACGACTTATTGGTTAAAGAGTCGTTAATAGCATCATCGCTTACTAGGAAAAGTAATGAAAATGTCTTGCATTTAATTTGAATTTCATTTAGAGTAATGTTATGTTCAGTAATAGGCGAGACTGATAAAGTTTAGTGTACACTGAAGATTAATAAAAAAAATATGGTCAGAAGTGGGGAAAATCAACAACCAACTTGCATTGCATGAAACATGTAATACACGTTAAAATATAAGTGGAATAAAGTAACTTGGTTACTTTTTAAAGGAACTGTAACTATAACAGAGTTATTTTTTTTTAGTAAAAATGACTTTAACTCATTCACTTTTAACCCTTATCTCTCCAAACATTATGAAACACTTAGCCACTTAGGAACTTTGAGTAGATAAACTAGAATCGTCAAGCTCCAACTGATTAACAACAGACGTGAGTGCTCCCTCACTTAAGTAAAAGCTAGTTACCTCACACTTCTACCTTAAACAAACATAATGCCACCCCCCCCCCCTCTCTCCGCCAGCCCGAGGGCTTCTCCCTGTTAAGTCCAGAGGCATTTATAATTCAGAAGCCAGCTCTTTGACCACGGTAAATTGTTAAGAAACTTTAGCGTCGCCACGGCAACGGAATGGTTTGTAGGTAATGCTTGTGTTGGGGGTTGTTTCCGCTGACGAAACCCCTTCGAATTGAAGACGGGTGGTGAGGAGTTGGGATTTCCGTCCCTACCGAAACTCACGCGTTAGGGTTAATTTCCAATGTCGTTCTATGATCTACGCCGGCGGAACATGCCCAGAGAACTTTCGGTGGTTAAGGCTTGGGGGGAGGAGAGGAATCGTAGAGTAAGGCAGCGGTTAAAGGTCAATAACACCAGTATGCCTGCACAGAGACAATATACAGGGTGTATACAATGAACTCCGGGGTTTCGACGCAATGTTAAAAATCAGAAAATAAAGTTTCGACAATCCAGTCTTTTGTATTTGGTGCCATATAGACTACGCTCAAGTTTGTGTGTGTGCTGTTTTTCTTTTTTTGTTCGCGCGCGTCATGCTTGGCAGCGCTGTCGTCGCTTTTGTGAAAATGGCGTCTCCTCAAGAGAGAGCACACGCTACGGTTTGCAGAGTCAAAATCAATTGTTACGCACGTAGCCCAGATATCACTCCTCTCGACTTCTTCCTCTGGGAGAATGTTAAGGACGCAGTCTACTCAACGAAGGTGCCAAACGTGAATGCTTTGGGTGACCGAATTGTTACTGCCATCGATAGAGGGAAAGGTCTAAATATGCCCCCCTCCCTTTTTATGTTGCCATTTGCGGATGAAAAAAATAATATATCAAGCACCTCCCTTTAAAATGCATATCTTTGAAATATATACTTAAATGTAATAGCATGCTATAGTATAGAAGGTCTCCATTTTTTTAAAAAAAAAGCAATTTCCAAAAAAATGGTAAAATTATGTATTTCAAAATTGTGGTCTAAATATGGGCTAGTAGTAACAATATCACAAAAAGCAATTAAAATTTTTAAAAAACAAGTCATTTATAGCTAAATCATTATAAAATTCATATTTATAAATAATCTGTTGTTTTGAAAATCACGCGGAATGTGAAAAATCGAAATGAAGAAAAACATCCAAATATTTGTTGAAAATGTGATCTCAGCATTAGACCTCATGTCATAGCCCATATTTAGACCATTACGCTATTTTTCTTCTTCAATTTATTTTCGTTCTCTGTGGTACATACTTCACAAACAAATCATGGCATTATGAAAGCCCACATTTCTTTAATGTACCGCTAATACAATAACCTATACAAAGCAGATGAGAATTCAGAAAACGCTAAGTTAAAACATACCTGCAAAACGTTTTCGGAGATCGCAATTCTATAAGAGCGTCCAAGGCCGAAACTAACCACCACTTTCTCTTGCGAATTGGCGCCGCAACCTTTGTCCTTGACAGATAACCAGTTCCAATAGCCTCTGCTAGGCTGCAGCACACGGGAGCGCTGATAACTCCAAAACCCATATTTAAACCTTCGCCCATATTTAGACCTTCTCCTCTACCATCTCTGACAACGTGCTGCAGCGCGAAGTGGAATACCGGCTGGACATTTTTCGTGTCCCTAAAGGTGCTCACATAGAAGTGTGGTAAATTTTTGTAAGAAACTGTTTAGAGTTGCTCTTTGCAATAAAATTACCAAAAAATGTGCAGATGTGCTTGTTTTAATTTCCCATCATTTCAAAACCCCGGAGGTTCTCCGTGTACACAATGTATATCCTCAAATGAGCAGGATCTATGTCTTGTCCTCTATTAAAGCGCCAATGAGTTAGTAAAAGGTCACCTTACGTTTTCCTTTTACGTTATTGGAGAGCACTGGTGTACTACGCACTATTTTTTCGAAGGGAACTGGAATTGTAAAGGTAAATGTTAATAGCTGCGCTCTAAGGGAAGGGGGACAATAATTGGGGGTAATTTTAAAGGAAGTTTGCATTTGGTTTTTCCCGAGTTTCTTGCCGCTTTCATTGAAAAGTTTTATTTTATCAAAATTTCCAGAGAGAATATACAGGGTGTCTACAATTTCGTAAACGTTTCCAAGTTTTCCAGACCAAGAACCAAAATTTTCAAAACTAAAGCCAATATGCCAATTCATACATTTAAACATGTGTGTAAGAAGGTCACTATATTTTAGCTAACACCACACATCATAATTACAGCATAAATAATGCATAATTATGGTAAAATTTAGAAATAGTATCTGTATTATTCGCAACCCAAAAATTGTGAAAAAGTGGGAAATTTGGTATAATTTTACATGAAAATAGATTAAAACATGTCCTTTTCCTAGAGCATTAAATATACGATTTCTATTTAACTACCGGTCATACTTATTACATCAAATTGAAGTTTAGTTTGTCCACAACAAATTTTAAATTTCTTGCTTGTCATATTTTTCATTGTCCACAAACCTTTTATTTAGTTTATTAAGATTTAAGAACACTCTACATGTAACGTTTACACCCTCTATCACGGTCTTCCTCAGACTAAGAACTAAACTGAGTTACATGTAAAGTGTTTTTAAATCTTAATAAACTGCCTTGGTCAGCAACTTTAGTGTCTTTAATATAGAATACAAGGTTTAATTATATTACCTTTTTTTAGTGCACTACCTCAAAAAAAAAAAAAACATTGCTTTGTCCAGAAAAACAGTAAATTTCCCTCACTTTTCCAGGTTTTCTAGACTCGTAGACACCCTGGACTCATCAGCTCCCCCTGTTAAAAAGGAAGATAGTGTAACTTAATTTAGAACAGGATTTCCAAATGTGAATTAGGTTTCTCTGGTAATATGAATGCATTGGATTACCCACGCCGCGTAAGAAAATGTGTCCCGGTGTTGTTAAGTTTGGATTTCACTTTAACACCATCTCTCCTTAAAGCCTAATTATACTGAATCACATTCGATTCTTTCATTAAATGTTAGTTTCATAGTTTCTCAATAGATGACTCTCAAATTAAGAAAATCGTTGTTTCAACTAACCTTCAAATATGAGATGATAAAGTAAAATAAAGTTTTGTTCTCTTCTAATAGAAAATATCATGTATATTAAACTGGAGATAACATTTTTCTTGCTATTGAAATTTTATTGCATTGTTAGTTCCTAAGCTGAAGTGATATTGAATATGTAACAACTTTTTAAAATACATTACGTTCATATTACATCTAGAAACTGATTCACATGCATTTACAAAGCAAATGTGATGTCTACATTCAATAACAGTAAATCTTCGGCAAAAAAATGTTACAGCTGGAGTCCCACAGGAATCCATTCTGTCACAAACACTATACACAATATATACGATCGACATGCCCAATAATCACGTGATAAGCCTATCTGTCTTTGCTGGTGATACAGCGATCTTCGCAAACAGTAAAAGACAAAACATAGCACACAGGAAAATGCAGAGCTATCTCCACGAATGTAAAAATTGGACAAAAAAGTGGCGAATTAAAGTCGATCCAGACAAAAGTGCAGTAATATTATTCACTAAGAGACAAGAATGGAACCCAGTACATCTGACACTAGTGGGAAATAATATCCCACAAGAAAACAAAACAACGTATTTAGGAATACTGTTAGATTATAAATTACCTTTTAAGGAACAGATTCAAAAAATAGCACATAAGGGAGACACACATCTTTCGCAATTATACCCGTCATACAAAAAGCCAATACGCACTATCAAAAATAGGGCAACACTTTATAAAATATTGATAAGAACTATGTTAATGTATGCATGTGTAGTAAGTATGATGCACCTTCTAATCAAAAAGCACTGCAAAGCATACAAAACAAAACGTAACGAACATTCAAATCAGAGAAATGCTAGACGAGGAGACAATCTTTGATTTTATGCAAAGGGAGAAAATAAGATTTTGGAATTTCCTACCGCAACATTTTAACCCAACGATACACAATTTAGGACACAGAGATCAAATACGAAGAACATGGAATGCCTAGAATAAATTAGCTAATATAGGTTAAGTAGAAAACCACGATTAGGTTATTGTCATTGTCTAAAAACATGTTCCGAGTAACATGACAGAGGTGTTGAAAGGAGGGTAAAATTTAAACTAAAAGAAAAAAGCCATGATAAAATGTACTATGGAGCAAGAGAAGGCATGACACGAAAGTTGTCGAAACTTCCGATATAGAATAAACTGCCAGGACAAGCGAGTCCGGGTGCAACAATAGAAATAAGATAATGAAGTCTTCTTCAATCACTTACCTCGCTTGGAGTCCTAATACTCGGCTACGTAGAGATGCATGTTCACTCAAAAATGATGAAACCACTGAAAGAAACAAACGAAAATTAAGATAAATATGTGCGTGTGTGTAGGAAAAGTCGCCTACATAATTTATGGATCAGATCATACGGACACTGAATTTGATGTGTCATCTATATTGAGCGTCGCTTCTCTGTCATTTTTAGGTTTGATTGATGATGTGATAAAATTGATGGAGGAACACTCACAAAGAATACGTGCTCAGGCCGGGCTTCAAACCCGGCTGTCGTAGGGCTCTGTGATATCCACTCCGCCACGGAGGTCGGTTTATACATCTTTAACCACTCCTCCTTCTCAAACCATAAAATATAAATCTATGGATAGAACTGACACGTCCTCCAAAATGACAATCAGATTTTAGCTAAGGTTTTTGGTTTAAGAGCCTTTACCCATTATTTTTGGCAACGTGTTGATTGTGTTACGTGTAAGGGTAGTGATACAAACAAGTTGGCTTCGATAGCCAGTGGAGGCAAAATCTCTCAATATATTAAGACTAATCCACTCACGTGCAAGGCCAGTTTTGGACACCAGAATAGGTCTTCACCTTGTATTGTTTCTATCATCTTTATATTATGTAATATATATGTTCTTATTGGTATACTATAAAAAATATGAAGAAAAATAAAAATACATCCTTGAAGACACCGATTAAATTCAGATCAACTAACGTCCTGGTTTATTAAAATGTACCAGGATATAAACGCATATCCTCCAATGCATGCGGGTGGAGGCGGGCTTTCTTCGGGGGTTCCCCCCTTTTATCTTTATTGAATTATCATCTTATCACTAGGTTTGATTGATTGATTGATTTTCTGCTTCAAGTCCACTTTATACAGAAATGCTAATCGGGACTGGACCTACAGTTTAAAGTAGCAACCGAACCACTATGTGCCTCCACCGGGTATCGAACCCGGGACCCCTTGACAAGGTGACGACGCTACCACTACGCCATCGGGGAGGCCCTCTTATCACTAGGGCACGGAAGTTGATGATCTATAAAATCTTAAATAATGACCAACAGAATGACCTTAGCATTATTTAAAATGACATAAAATTTTCAAAAAATGAACTAAAAATAATTTCCGCCCTTAAAACAAAAGTTTGAAATTTCATAAATTACAAGAGACTAGTTGAATAATTGGATAAAATCTGTTGTTGGTGTTTAGTGGTTTAAACTATCGAAGCAACGGGAAAAAAACAATTAGGTGCTAATGTAGTTTTTAAAATATTTTTTTCATATATTTACTTCATTTCATGCTAGCGAATGCATTTAAAACTCACGAAACAACTGGGAAGGAGAAAAAAGAAACTTAAGAAATTATTTTTAAACCGTAACTGGCGTGGTGCCAAATTTTATCGTGAAGGGCCACCGTGGACCACCAACTTGAATTCACTATTTCCATAAGTTATCGAAACTTTTTCACAAATTATCATGTATTTCGGACCTTCTTTATGGAATTATGATAAACTTTTTTCCACTATTTCCGTTATTGCGGTTTTTATTACTCAATTTGCCTAACGATATAAAACGGCTCTGCACATTTTCATGTGACTGTAAGATACAAAAAATCATTTAGTTGTTCAGTTATATCAGAAAATACATGGAATTACCCAAAGAAAACAAAATCATTTGAAAAATGCACACAAGAGAATGCACAATGTCAAAATGATTGATTGATTGATTAATTTGCTTTGTTTTACTTTCTCTCTTTTTTATTTTTATTTATTTATTAAACAAATGATGCCACAGAACATTGTTCCATTGAGGCATACATACAATGATTGAAGTGACAGACTTCACTTCTTATGCCAGTTTTGGCTAATTTGCGAAGATGGGGATGAGTGGTGGTATGATGAAATTGATGAATGGACACTCACAAACATTCATGCACAGGTCAGGATTCGAACCCGGGACCCCTGGCGTCGTAGCGCGATGTAATGTCAAAATGAGGAAGAAAAGCAAATTGATCGTAGGGATAGTCAGTGGAGATAAGTGCTTCATTATCACTTCTGTCAGACTCCACATCTGATAATTCACTTCCGCCTCCAACTTATTCAAGTGCGTCAAGGCTATTTTCACTAAAACAACGGATCGTCAACTCTGATTCTCGAACCAGGTTCCTTGCTGAAAGACTTACGCAAACGGCGTCGCGTGGTTCGTGGGAAACTAAAACGCAGCTAAAGTGCGCATCTAATCTCCTGCATATGGCCTTGAACAGCTGAACAGCACCAGCGAATCACAGCCGTGCGACGTTGTCTAGTTCCGTGACATGGCGTTTCGCCCAACCACGCTGTCTCTTTTCAGTGTTAGATTTCGACATGGCACCGCTGCAGTGCGCTGCTATTGGCTGTCGCCATATGCAGGAGATTTAACGCGCACTTTAGCGAAGTGGCGCCGGCAGGTTACGTGATATTCCAAAATATGAAGCTACCGAAAATAAGAGGGAAGTGCGTCTTATTTCTTCCGAGAGCGAGAGCGTTGTTCTATGCTGCGAGTTCCAGGGGACCACGCCACGCCAGTTACGGTTAAAAATGCAATAAAAACTGCAAAAAAGTACTGAAAAATGACCTAAAAACAAAAAAAGACCGGAAAATGTTTAAAAAAAATTCAAAATTATAACAATGTTTTCTTGTTCGAAATGAAGAGAAATAGGCTAGTATCAGGCTTAGCATTGTCTTCAAAGCCCCCCCAAAAAATATATGATTTGTCATCAACTCCCTAGGCCTACTTATCACCATTCATTCTCATTGCAGAAAAGCGCAGTAAAATAGAACAAATCAAATCAAAAACATGAATTAACGTCAACCATGCTGTAAGCTTTTTTTTTTTTTACACATAGTGTCATTTTTGTTATAGCAGATAATGTCCGTTTTCTCCTCATATCGTGGATGTCTCATTTCGATTCTGTCAAGCCGATTAATCTCGGGCAACACTAAACAACAGTAGTAATTTCGGATGCAGGAAGGAGGCTAAATTTCAGCTGCAATCAACCTGAAATCAAGCGTTTGGAGCAATTTACAGCGAGCGTAAATTTCGCGCTCGAAAGCGTTCGGCAGCTACAGAGGTTACGAGGTTTGGAGCCAGGTGTCGCAAATGTTGACAGCGAAGAAAATATATGAACGCTTCCCTGTCGTGACGGATTTGTATTTGAAAATTTCATTTCGCGCTGAGGTGGGTGCGTGACTGCTTCTTTGCAGTTTGCTTCACACACACTTTCATCAATGTTCGCTTGCGCGAAACCTGTCGTTCATAATGTAAAAGAGGGGAAGGGGAGGGGGTGTTCCTCATGCGATTCCCTTCCCCGGTGGCGTCGCCAGAAAATTTTCAGGTCTCTGTGTAGCTACATCGTACTCTCTCTCTCTCTCTTTCTTTCCTGGCTTTACTATATCGTTTATTCTTCCCTTCTGATTTATTCTCTTTCTTTCGTTCTTTCTTCTTTTATCTATCATTCTCATTTTCCTTCCTTCCTTCGTTTTTTTCCACCTCTTTCTTCTTTATTTGTCGGGTTTTTTTTCCTTTCTTCCTTCGTTTTTCTCACTCTTTCTTCGTCTCTTTCTCTTTCCCTTTCTCTTCCTTGGTTTATGTTATTCTTCCATCTTTTTCTATTTCTCTCGATTTACTTCCTCCATTTGATTATCTCCCTTTGTTTCTTCCTCTGTTTCAATTTTTCTTTCTTCAGTTCTTTCCTCATCTCTCTTTCTTTCTGTCTCTTATTCTTCTTCCGCTTCTCTATATCTCTCATTATAATCCCCTCTCTCTCCGTCTGTGTGTGTGTTTCATACGCCTGACTGGTCAAACCATCATTCCTGCTTAGAAATCTCCACACACAGGCACGTATCCAGAAATTCTTTTCTGGGGGGGCTAAACATCATTTTTTTTATACAGGGGTATAGATAGAACCTCGCAAGGTCGATGGTGGCGATTCAGTTCCAAAACGGGGGGGGGGGAGGGGGCAAGAAAAGTTTACTTTCTCTTGGTAGACAAAGGTTAGCATTAAAAAGCCATAGTGCGGGGCCAAAAATGGAGAGCAACTGTCTCCTAAATCTGCCACTGTTTAACCTGCTGTTTTTTTCTTCTCTTCTTTTCTTTTTTTTCTTCTTTCAGAACGTGATATCGGGACATTTTTTATCACTCGAATCCTCTGTTGCAATGTACGAACGTTGTGTTTGTGCCGAAACGATCTCAGTATGTGTATGTGTGTCCGTTTCACGAAGCTGTTATGCAATGGACAATCCATTCGAATGTGTTCTCCCAGGTTTGGATATGATCCTTTATGGTGTTGTCGCCTGCCTTCGAAACGTAACCTTAACAAAAATCCTAATTTTTCATCCTTGTGACTTGGATCTTCAAGATTTAGGAAGAATTCAGACCGAAGGCACACACACGTCGTTTGCAATGAGTGACCCAATAAACAGAAACTTTTCACACCGTAGCATAGCACGACAGGCTGCACAAGCCTGTGTTCGATTTGTGAAATCCTCAAGCGACTTCGGTGTGAAACCTGGTGGGTCAATCTCATTGCCACCTTGAAACGGCAGCTCGTGTTGACCACAGAAGAAAAATATCTTGTCAACCGGTGGGAATGTCCCTTAGTTTTATTCTATCTCCTTTTTCTGTGCTTGTTAATTAAACAGGCAACATCTTACTGTTGGGCATACACAAGAGATGTGCTATGCAGAAATTTTAGCGGAAAATGCTGACTCCACCAGACATACCGTGCCATTGCTCTACAGCGACAGCAAAAGATCAAGCGAAGCCAAGGGTGACTCGGTAGCTCACTTGGTAGAACAAAGAATGGCACGGTATATGACAGAGACCCTGGTTTTGGAGTCATGGTAGAGCTTGCTTTTTCCGCTAAAATTTCCACATATGCAACATCTTCTTGCTTTCTCTTCTCGACATTCATAAAATTTTCGGCCTTCATGGCTGCCCCTTTGTGGTAGTTAGTGTCTGAGTGTTTTTCCAAAACAGTTTACTTAAAAGTCCTTTTTTAACCCACGAAACTCTAGGACTGCATACACGAAACTTGGCCCGGTCACTAATAAATCGTCACTCAAAACTTAGATTTTCAGTCTATCTGTGCAGCTTATTTCCTTTTTTTATTATTATTTTTATTATTTTATTTTTATTTTAAATGATGCTCCAATGCCCATTACTGCTGAAATATTTACTTTAGAGACCTTCGATTTCTTCGGCTCATGACCCGAAACTAGCACTACACTGTCGGCAATGGCTTCAGCTTTGGACCCGAAATTGTACTAATAGTGGTAGACTTCAGCACTTTCCAGGAAAATGTGTCACTAGTCCTCTTCCTTCCCCCCCCCCCCCCCCCCGAATCTCTACATCTTATAAAACTGTCAATGGACACTGACTGATCACTAATCGACTGTCACACTTACTCGTGAAGTCTTATTGAATTATTCTGTTGTACAGACCAACTGTGAAATTGAATCTGCGTATTTCTATCCATATTATATTCTGGAATGTTTCGCACTTTTTTTTGTAGTAATGCGACGGATCGCCTGACTCATGGCGCTACCTTCAACAGTACTTTGTTGTGCAACTTCCAAATGCTGACAAATCTTTAAATTATACTTAAGTTCGTTGCGACAACACCGAAAGAGCATGAAAAGTTTACATACAATATTATCAATAACAGGGTTATCCTTCAGGGTTCTAGAACATTCTCCACCTTTCCTCGAAAATTATATTTCTTCTTAAATTATATTACAATATTTTATTTCACACACATAAGCCAAAAACCTCATTTTATCTAGTGTAAATCGAAAAATTTCGGAGGGGGCTCGAGCCCCCTGAGCCCCCCCTCTGGATACGTGCCTGTCCACACACAATCAATTCTGGAATAAACAGTTGAAGCGACGACGTGAGGTCAGGCATGGCATGATGTGTTTCAATCCCTGTGCGAGATCAGCCACATGCAGTGGCGTAGCTGCCGCCTCCGCATCCCCCGCAATGTGCTCCTGAAATGTTATATAATAGCAGAAATTTCAGTTAGTGTTGCTTTGCGAAACAGAAATATGGTTCCCAGTAATATCATGTAACGACGTCTGCGATAATAAGCAGTGGGGTATTGTCTCAGCCAGAGGTGCCCGGGTAACTTGTCTTATGGATCCCCTCCGAAATTCAGAATTAACTTACCTGCTCCGCAGATAGCAATCGATAGGAAAATATCCCGCACCTCATACCGTTATAGCTGCGCAGTTTGTCGTAAACGTAGTGTGTAGTGTCAATTGTCTACGGTTATGAATCCTGTAGAACGATTCAGTTGCTCAAACAGTCGATTCCTTATTGCTACACAATAAAAATCAAACTTGGTAATTCATGACCTTTTACCGCTAATATTAGTGTTACACGTGAAATTCAAAATTTAACTTCACATTAAATATTTTCAAGGGGGCCCTAGGCCTTTTCATATTAAAATACGAGTTGAAATGAATTTCCCACATTGTCTACACTTGTTACGTTTTGCTTCAAAGGGGCCCAAAAACCCAGCAGGAGGTGGAGCCCAGCGAATTTCCTTGTTCAGAGTTTGGGGATAGAAGGAAGGTTCCTCGCATGGATCAACTTGAAGATAATACAGTATGTGGAGGAGGATGCTTGTGCAAATTCGAGCACTGATGATCTATTAATAAAACGGTTATTGTTTCATTAAAAAGTATTTAAGAAATATATGATCAATGGTCTATCGAAAAGAAGTGGCAGCATTAAAATTATGAATAATGATATTAAAGTCGAATCTTTTTTTGGTGGGGGGGAGTGGTTCAGTCCTTCCAAGCGGCAAATTTTCAGTGAATAGGGTCCTATCGCAGCTTTATCTCCCAAGACCGAAGACCGCGACCATTTTTTTCGTACCAGATAGCAATTGACTTTGTGTGATGTTAAGTTACCACCGGAAATCGAGAGGTCCAGTTCAACCCCCATAATTGCAGTGATAAGTTTACTAGAGTAGTCACTATTAGTATTAGAAGGCTAATGTGAGCGACTCTTACGTTGCATCTTGGCCTGGCGCAGCCAGGGATGGCTTAGGGGCTGAAGGCGCAACCACCTCAAAGTCCATGAAATGAGTGCTTACTATCCCTTAACAATTCCCCCCAAAACCAGTATTTTTTTAAAATATCTGTGTATTATATGTAACCTCATTAAAAAATGTTTCAAGCAAAAAACACAAATGATCACGAGGAAAATATTTGGCAGTGTGAAGCTTTCCCCTCCTCCAAAAAAGATTCCTCGCAGTGCTGCTGCGTTTAGATACGAGAAAAGATTTCCAGATTCTTCTTCCAGTTATTTATCAGAGATTCAGACCATCCTGATTTAGTTTCAGAAGGTAATACACATATATAAGTCGATAACAAAAAAAGAGTATTTGGGGTAAAACTTAATTTCTTGGACAACTTTGGGGAGGGGGGCGGTAAGGGGAACTAGCTAACAATTGTACATCCGTCCCACTCACGCATCATAATTTTTTTGTCAGTAAGGGGGGGGGCAATATTTTACTTGCAGGGGGGTCCCAGAGAACTGCAGTACGCCACTGGCCACATGGTAGAGTTGGGTGCAGTATTGCCAAGCACCATCACCACTTACTTTTATTCACTTTGTTTTACGCAATGAGAGCCAATTGAAACTGAACGCTAAAGCTAATAGCAACCGCTGCACAAGAATACGTAAAAATCCAGTTCTTGTGCTTCCCACTGTACAGTATTCTCTCTTGTTTAATACTGAAAGCCAAATATGACACGGAGCTGAAACTTCCAAAAGCAGTGCCTTTCGTCAGCCAGTGCTGTATCTAAACCACTAATTAACTGCTAGCTTTTCTGGTATAAATTTAAGTGAGGATGCAATATTTGATACTAAACGTTTGCTTGAGACTAAAAATATTATTTTCTTTGCACCCGTACATCCATCCAGCTTTTTAATGTTGATTTGTTTGTTTTCTTATCTCATATTCATACTTAAAAGTTTAAATGGAGGATTGTAAAAAGCACTTTGAGAAAGGTTGAAACTGCGAGGTTGTCTTGCACAAGACACACGCAACACATTGAAAGTAAGAGGTCCCGGGTTCGATATCCGGTGAAGGCACATAGTGGTTCGGATCCCACCTTAAACTGTAGGTTCGGTCCCGATTAGCTTGTTGTGCATACAGCAACCAACATTGAAAGTAAAAATCAAATAAAAACTTCGTCACGGACACTGAAATAAATCAGTTTTTGTTTTCAAGTCCATTTTATGCACAGAGATAAGTGGGATCCAAACCACTACACCCTGTCCCATCTATCTCTGAACAAGTCTCTGCGCAAGTAGTGACGCGAGACGACTCCACCAATGAACACGTGAGAGGAACAGGATTGGTTGAATGGGAAGGGGGCATCAGATACCAGCCTTTTCAGCAGCGTGTACTGCTTCCTCTGCCCACACGATTTCCCTCACTTCTGTGACCCTATGCGCGACCTAGAGACAGCTGGGCAGTGATGTGCATCTACGCGTAAAAACAATAGTCTACATTCTACACGTAGACTATTTTATACACGTAGATTACGTATTAAACAACATGGCGAAAGGTGATAACTTAGCAAAGGGCGCCGTGGAATTAAGAGAAAACTATACTGCGTATCAGTTGCTGATGTGTAAGAATAACTTTTCATACTCTTTCTTCCAAATTCGAATAATTTCTCACCTAGGAAGAAACCTAATACAGGAAATATTCTAGTGTTTTATGGGGAAAAGACCACTCCTGGCTCACGACTGCCATCTGTTATTGTTTTTTGCATACTGTTTATCTTCATCCATAGTTGATAATAATAGAAGAGACGAGAAATTTTGTCGTAAATAGGATTATCTTTATTTCGTTAGGAACCAATATAGTTGAAAATGTCACTTTCCTTTCGTGAAAGCCTTGATAATTAATTTTAATGTACTTTAGATTGTCTACGTAGTCTATGTAATCTACAAACCAATATAATCTACGCGTAGATTACGTGTAGACAACGCATGTAGACGTAAACTTATAGTCTACGGCACATCACTGCAGCTGGTGCAGAGTGTTTGTGCCTCCACCCGATCTCTAACCCGGGACCTTGATTACAAGGCGTCGACGTTACCGCTACTATGCAAATTCATGTAAATTACATAGCACTGCCTTTTGTTTTCGCACCGTCAGCCAGGGCGGTTGCTTACAACGCATCAACCGGGAATTAACTGCAGGATTTTCTGGTATAAATTACTGTCGTCACGGGCTGCGGATCTCTCTCGCTCGGAGCTCGGGTGTCGCGAAACGGACTTCCCAGAGATCGAGGATAAATGGCCGAGGGGGGAGAGAGACGAAATGCTTGGCCAGTTCGTGTTTTATTCGGTCAATTACGAAGGGGTCGAAAAGCAGCTTGACAACGACGCGGTGGAAGGGGATAAAACTGGGGAAAACTAAAGAGAAATAAACACTGTCGATGCAGCTCCATCCATCTCTTGAACCCTCCACCGCAGAGTCACTCGAATTTACAGCCTATCCCTGCTGTTTGCCGATGTGCCAACCCCACCCTCCCTTTTTTCACCCTTGAAACTTTTGGATATTCCAAAAACAAAAAAAGTGTCATATTTGTTCCCCTCTCTTCTCTCTGCCGAATTGGATAGAGTTGAAAATCCAGCTCCATCATGGAGGCTGTAAATCACGGACCTAAATTAACTAATGAGATAGAGTGACTCACAGATGAGATTGCTCTCGGCTCTGGTGATATTTGTCTCCTATGATGGTTCCATATTTTTCACCAAGCGCCCTCTCAGTGGAGATTTTTGTTATTGCACTGCTCCCCATCCTCTCTGCTTGCGATTTCAACATGTTTCAAAAAGTTTCATTCAATGCATTTTTCTGCAAAATGTTTTTGTGAATGTTAGTAGCAATGCCTTCAAATCTTAATTTGACACTTTGACTGTCTACTTTTTGTGTTACTTAAGTCCACTTTATGCTCACACAGGCTAATCTGGACTGGACGTACAATTAAAATGGAGTTTGAGTTTGTGTTTGAAATCCACTTTATGCTAAATGATCCTTCTTTGCTGGGGAAAAGCGGAGAGTTCTCTCCAAGTCCAAATGGAATACCCACAATTCTGTTTTAGTACTATCACAAATGACTGACTTGGTGTTTTAAGTCCACTTTGTGCACAGTAAGTCTAATCGGGACTGGACCTACAGTTTAAAATGGGATCCGAATCATCATGTACCTCCAACGGGTATCGAACCCGGGACCTCTATAACAAGGCGACGACAACGTTACCACTACGCTAACGGAGAGGCCCCAATTAAATTGCAATTCGAACCACCGTAAGTGTCGACCTCCGTGGCGTAGTGGTTAGCACAGCTTCCTACGACGCCAGGGAACCCGGGTTCGAATTCTAGTCTGATCTTGAGTGTTCTTTGTGAGTGTCCCTTTATCCATCCTCATCGCTGCGATTAGCCAAAATAGCGGAAAAGCGAGGCTAAATAATAAAATTCAATCAATCAAACCGAACCACTGTGCAATGTTTCTCGGCCGGGGCCAGAACCGTGAGCTTCTTTGTTTCGTAACGTAGAGGCGACAGTCCTAGCACTTCGTATTAGTGTGGTCAACCCACGGTATGCGTGCCACTTTGTAAGTAGCCACATACTTGTTTATAAAAACAATAATTATTCAAACTATGAATGAGATATATTAATTGCTTGCAAGAAATTTGGCATTTGAAAAATCTCGTACAGTATTTACAAGAAAAGGACGAACCTTATGATCAAAGCGCCCTTTTTAAGGATGAATACTGGACATAGCATTTCCAACGGACATCGTGGGTCACTTTAACAACTTGAATCTGCGTTCGCAGGATGAAAGCAATCTTTTCCCTCTCTGATTCCACTCGGTTTAGCCTTTAGACCGAAATTTGTTTTCTTTGTAATGATTCTTCCTCAGCTTAATCATCCCAGATTCACTCTGCTGTCAATGCATGCAGTGGGCTTTCAGATTTTTCTAAATATTAGCAACTAGTTCTGATTGGAAAAACTAATTTGAATCAAGGGTTTCAGATATCCAGAATGAAAGAAAATATATATTCTGCTTTTCGCAAACCAATTCTCCGTAGCCAAGGGCATTTGGAGAGGAGTCGAACAGGTCAGTCTACCCTCCCTGGCATCCTTAATTTCAAGTTGCAAGAAAGCAGAAAGCTTGTTATTTTTATTGGTAAAAAACAGAAATAAAATAAAATTAATTTAGTTAATGCAACGTAATTACGAATGTAATAAAATGCGTTGCATCGAAAATAAATATGTAATATACAAGAACCAGGTTACGTTTTCATATTCAACCATTTTATTCAAAGAATTGATTCCACAGTTTTCAAAAATCCAAAAATTTTAAACTAACTTTTGTGTTTAAAATTTAGTAACAAAATAGAACAAGTGTGCATTTCAGTACACTAACTTTACGAAATATTTTTAAAAATAATAAAAAGAAACATTTGTTGGTCGAGTGGAAGAGTCTCCTCAAGGTTATAATAATAATAAACTAAACTAACTAACTCTCTAGCCTTCTTAAACCCGAAGGTTCATGGCTGCAGCAACACAGGCCTTCCATCTGTCCCTATCTTGAGCAAGATCTATATACTCTTTTCCATCCCTACCAATTTCCTTTAGGTCCATCTCAATGATGTCCCTCCATCTTCGTTCTTGGCCTTCCTACAGGTCTCTTACCATCAGGTTTCCCAACAAGAATCCTGTAAACTCTTCTTTCCTCTCCCATTCGTGCCACATGACCTGCCCACCTAAGTCTTCTTGATTTAATCATTCTAATAATATCTGGACATGAATACAAATTATGTAGTTCTAAATTATGTAACCTTCTCCACTCACCTGTCTCCTTATCCCTTTTAGGTCCAAATATTTTCCTAAGGATCTTATTTTCAAATACTCTCAATTTATGTTCTTCTTTCAATGTAAGGGACCAATTATTGCATCCATATAATATTACAGGCAAAATTACTGCTCTGTACTTTTAGTTTCTTAGATATTAAATAATAATATCAATAATAATAATAATAATAATAATAATAAATTTGAAATAAAATTGGCAATTACCATGCTTTACCTAACCTAACCGAACCTTCACTAAATCTAATATTACTCCGGATTCCATTGCAATACCATTTTTTTGCCGTTATTGAGTAATAGTGTATGTACAACATATAATATTTTTGAAAAAATTAAAAGGCTCTTTCTTTTAGAGAATGGCTACCAAAATTGTTTTTTTTTTCTTTTGCCCTGACAGGCATGCAATATCCCATGTGGAAGAAACCTTCACAAGACCTTTCAACGCCCTCTGAATCACTTCTGTAGCTTCTCTGATTGCCAAAATATTGCAATTTAAAGTTAACAAGATGTTGGAAAAAAATTGTCAAAATCCCACAATTTGCAACACTGTAATTTTGGAAATACAAAAGATATGGATCTGCAACTTTGCACATTTTTCCTATTTTAGGTGGCCTTTTAGTGTGCTATTTCAAGTGAACCAAAAAAATGTAAGGTTGATTTGACATGAAATGGGCTCACCTATGCTACATACTCAAATATACCATGAAGCTTACAGAAAGTCTAGAAATGAAATCAAAGTAAAAACAAAGATAATTCTCAGAACGGCGTAGAAATAAACGAACAAAACAGACAAAGAAGTAGTGTTTAGAGAATTACATTCCCGGAGTATCGATTCCCCACCTCTCCCTTCCCCTCCTTAGAAGACGCGGTTCTATAAATATTAATTAAACCACTTCATTAGAGGGTTGCAGAAATCCAGCTAAATTTTTTTCCTTCGCCGTTTTCCCATGACAGGCTGATTAAAAAAATTTCCCCTCTATTTTTTTCCTTTAAAAATATCCCCTAATGAACACAAAGAAGAAACAGGCTCTTCTGAAATTGTAGCGTCCCTCCATTCCTACTATGATTGCTCTATTTATCATCGTGGGAAATGAATGGGGCATTAATCAAAAATACAATTGTTTTGGGGGGAAATTGCGAAGGAAGACTAAGTTTTAAAACTGTGTATTTCCGTGTACCAGTTTTGCATACGGTGAGGAAAATACATACTTTGGGTTTCGTTCTATGCAAAAATCATTTTGCTGTAACTCTCGTTCTCACATCTCTCTCTTTGTTTCTCGGTCTTTCCATTTCTTCATGTAAGAGATGGAATATGCTCATATGTCCCAATTTCTCTCTCGCCATTCTATCTCTCTCTTCTTGTGTTGTAAGGGCATGTAGGTTCCCCTTCTCTATTTTCTCTCTCTACGTCTCATCTTCTTTCTCTCTCTTTCTCTATCTCTCTTCCTCTATTCTCTCTTTTTTATCCGTCTCTTCCTCTCTTTTTCTCCGTCTCTTCCTCACTTTTTCTCCGTCTCTTCCTCTCTTTTTTCTCCGTCTCTTCCTCTCTTTTTCTCCGTCTCTTTCTCTCACTTTTTCTCCGTCTCTTCCTCACTTTTTCTCCGTCTCTTTCTCTGTTTTTTCCGTCTCTTTCTTTCCCTTTTTCTCCGCCTCTTTCTCTCACTTTCCTCTTTTTCTCCGTTTCTTTCTCTCCCTTTTTCTTAGTCTCTGTCTCTCACTTTTCTCAGTCTCTGTCTCTCCCTTTCCTAAGTCTCTTTCTCTCCCTTTTCTCAGTCTCTTTCTCTCCCTTTTTCTCAGTCTCTTTCTCTCCCTTTTTCTCAGTCTCTTTCTCTCACTTTTTCTCCGTAACTTTCTCTCACTTTTTCTCCGTCTCTTTCTCTCTTTTTCTCCGTCTCTTCCTCTCTTCTCTCTCTCTTTCTCCGTCTCTTCCTCTCTTCTCTCTCTCTTTCTCCGTCTCTTCCTCTGTTTTTCTCCGTCTCTTTCTTTCCCTTTTTCTCCGCCT